>NC_135958.1:47821508-48135258 GCF_053455715.1 Rhinoraja longicauda
AGGGTTCACAATGATACCCTGGAGAGGTGGGCCAATTTCCGTATCTTAGCTGAGGTGGATACTGTTGTTGAAGTTCACTGCCACCTCCAATGCAACAGCAGAGACATTTGCTAATTGAGAAAAAGGGATTTGAAGATCAAGGGCTTGGACCTGGCCCAAAACGTATGATCCACTGGCACCCAGTGATCTCTGTCCTCCTCTATGCTTCTAAGATCTGGGTGACCTACAGGAAGCATCTCAAGGCATTGGAAAACTACCATTGCTCATCTCTGTTAAATCCTCCGCAGTCAGTGATACGAAACGTAAACTCATGTCAGCATTCTCTCCCAGTCCAACATCCTCAACACCCGGGCGGTTTTCACATTCGGGCAGCTCTATTGGACAGGTCATAGCATTAATGTGCTTGAAGCTGGACTCCTGGTGCAGACAATAATGGGAATTCTTAATGGGAAGAGATCACCAGAATGACACAGGGACATTTGAGGATGTGCTCAAACCGTTGTACCGTTTCATATACAAAAAAATCTCCAAGGAATTTTAAATTCAGATGCTGACTCATTTGATAAGAATCCATTACTCATTTTGCAGTACCACATGCTCTTTACAGATCATTATTAACTGATGATACTTCAACTTCACTGCACATTGTTAAGAAGAAAAATATAACCAAGCTGATTGCAATAATGCAAGAGTGGTCTGTAAAAATGGTAAAAGGGCTAAGTGAAATGAGGTCAGTCTCAATTTACTACAGAAAGGTCACAGACTAAAACTATCCTAAATTAAGCATGCATTGGAATCAATTCAACAACCTGCTTCTAAGAGACCACAAGAGTACAAAATGAGAACAGACTTGGAACAGACGATATGAACTTGACCCATTATACTAGTCATAGTCAGACTGAAAGATAAACAATACTGAGCCAAGAGACAAAAGACCAAATGTCACAAATTGAAGGATCGAAATGTCTTCAATGTTATTCGAGGGGAGGTGAACAGTGAAGAAGCCCTACATTTCTCAACTTTACATTCATTCTACTCAAGAAAAATAATTTATATAATTTGTGGAAAAGGTAAATGTTAATTGAATAAATAACTCCTGTTTCATACATCATTGAAAGAATCCAAATAGCACTAATGCATGCTTTATTTGTTTCTGTCAATTGCATTTCATACTTTGACTTTCTCTTCATTCTATCTCTTTTCACGATTTCTGCATTGTGCACGAATTGGAATGTGGCAGCATTCGTTTAGTTCCAACTGTTACTATATAAAGAGAAGTCCAGCGAGACTGCACATTGCCAGAACCAGCTGGGCAGTGACAACAAACTTTAAAAAAAGTTTTCACTTCTAAATTTTCTATCCACTAAGAAGTTATTGGCTCCTTCGAGAAACATGCAGATTTTGGGTTTAGTCTAAAAAATAGGGTCCCAACCCAAACCGTCACCTATCCATGTTCCCCAGAGATCAGCCTGATCCGCTGGGTTACTCCAGTATCTTGTGTCTTTTATTCATTCCTTGGCACTGGGTGGTCTTGCATGCCACATGGTCATTTTTCCTTTGCATGCCTTTCAGTGAAGTCTAGCAGTACTTACATTGAATTCTCGTCATGTTCCCGTCCTCATTCTAACAATCCTCCTGCGATTGGCCTCCATGGTGATAAACCATGATTATAAACCTATCGATTTAAATTTGCTCAGACAATATGTTCTCGTTTTTCCTCCTATTCCTTTTGCCTGTTGGAGATTAATGCTAGGAGATCTGCCACAGAAGCCAGTGGAAGCCAATTCATTGGTTGAATTTAAAACAGAGCTAGATAGAGCTCTAGGGACTAGTGGAATCAAGGGATATGGGGAGAAGGCAGGCACGGGTTACTGATTGTAGATGATCAGCCATGATCACAATGAATGGCGGTGCTGGCTCAAAGGGCCAAATGGCCTCCTCCTGCACCTATTTTCTATGGTTCTATGTTTCTATCTGCACAATACCTGTGTGTGCGTGATATGAGGGAATCTTATTTTTCAGCAGTCCTTTGGGATCAAGGGTGACTCACAGGTCCTCACCGGTTTAGGGCGAAGTTCTGTTGCTGAGAATTGTTCATAACCTGAACAGTTTGCAAGTTGGAAAGGTGGCCACAACCGAGTTCCCACATGGCAGAAGATGCCTGCAGAGATGGGTTATCCCAAAGTAATAGATAGTCTGGAGAAGCATTTTAACTCTCACTTTGCGATTCTATTGACTGTTTTGAAGAAGACATTGCTGCTGGCCCAGATGACATATCAAGATAGAATTTGCAAAATATAAACCAATTACTCAACATATTTTTCCTGGGTTTGATGCAGCAAAATTTCAGCCGGTGACAATAGTAGCCTACAACCGCAACGCAGCTGGCAAATGCATCCCGTTGGTCTCCCAAACGCTGGCTTGGACGTATGGGCCATGCATGATTCAGGTGTTCATAACCTGGGGATGACCAGTATTTTCTCCCTATTTTTTGATTCTAAGGTGACTGTTGAAGTGAATATAGACGTTTCTACATTCCACAATACTTCTACATTCCTTGTATATGCATACTTGGCCAATAAACTTATTCATCCATTCCACAGATGGGGCGTGAGTGACTGAGGTGGCAGTCTGTGATGGTTTGTGAAATGATGAACACCTTCCACCGCTTATGCAGATTTCCTTGGTTTCCCAACGCGTGGTCTCCAATTTCTCCACCCCATCCCCAATGCTCCTTCTCCACTTTGAGCAACTATGGACAACAAGGTTCTCAGGAATTCATGTACCTCTCCAAAGACATTTTAAGCACATCTAATTGTCATCTCCTCCCACGACAGCGGTCCGAGACACCGTTGCTTGTGTGGTACGATTAAGGCCACTTGTCTGGCACTTGTCAGCCACTTGTGCGGGCTTGGGGATGGACAATGGCATTCGTTTACTTATCTTGCAAAGACAACGTTGGTATTTTTTCCATGCGTAGGAGAGAACTACAGATGCTGGTTTACACTGAAGATAGACACAAAATGCTGGAGTAACTCAGCGGGACAGGCAGCAGAAGGAATGGGTGCCATTTCGGGTCGAGACGCTTCTTCAGATGGGTGTTTTTCCATTATCTCTAGATTCCGTCTGAAGATACTCCAGTTTCCTGTCTTATCTCTGGCCTTTGTTCCACCAACTACCTATCAAATCCGCCCCCCTAACCTATGTCGACCTATTACCTGCCACACTTTGTCCTGCCTCTCCACTTTTCTGGCTTCCTTCTACCCCCCTCCCTCCCAAACTCCTTCCCCCCCACAATCAAATATTCATGTTTACATGGGATGCTGCCTGACCTGCTGAGTTACTGTAGCACCTTGTGTCCTTTTGTGTATTAAACAGCATCTGCATTTCTTTGTTTCTACATTATAATCCGAGATCAGTGTAAATGGCAAGGCAGATTCATAGAGAATTTGTCAGATGATGAGTGAACAGTTCATCCTCTTGCATTCAATGCCATGACTCTCTGCTTCTTAGTGTATGTAATCACAAGGGACATCTGCATACCATAGGCTAACTACTGACCAAGGGAGAAAGATTGAGAAGTTCTTGCATAATATTGTTCTTTACGGAGATTGGTGCTGTTGTAGACCAGTTAGTAACGCAGTGACCGGAAACGTCACCCATTCCTTCTCTCCTGAGATGCTGCCTGACCTGCTGAGTTACTCCAGCATTTTGTGAATAAGCACACCAATGATAATCAGTCTTGTGGAAGTTTGTACAGTCAGGATTTCTGCAGAAGGTTCATGATGCATTTTCCATCAGACGTCCTGATCTGATGTTGTGCGAATCCACTCCCAACAAAAAATGGAATGCATTTGCATGTGTGTGCAGTGTTCATCATTGCCTGTGTCATGAATGTATGCAAAAATCACTAACTCAAGTTGACCTGTGCAGCTGAATCCAGATATGCAAATGTGCTCAGCCATATGTCATTTGTATAAATCATCCTTCACCAGCCAGCGTTGCATTCAAGTTGTGACAAGCAACACTCACATTAAGTTGCTGCAAGTCACTACAGCAGTGTAATTCCTCAGACAAATTATTTCAAAGTGGGGATGTTCCTTGGAGAACATGGCCAAATTACAGGGAGCATATCAGCAGAGCTAGATTTGGTTTTGGCATTCCATTGGAAATTAAACTACAAATTCAAGTACTACTTCAACTTTCAGGGGTGCCAATTTATATACATTGGTATTTCAAATCTCTATCGCACATTTAGTGAAACCTTTCTTCCCCCCCCCCCCCCCCCCCCAGACAAGTCATTTATGAGTCATTGTGCAGTTTTGCATTTGTTGTTCTCAATTCGCTCGTCTCATTATTGAACAGGAGGATGACAAGCTTGATGCTGGCAATTTGGATGGAGCACTGGTGCGACGAGCAGAGATGCCTCACAGCTACACCCGCCCGGGTTGAAACCTGACCACGTGGTGCTGCTTGTGTGAAGTCTTCACTTTCTCCATGCGTTTCCTGGGAGTATTTCCATTTCCTCCCACATCCCAAAGACATGGGTTGGTAGTTTAATTGGCCAATTACAACTGTCGTTAGTGTGTAGGTGAATGGCAGAGCCCGGGGAAAGGGCAATGGGATTGCAGCAAGTATAAAACAGTGCAAGGTTAATGTAACTGGGTGTCTGATGGTCAGTGCAGACTCGGTTCCTTTTGCGGTCCTGAATTACTGAGAATGTAAAGATTTGGCACAAGAAGGGGCAAGAGATTGCTGAAAATGAAATAACAAATAAGCAAAAAAAACCGACAAGATTGTTGAGCATTAAGCACCTGAGATTTCTACAGGAAAAATCAAAGCATTGCTGGCCTAGAATTTAGCCACCATTTGCAAAGCCACATGGGCTTTCACTGCGTAGCAGGCCACTTTGGTCCTGGATTTAGGAAATTGCCCAATGTGTGAAAGCCTGGTGCAAGCTAGTCGTAGCGCAGCGGTAGAGTTGCTGCTTTACTGCGAATGCAGCGCCGGAGACTCAGGTTCGATCCTGACTACGGGTGCTGCACTGTAAGGAGTTTGTACGTTCTCCCCGTGACCTGCGTGGGTTTTCTCCGAGATCTTCGGTTTCCTCCCACACTCCAAAGACGTACAGGTATGTAGGTTAATTGGCTGGGTAAATGTAAAAATTGTCCCTAGTGGGTGTAGGATAGTGTTAATGTACGGGGATTGCTGGGCGGCACGGACTTGGAGGGCCGAAAAGGCCTGTTTCCGGCTGTATATATATGATATGATATGATATATGATTAACCTTTGCCCAGCATGATCCAGCAATAAGGGAACATGCTTTGCAAATTGGGCAAGTTTGGGGTGGAGAACAGGGTTATGTCAGGCCAGGGATTGCAAAGAAGAGGATTCGGGCGTGGAGTGTGCAGATACATTTGGATCAGAGATCATGGACTTAGAGGCATATAACACAGACAAAAGCCTTTCAGCCCAACTCTCCTTGCTGACCAAGTTGCCTAAATGACCAAGTCCCACTAGTTGCACCTGGCCAAGGCTTTCCTACCTTTGTCCAAGTGCCTTCTAAATATTGTATTTGCACCTACCGCTGCATGTTCCTCTAGCAGGTCCCCATATCCCCATCACCATCTGTAGGAAAACATTGCCCTGCAGATTCCTTTTAAATATTTCCCCTCTCACCTTATGCCCCTCATTACAGACCCACCTAGCCTGGGGAACAGACCGTGAATATTCCATCTTTACTAGAGCCCTCTCAACTCCAAGGGGAAAAATAATTATCTCAGCTCATTCAGGTTCTCCATATAACTCAACCCCTCCAGTCACTGTAACATCATCGAAAATCTGTTTTACACTCTTTGCCATTTAATGACATTCGAGGGTAGCCAGAACTGTACGAGGTCTGACTAATGTTCTATACTAATGTTCTATACTGCTGCAATATGAAGTCCCAATGCCATGTTGGTATCCATTGTTATGCAGAAAGCTCAAGGAAGACAAAATGTGTAGGAATGAACTGCAGATGCTGGTTTAAATTGAAGATAGACACAAAAGGCTAGAGTATCTCAACGGACAGGCAGCATCTCTGGGGAAAAGGAATAGGTGACAATTTGGGTCAAGACTCTTCCTCAGAAGAAGAACCTATTCCTTTTCTCCAGAGTTGCTGCCTGACCTGCTGAGTTACTCCAGCTTTTTGTGTCTATCTTAAGAGGAAAGAGTTTGTTGGTGGGGATGTTGGGTAAAACATTGTGGGAGAGGAGGGCTGTAGTCAGGAAGTGAATAGAGCAGATGTCAGAAATGTTCTGTTTGTAGAGGGGCTGGCAATGTTATCCAGGGAGATGTACTGAGCGCTGGTGGGGTCTCAGATTGGGTTGGTCAGGCAGCAGATCTGCAAGAGGGGATGAAGGTTGAGAATTTCACGTTTGGTGTGTGGGCTTTACTAGTTTATGTTCAGAGATACAGCTCAGAAACAGGCCCTTCGGCCCACCAAGTCCGCACCGACCAGCGATCCCCGCACATGAACACTATCCTACACACACTAGGGACAATTTACTCACACTCCAAACCAATTAACCGACATACCTGTACGTCTTTGGAGTGTGGAAGGAAACCGAAGATCTCAGAGAAAACCCACGCAGGTCATGGGGAGAACGTACAAACTCCGTACAGACAGTAGCACCCGTAGTCGGGATCGAACCCGGGTCTCCGGCGCTGCATTCGCTGTAAGGCAGCAACTCTACCGCTGCGCCACCGTGACCGCCCTACGGTGAAGAAGGTGGAGGGAAACCAGCGTTAAGTCACGCAGTGCTGCATGATGGTCCCTGCACCAGTACTTTGTCATCAGCAGGATAGCGTGTTAGACATACAAAAAATACAGAACCAAAGTCACAGACTTCAAGTCACGCAGCATGGAAACAGGACCTTTAGCCCAACTCGTTCATGCCAACCAAGATGCCCCATCCAAGTTTGTCCATTTTACCCATATTTGGCCCATTTCCCACTGCACCTTTCCCATCCATGTACTTGTCCAAATATCTTTTAAATGCCATTATAGTACCTGCTTCAACTATCTTGCCTAGCAGCTCATTCCAGATGCCCACCACCCTCTGAGTGAAAAAGTTGCTCGGCAGGTTCCTATTAAATCGTGCCCCTCTGATCTTAAGTCCAAGTCCTCTGGTTTTTGATTCCCCTGCCCTGGATAAAAGACTCTGTGCATTCACTCTATCTACAGTATTCCCATCAAGACTTTATACACCACTATAAGGTCACCCCTCAGCCTTCTGCGCTCCAAGTCCGAGTCTGCCCAATCTCTCCTTATAGCTCAGGTCCTCGAGTCCTGACAACTTCACTATCTGCACGATAAATCCAGAATTTCAATCATAATTTAATCTTTTTGGAACCAGAATTATGTGGAAAGAATTATCACACTCCGCAATGCATTCTTGCATTCTGCCCAGAGTGCCCATTTACCACAGACAAGACATCAACTGGTCGCTCAAATAAATATTTTTGCCTTGCAGACTTTTATTGGCCATGCTGGAGTCTCAAGTTACATTTCAGAAAGCCAAGCTGACCCTGAGCTTGCCTCATCTTCGAGCACCCCTCGCTCTCCCACATTAAGGACCGAGGGGAAATAAGACATGGTGATGCACTAGAGCATATTCCTTTCAAAATTTGGGTTGACGCGGACCACTGACGGAAAGAAAGCAAGAATAGCTGTACCTGAAAAGTAGGAGAAGAAAAAATATTATGAAAATCAAAATTGTTATCCCTTATTCGTTTCCATGATGAGCTCTGAAGCAAGAATCATTGGACTGTTGCCCTGATCTATCATTGAGGCAAACATCTTCACCCTTAAATATTAATCTAAATTGGTATTTTCAATATAATATACAAGCTATTAAAATGCCATTCATCTTAATTTCTCTAAAATGTTGATAGACTATTAAAGAACCCATGCCTAATATTGCTTATAAACTAAAGATTGCAGTTAGTTGTGAAAGCCAATTACATTTGTAGCGTGTATTTGCAGTCATTTAGATACATTTATTTTGGCTTTTACCCATAGAAGTGTTTTTTGGCACCTCCATTCCCACAAATTCTTAACATCAAAAGAATCTGCTGTAAGCATGTGTGTTCTAATTGCAGAGAGGAGCTTGTTTGTAACGTACGATGCCAAAAATAAATCACAGATCAATGACCCAAAGCAATCTGCCAATAATGCAGATATGGTGAGTCACAGAACAAGATCTGCACTCACACTTAGGTACTTTGCAAGCATGGCTTCCCCACCAGAAGCAAAGTATGACATCGTTAACTCAATCAACAAGTCAGCTTTGAACCACACGCCACAGATCGTGTGCACATTACACACCGTGTGATGATTTAGAGTCTGTGTTAAAATATTTCTGTTTGAGGATGGAACAAGGTTCAAGTATTTTTGTGGTGCATATGTGTGTGTGTGTGTGTGTGTGTGTGTGTGTGTGTGTGTGCGTGTGCATGTGTGTGCGTGTGTGTGTGCATGTGCATACAGTCTGTGCGTGTCCGTGTTTCTGTGAAGGTAAGCATATGGGGGGCAAGTTAATTGGAAACAATGCATGCTAAGATCACAATGTATGATTCATCTGAAACCACATGACCCAGTGCAGATGCAAATAAATATGAGCAGCCCTTCAATATGACTGAATTCAACATCCAGAGACAAACGATCCTGCCGATTACTGACATCTCATATCTGATGCTGCAACTGAATGATGGATGCCTGTACTTTTGAAATAGGAGGTTCATTTCCTGCATCTGCTGCCAAAGTTACTTTACAAGTTTGCCCATAGCTACGACGAAGAATGGAAGAGTGCGACACTCTGACCTTTACATTGTCTCGTGATACCTTGCTGCACAAGATGCAGGGAAGGAAGTCTACGCCAGCAATGAAGTTCTAACAACATGGAGTCTTACCACACTTAACATGTGTGTCCAAGTACTCCAGTAAATCCCATTTATCAATGAGAAAGTGCCACTACCTCACACATTGCTCTATTCAGTGTATCCCCATCACTTGATAAACACCAGTCCAAAGAAGGGTCTCGACCCGAAACATCACCTATTCCTTTTCTCCAGGTTGGCTCTCTGACCCGCAGAGTCACTCCAGCTTTTTGTGACTATCTTGGGTTTAAAACAGCACATGCAGTTCCTTCCTAGACTAGTATATCAGATGGGACTGCCAACACATAGTCCTACATCCCTCAACACCTACAGACATGATACCATTTCAGACCGCACGGCCCCATCTCATAGATTCCACACACTGTCAACTATTCGGCCACTTCAAGCTCATCATCACAGACCCTGTTTAATACACGTCCATCTGTCAAGCCAAAGGTGGAAATGCATAACTGGAGAGAGCACCAACACATCATCTCAACATCCTGGAGCACAGAGCACTAATATTCTAGTTCTAGCTGCCACTGAAACTGTGACCAGTAATAGGACAGTAATTGCTGCAGATGATGATGTGTGCTTCAGCCTGTCTCCCACATCCCTCCTTCCTCAATTCACTGTCCCTCTCCAAGTATAAACTGGAGATAATGTGAGCTCACTCCACCCACTTGCCCCAACCCATCCCCTCCTCATCTTAACCATGTCTTTATACCTTTCTTCCTTCAAGCAATAAATACCCAGACTACTCCAGCAGCAGCACCCAAAATCACAGCTTCTGACGCTAAGACAAGGGCACAGGTACATGGTCACACCACTCCCTGCAGGTCTCCCTTTCATACAGCACTGACTTGGAAATGTGTTGTTCCTACTTCATGATTGGGTCAGAATCCTGTAACTCCTTTCCCAACACCACTCGGGGAATAGCTCCACCAAATAGCTCCACCAAAGGACTGAATCAATACAAGAGAGGCTACACCTTCTCAAAGGTAATTGGGATGGCGATAAATACTAGCCTTGCCAGCAATGTCCCAAAAGAGTATTTAATAAAATCAATGGCATCTAGCAGTTTTTTGGCCCTCTGTTGGTCAAAACTTGCCCTGTGATCCTGGCTACATGTTGCATTAAACTGAACACAACATTGCTGTTACATCAGTTAAGGGCCTGTCCCAGTTATGCGGTTTTTAAGGCGACTGTCAAAGTCGTAGCAGATCGCCAACATTATTTTTACCCTACGACAATGACCACGACAATGCCGAGTCAGGTCGATACAAGTTACTTTTTGTGTGAAACTAGCACCTGGCTAAGAGATTACATCGTCTTCGGAAACATCATGAAATTCCCACGCTTACCTGACCGTCAAACTGTCGCCTCCAATCTACCCGTCAAATATCCTGACGGTAAATAAATTGGTTAAACAAAACTATCTTCTGGTATCTTCAAATGCCTTTTCTTAATTTAGTATTACGTGCTTCTAAATGCATCTGTGACAAGGGTTTTTCAGTGAACCTCCAGCAGAACCAATGTGTTCCCGTGGGAGACTTGGAGTCTGGTTTTAACGTGACGTCCGGGACTTTTCCGAAAGACAGTGAGAACCCGACTGCCAGTACTGTTGTCCCCACTGTCTTTGTATCAGCCTCCCTGGTATCAACATCTTCTACTTATCCAGTCCCGCTGATAATCCCAAGGCCACTCTTCCTCCCACTGTTGGGAGATCCGATTCCTTGTAACCTGCTGCAGTCAGCTTGAAGAAAATAGACACTGAAAAGCTGGAGTAACTCAGCGGGACAGGCAGCATCTCTGGAGAGAAGGAATGGGTGACATTTGTGGTCGAGACCCTATCTTCAGAACGAGTCAGGGGAGAGGGGAAACGAGAGATCCCTGGACGTTGGTAAGGAACAAATGAATGAAAGATGAGTTGCTCCAGCTTTTTGTATCTATCTTCGGTTTAAATCAGCATCTTAAGGCAGGGTGAATGTATGAAGGTCCCTGACCAGAGACAACTCTCTGCTATCCTAATTACTAATCGTTAAACCACAAAAGAAGCCCCTCTGCCGGTGTTTACACTGTCACACCATCACTCGACAATCCCCTGCCGTTATAGTACGGTCGGCAGTTTATCAGGATACCGGAACAGAATCATTTGACTAAATAGTTATTGACTGAAGGCAAGTTTTTGTAGTTAAGCATTCGATAATAATCGCTCTATTGTTTAAAATCGACCAATTACTGGTGTCACTAAACTGCAACTTATTCAATGATAACGGAGGAGAGACAGCATCACGGTCAAGTCAAGTCAAGTCAAGTCAATTTATTTGTATAGCACATTTAAAAACAACCCACGTTGACCAAAGTGCTGCACATCTGACTAGGAAAAAAAAGAAACATACAGTGGCAGGTCTCCGCCCCCACTCCACAGCTGGCTGTTGCAGCTGTCAAATCGGGGTTTGACAGTTCCTGTCGGACCTTGTCTTCCCCTGATCCCGGTACCTGTCTCCGGTTGACGTTGGTAGTCGACAATGAAATGCATCCGTCCTCAGTACCGGCGACAACCTATCAAACCTGGGGACAGCATGCGACAGCGCCCGCAATAAGCTACGATACCTGGCGACAAGCCAGCTGTCACCGAGAAATTTCGAGCAGGTAACTTTTTCCGCGACGCGCCGAGATCCGCTACGACTCATTGAAGTCTCCTCACGATCACGCCCGCGACACCCCGGCAAACGTGCGGCAACAGCCTAGTCACCGGCAATCGCCTTTAAACCGCCTAACTGGGACAGGCCTTTTACTGACATATTCTCTCTTAGAATCAGAGAGTCATAGAATTATTCTGTATGGTATGGAAACTGGCCCTTCAGCCAAACTTGCCCATGTCAACCAAGATGCCCTTGTACTCTAATGCCATTTGCCTACGTTTTGGCACATATCCTTCTGCAACTTTCCTACCCATGTGCCATTTATTGAGGGTTCTCAGACTGAGGGGTTGCAGATTTGCCTCCCACCTACTGGACTTTATGTTCTCAGATATGATCTTTGGAACCTTGTTAGGGCTTTATAATTTTGCAAATGCTGCCATACAGTTGATATATGAAGAGAACATAAAGCTGCACGCAAGATCTATGCTTTGTAGATCTAATGCTTTCTTGTAGTTTAGCTTAGTTTAGAGGTACAGTATGGATACAAACCCTGCAGCCCACTAAATCCACGCCGAGCAGCAATCCCCGCACACTAACACTATCCAACCCACACCAGGGACAATTAACAATGACACCTAGCCAATTTGCCTACAAACTTGTACGTCTTTGGAGTGTGGGAGGAAACCGGAGCACCCAGGGAAAACTCACAGGTCACGGGTAGAACATGCAAACTCCATACAGACAGCACCTATAGTCAGGATCGAACCCTGGTCTTTGGCGCTCTAAGGCAGCAACTCTACTGCTGCGCCACCATAGTTGATCAAACGGTTTGCTTACTGCCATTCCTTCCATCAGATGAACTTTGCTCCTAATCCCCTAGAGATGAATAGTGATGTTAAGTTGTGATATTGCAGATTATTACCCTGCATCATTATAGAGACCAGTATATCCATATAGCAAACATCAATTATTTGATGCATTTCATTTTGACAGTAAAAATGGCAACTCAAGCAAGGCAACAATTTAGTTTTGTTGCAGGCTGCACAATACAGTGAATAAGGCACAATGGAATATCACACACACAATACACAGAATGTAAGGTTCCAACCCATTCCCAACCACTTTACATACCAAGATATATTTGCTTCATTTCCTCCTTGAGATGTTCTCTGCTTGTCTGGAGATTATTTGCCTTTATTACACAAATAAAATTCCATGTATTTTATTCTGAACGGGACAAACTACAATGATATTTTCCAGGTGTTTGTCATTTAGTGCCAGCTTGTGTAGGTACCACAGTTTCCTTGGAAACTAACACATACAAAGGAACTCATGGGCAGCCGAGATACATCAATGGAAAGTCTGACGCTCTAATGTCTGGCTAATGTACCCTGTTGGCACATGCAGGATGGAAATGCTAGCACGTAGTTTGGTGACAATACATCTTGATGGGGGAAGTGCCAGATTATATTTGATGTGAGAATAGAAACTCGTATCTGATAAATACTCGTATCTTGACTTTAATGAACACAAATTGGATTACTAGAGAACGGAGGAAATGAAAATCCAGAGCAAGATTCCTCACAGTTGGCAGGTGTGCTGGCAGTTGGCAGCACAGGGGAAACTTATTCAACAAGCAGGAGGAACAGAAATCATGGTGATCCCAGCCTGTAGCCTTCAATTACCTATCTCCTATTGAGGAAGTGCACCCAGAATGGATGCCCAAAAGCATCCCGACATCTTACCTAGACATGAAACAGATTCAAGTTACTCAGATGAGGCTGGAGAAAGAGTTTTGTTGGATCCTCATGTCTCTTTGAATACTTTACCTCCACAGTTTCAAGGCTGGAGACCAAATCATCCTAGATATAGTTTTTCACAGCTTTTTCCCTTGAAGAGTTGAATAAAAAATTTGGGGAGAAAATTGCCATGCCAATTTGATCGGTTGAACGATTCATTACAGTGTTAAACCATTTAATGTGTTGATTTTATAGCTTTTGGTAATGGTCAACTAATACCAGTGCTGTCAAAATATAAGCAGGCAAAAAGGTATCAGAATGACAAGCTTTCCTTTTTTTGTGTAGGAAGGAACTGCAGATGCTTGTTTACACCGAAGATGGACACAAAATGCTGGAGTAACTCAGCGGGACAGGCAGCATCTCTGAACAGAAGGAGTGACTGAAGTCTGCTGGGAGTAAACTCCATGAAAAAGGTCAGAGAAAATGAACGATTGCCCACGAGGAGACAAACACATCAATAGGATGATTCCAGCAAAGATTAGTAACTTGTCATGCCAACAGAATTAGCTAAACGGAAAGAACATTACATAAACTTCGACCATGGTGGCACAGTGGTCGGGTTGCTGCCTTACAGCGAATGCAGCACCGGAGACCCGGGTTCGATCCCGACTACGGGTGCTGCCTGTGCGGAGTTTGTACGTTCTCCCCGTGACCTGCGTGGTTTTTCTCTGAGATCTTCGGTTTCCTCCCACACTCCAAAGACGTACAGGCATGTAGGTTAATTGGCTTGGTGTATGTGTAAATTGTCCCTAGTGGGTGTAGGACAATGTTGATGTGTGGGGATCGCTGGTCGGTACGGACTTGGTGGCCGAAGGGCCTGTTTCCGCACTGTATCTCTAAACTAAACAACGGTGAGAATCTCTGGAAAAAAATCATCTCTGTAAATGTTTCAATTTGCCCATTATATCTTTGACCATGTTTTTAGTCATCTTATGTGCAATGTTTTAAATTGCATTTGACAACGTTGTGCAGCATCTTGCTCCTGTTGGTGCTATTTCAGTGCAAACAATTGCTCTGCCATTCAGCATGACCATGGCTGATTTAATTTTCAGCTCAACTCCATTTTATGTCTGATCCCTACTACCCTCGATTCCCCACACTCGTCTGTCTGAGCCTTGAGTATATTTAATAATTCAGGTCTCATAGCTCTGGGGTAGCGAACTTCAAAGATTTATGATCATCAAAAGAAGGAACTCGCCCTACACCTCGTCTTAAGTGAGCATTCCTTATTGTAAAACTAGACTGCGTTCTCCAGTTTCACAATCCTCACTGAGGTGAAACATCCCCTCAACATCTAGAATGTCAATCTCTCTCAAATCATTTATCTTTCAATAAGATGTTGGACATATTGGCCGGTGAGGGCAAGTTGGGCCGAATGACCTGTTTCCACACTCTATCACTCTACAAGATCACCTCTCTTTCTTCCAAATTGCAATGAGATTGGCACTACCAGTTCAATCTTTCTTTACAAAAATAATCTCTTTGTGCAAAGAATCAGTCCAATGAAGGGTTCTGATGCCTCCAATGTAGGTATCACAATCTTTAAATAAGGGGTCCAAATCTACACCCAAAATTAAAGGCAACTTCTTATCTTCGAAAGAAGTTACATTTGTGGATTTCCATTCTGTCAGGACCATTCCAGGATTGTGCCAATTTAGGAAAATCAAAGTAATTCAGCTCCTTCGGTTTACCTAGTATTTTATTTGAAGTGATAATTGACTGGGTAAAATGTGAAAAATTGTCCCTAGTGTGTGTAGGATAGTGTTAATGTGCGGGGATCGCTGGGCGGCGCGGACTTGGTGGGCCGAATAAGGCCTGTTTCCGCGCTGTATGAAATATGATATAATATGATATGATATGATATAGTAATTCCTCCTGACCCCTGAATTTCCTCTATTATTGCGAGCGTTTTGTTTCTTACACTATGAAGACAGACACAAAGTATTTATCCATTTCCCATAATTTCTTCTTCAATGGGCCAATGTTTACTTTAAATTTATTTGATATACTCTTCCCACCTGTTATTTTTTTTAAATCTTCTCCCTTTTATAGTCTTTTTATGCAGCTGTTGCTGATATCCAAATTCTCCAGTCTGCTGACCAGCCACTGATCTTTGCAGATAAATGTTATTTTAATTTGACAGCGTCCTTAATTATTTTAGTTAGCTGTGAATGGATAGCCGCATTCTTGTGGTCATAACTTCTCTGTGGAATATTTTTCTTCAGAACGATGGAGATTTCTTTAACAATATGGCACTAAACATCATTCGTTCTCAAGTAAACAATCGCTCTGAGGCGATTAATTAATCCTGTTTCATTACACTTGCACAGATCTAAAACAGGCAGCTCTGTGGTTGGACACTGTCCTGAATATATCATGAGCTTACCTTTAAAACTGCTTTTAACAGTGCAATGTTTCCAACCTAAAATTCTCTATCATTGTGGAACTATCCATCTACAATCCCCAATTAATTCTTGCTTAGTTTAAAAAAATAATCCCTCTTTTGTTATGTTTTGCATTATAGCCACGGTTAGTGGGACAAATAGACTTGTAGCAACATTAACCAAACACTGAATAATACAGGGTTCCCAGTTCCAATTGCCCTTACCTACAGTGCATTCAGAAAGTATTCAGACCACTTCACTTTTTCCACATTTTGCTATGTTACAGCCTTATTTTAAAATAGATTAAATAGGAAAAACATCCCCACAGCATGATGCTGCCACCACCATGCTTCACCGTAGGTATGGTATTGGCCAGGTGATGAGCGGTGCCACTTGGCATTCAGGCCAAAGAGTTCAATCTTGGTTTTATCAGACCAGAGAATCTTGTTTTTCATGGTCTGAGAGTCCTTTAGGTGCCTTTTGGCAAACTCCAAGCAGGTTGTCATGTGCTTTTAACTGAGGAGTGGCTTCCGTCTGGTCACTCTATCATAAAGGCCTGATTGGTGGAGTGCTGCAGATATAGTTGTCCATCTGGAATGTTCTCCCATCTTCGCAGAGGAACTCTGGAGCTGTCAGAGTGACCATCGGGTTCTTGGTCACCTCCCTGACCAAGGCCTCCCCCGATTGCTCAGTTTGGCCGGGTGGCCAGTTCAATGAAGAGTCCCGGTGGTTCCAAAGTTCTTCCATTTAAGAATGACGGAGGCCACTGTGCTCTTCGGGACCTGCAATGCTGCAGAAATTGTTTTATACCCATCCCCAGATCTGTGTCTCGACACAATCCTGTCTCGGAGGTCTACGAACAATTCCTTTGTTTTTATGGCTTGGTTTTTGCTCTGACATGCACTGTCAACTGTGGGACCTTATGTAAACAGGTGTATGCCTTTCCAAATCATGTCCAATCAATTTAATTTACCACTGGTAGACTCCAACCAAGTTGTAGATACATCTCAAGGATAATCAATGGAAACAGGATGAACCTAAGCTCGATTTAGGGTGTTATAGCAAAGGGTCTGAATACTGAATAGGATATTTCAGTTATTTATTTTTAATTAATTTGCAAAAATTTCTAAGCACCTGTTTTCATTTTTTTATTATGGGGTATCGTGTGTAGATTGATGATTAAAAAAAAAGAATATAATCCATTTTAAAATAAGGCTGTAATGTAGCAAAATGTGGAAAAGGTGAAGGGGTCTGAATACTTTCTGAATGCACTGTACATCTGTGGAAAACCACTCTGCTCTGCAACCTCACACACTAGCAAAGATATCCCACGAGGAGGAAACAAAACAAGTCCATCTTCTATTTGCAATGCCAGGTAAATGTAATTAAATGTAAGATTCTATGCAACATGGACTTCAACATAATTGATGTATTTGAAAGATCGGATTATTTTCCCCACTAACTAAATTAAAAAGCAAAAATATATGTTTGTTGGGTGTTCTAATGAAGAAATTCAACAGCTTTACAATATATGCGATAATTAACACTCGTATGCAACTAGCAAAAAAAAAATTAATACTGCTTGAACAAATATTTAAAAGTTCTTTCTTCTTTTGCCAAGAACACACAGTCTCGTATCACCAGTAATTTGGAATAGATTTATAAGTCATGCATTAGTAATAAAAGAAAACCATCTGCACAAGTCCTGTTATAAATGATTTACCTTTCATCTTTGCAAATAGATTACAAACATCTGCAAGATTAGCAACTACTTTGTTTATTAATACAGCTATTTGTGATATGCTTAACCACACAAATGTTTTATGTACACATGATAGGAAGGCCATTACAAGAATTCATAAAGCCTCCATAAACACAACTGGTAAAAATGTATATGCTGATCGAGAATGATAATCCTACATCTCACCTCTCAGTACCCCTTTCAGCAAAAGACTGTTTTTAACGCGTTCAAAGCATTTCCTGACAATTTAGTTTAGTTTAGAGGTACGGCATGGACATAGGCCCTTCGGCCCACTGATTCCAAGCTTGACCATTGATCATCCATTCACACTAGTTCTAAGTTCTCCCACACAGTGTGAAACTGTGACATGCGTTTTGCCCAACGTTGTAAACTTGGCACATATGCACATGCACACGTGCACACCGACAGCAAAACCTCAGCTTCCTTCCTGCCCTCCATTCACATTTACCACAGAGCCAACATTTCTCACTTTGTACAAAGACACAGTTGAAATATAAAGGGACAGACCATCTAAAACAGTTAATAGAGTACGACGGACTCTAACTTCCTATACTTTAGCAAAAAATTGTGAACTTTGGGTCAGAAATTGAGATTGGACAAATGTTAATTTGAATAATAACCTGACTTTTGGTGTAAACAGGAATACAATGATCTTGGTAAAGTAATAACTTGAGGTGAGGAAAGAAAATCATTGCTATGGAATTCCACCTGGCTGCCCAAACCATTGCGAAACTGTTATATTACTGGAGGGAGGAATATGGAAAGGGTTCAGCATCAAACTAACAGACCAGCAACTATTTGATATTTTGTATCATGTAGGATTTCCGGATAAGTGCTTGGAATTGCAATTATGAGGGTAATTTTACTTTTTTATTGATCTACATGCTCAGGTACTAGTAGGTGCAGAGTTAAAATGGTCCTGATGATTGAGTTCTCTCACCGTGAACCTAGCAAATGAAAATGTAATGTATTGATTGGAGCAGGTGCAAGATCACCCACCTGAAGAGAGCAAACTCATTCTTCACACAAACAGGCGTTTCATAAATTCATAAGAGATAGGAACAGAATTATGCCATTTGGCCCATCAAGTCTACTCCACCATTCAATCATGGCTGATCCATCTTTCCCGCCGAGCCCCATTCTCCTTCCCATAACCCCTGACACCCTTACAAACCAAGAATCTATCTATCTCTGCCTTAGAAATATCCATTGACTTTGACTTTTGTGGCAAAGAACTCCACAGATTCACCACACTCTGACTAAAGGATTTCCATTGCCCCAAATTGTCTGGCCGCCTTCCCCTGGGCTACATTGCTTGTTCCACTGTGGTATCTGGTCCTGTTCATCTTGGGAGCCCATTCCCAATACTTTAGTTCAACATACAGTCCCAGTAAGTGTCGATAGCTTGCTGCACCATAAAATGGCCCCGCCTCGATGCTCACTAGCTGTCAAATTGCCATTCATGATTACTAACCTGAGACAAAGAATTCAATAATGCAGTGCACTGCTTTGTAAAGTTTCCAAATGTCAAAAAATAAGATGATCATCATTGCTCACAGATCCCGCAGCCCTGCTTTGATCCTGAACTCTCGTGTTGTTTGTGTGGAGTGTGTACAATCTCCCTGTAACCACATTGGCTTCTAGTGAGTGCTTCAGTTTCCTCCCATATTCCAAAGGTATGCGAGGAGGTTAAATGGGCACTGCTGTGGCTAAAGAATCAAAGGGGCCATTGATGGACATGTGCTGGGGAGAATAAGTTGCCGAGATACAAAGCAGCTATCAGGGGCAATGAGACTGAGAGATTACTCAGCTGGGAGCTGGCATGGACCCAGTCATCTGAATGGCTTACTGTGTCATGTGAAGTAAGTTAACTTACCTTATCCATGTGTGTATGGTCCAAGAGAAATCCATAGGTCAGAAAGGAAAATAGCCCTTTTTGCATTTGAACCTATCAATCATCCCGACCGAGTTAAAGTATGAAAGTGCTGCTGCTTGCCAGTTATATCTTAATGATCAAAGTCATTAAATTGAAAACAAAGTGTACATTGCAGTGATTAAGAAACTTGTTTAATTACTAAAATGGCAACAGTGAGATTATCCCATGACTTTAACCCATTTACAATAAGCGGTCACAGTAGAACAGTTAGTAAATTATTTTAATAAATATCTCAATATGCATTATTTTTATCCACCCTAAATATAAATTGTTTATTAAATTTAGAAATTCCCCACAGCAGCATTATGTATTTAACAGTAACTATGCAGATGATACTAAGATAGGTGGAGTAGTTGATAGTGAGGTAGATTTTCAAAGTCTACAGAGAGACTTGGGCCTTTTGGAAGGGTGGGCTGAAAGATGGCAGATGGAGTTTAATGCTGATAAGTGTGAGGTACTGCATTTTGGTAGGACAAATCAAAATAGGACGTACAGGGTAAATGGTAGGGAATTGAGGAATGCAGTGGAACAGAGGGATCTGGGAATAACTGTGCATTGTTCCCTGAAGGTGGAATCTCATGTGGATAGGGTGGTGAAGAAGGCGTTTGGTATGCTTGCCTTTATAAATCAGAGCATCGAGTATAGAAGTTGGGATGTAATGTTGAAATTGTACAGGGCATTGGTGAGGCCGAATCTGGAGTATGGTGTGCAGTTCTGGTCGCCAAATTATAGGAAGGATGTCGACAAAATGGAGAGGGTACAGAGGAGATTTACTAGAATGTTGCCTGGGTTTCAGCACTTAGGCTACAGAGAGAGGTTGAACAGGTTGGGTCTTTATTCTTTGGAGCGTAGAAGGTTGAGGGGGGACTTGATAGAGGTTTTTAAAATTTTGAGAGGGACGGACAGAGTTGACGTGGGTAGGCTTTTCCCTTTGAGAGTGGGGAAGATTCCAACAAGGGGACATAGCTTCAGAATTGAGGGACAAAGGTTTAGGGGTAACATGAGGGGGAACTTCTTTACTCAGAGGGTTGTGGCTGTATGGAATGGGCTTCTGGTGGAAGTGGTGGAGGCTGGCTCGATTTTATTATTTAAGAGTAAATTGGATAGGTATATGGATAGGAGGGGATTAGAGGGTTATGGTCTGAGTGCAGGTAGATGAGACTAGGTCAGGGAGAATGGTCGGCGTGGACTGGTAGGGCCGGACAGGCCTGTTTCCATGCTGTAGTTGTTATATGTTATATGTTATATATGTTAATTTCAAAATATCGTAAGATGGCCTGTGGTGTTCTCAGCTTGTGAAAAATATACTTTATTTGTTGATTTTGCATTAACTGGGATCAGGCCAGCCGGCAGCAGATTCCACCAAGTTACTCAGCAACTGCAATATACTGAGAGCAATGGAAAATGAGGTAGCAAAACCATAGCAGTGTACACCCAAAGGATAGATTGCCAAATGCCTGCATAGGATGCACAAATTATCCACAGACAGGTGTACATGAAGTCCAATATTTATTGATCATGGAATCAGAGGAAATACGTACAGCTGCCCAGCTTCGGAAAGTGAAAAGTGCCTGCCCTCTGAAAGGAAGGTGTGAAACGCTGAATTTTTTAAAAGGATAAGTTTGCTTCCCAATATATTTTTTTCTCAATGCCCCAGAGCACTGCTTTTTGAATCTATATGTATAATACCACACTGGGGTCTGCAAAGGTTTCAAAGAATGGACAGGCTTCTCGAATGGGTAAATGACAACTCCTGTATTAAGTTTTTTTTTCCCCTCTTTTGCATCATTTCACACAATGTCAACAGTTACAGGGGACAGTTTGACCCTTTGAGCCTGCACTGCACCAGAGATGTTTCGTTGTACAGTGGGACTTGTTGTGGCCCGACCTACAGTGGTGTTTTGGGGAATTTCTAAATCCATCAGTGCAGCAGTGACCACTGTCGCCTTGCAGCTCCAGTCACGTGGCTTCAATCCGGCCTCAATCCTGGCGTGACTGCATCAATTCCCCATGGTTGCTCCAGTTTCTTCGCAAATCCCAACCATGGGAGTGGTGTAATTTGCTCCCAGTGAAGGGGGCTGGCAGAAATTGGAAGGAAATTTAATTGAAAGAGGAAAAATTAATGTAAGAATAAGACTGATGGGAATACTGAGAGCCAGCATAAACCTGATGGGCCAATTGGCCTCTTCCTGTATGGTCAGAACTACATGCATCTCTGTGGCCCAAGATCTCAATAAATCTTAATTTGCCATGAAGGGTAAGGTTAAAGATTTTAACATGCATATGTATAAAGGAAATTAGTAACACAGTTATTAAAACATATGTGCCCGAAACGTCAAACTCAGAGACCCACAGGAAAATGCTGGGAGTTAGCATTTAGCCTCAGCTGGAGTATCACGTCCATTTCTGCACATTGTGCTTTGGGGTATGAAAGAGAACGAGTCTATAAAAAGGGAATACCGTTTAACACCTCAACCAAAGAAACTGCAACCGTACCCCTTTTGAGCTTAGAAAGTAAAGCTGAAATAAGGCACTGGTGTGAACATTTAGAAGGGTTTAGACAAGTGTGAAAATGTTTCCAAAGGGTGAAGGATGGATAATCAAGAGGGCACAGATGTCATGGTGACCGACTGCAGATCGTGAGAGAAAAAGCTTTACACTGAGTGATTAAGAATTCAAATATGCTACTTGATAGATTGCTGGATGCAGATGACATATTGAATTGGAGATATTTGAAAGGGAGAAATTGTAGGTTTACGTGAAAAAAGATGGTGGCATGAGGCTAATCACTGTCTGACACACACTCACACACACAATGGGCCAATCAGAATATTGCTGCACTATGATATCGCCTGTAATTGTTCCAATGGGCACCCATAAATCTTCTGATGAAGGTGGGAAAAATCTATAATAGCGATTATGTGAAAAACACATCAGGATTCTGTTCAGCCACTACACGAAACTGAGAGATTACATCAAAATTAACAAAATGAAGTTCACATTTTCAGACAATGAGATATCCATGTCCTAATAGAACAGTCTGGAAAATATAGTTAGTCATGCACAGCTATTTTGTGTCACAAATAAAACAAAATGTGTACAATAGAGTTTGTTCCCACACTTGGTGCCCTGCAGCTCTGATTTCATTGGCAATGGTTCACTGATGCATGAAAATGGCATTAATTTGCCAACTCTAATCGTACTGTTAACTGCTACAAGTGTGGCACCATTAACTACATTCAGAACAGTCAAGTGAACCACATCTGGTTAAATACAATTGTTTAGTTTCTGCCTATATGTAATAAATGCATGCAGTTCCATAAGATGGTTATAACCTGAAATCATTAATCTTACCAGAATTGGCCTTTAAAGACGGGTTTTGAACCAAAGCTCCTGCAAGATGGATGTCTGCCCAGGAGACTGCAAAACATTTGAAGCACAAAATCAAGTCTAACATTCTAAAATTGTTTTTTTAAATCAAAAGTATCCTTTGATATTTTCAACAACCTGCTTCAACACAGACACCTTAGAAATAAAATGCAACAAACTGTTCTCAAAAATTAAACATAAATTTGGTTTTCTTAATTTCTGAAGTTTGTTTCTTTAGATTTCACTCAAGTTGGTGGTAAAACGTAGCTGCAATGTTCATGACCATTGCAAGAGAAATCACGGTTCTACATTCTCCACTTTGCAACGATGCCACAAATTAACACCTCAGTTTGCTTTATAATGTGAGGTATTTGATTTTTATTGTGTCGTTCTGCTGAACAAAACCAAAGTGACTCAGGTGGAGGGCGGGTCAAAGATTTTGGTGGTTCACCTGAAAACAGTTGGCTACAAGGATTGTAAACACAAGGAACGGCAGATGGTGGTTGGCAAAAACAACGGTTCTGCCCAGCGCGCTTGATGTACTGGAGCAGCTCCTGCGAGACTGGACCTTGAACTTGGGTCGGCCCGCCGCGGACCTTTCACCGTCCGGCGCGGCGCTCCAATGTCGGGAGCCCCGACCGCCCCGGCGTGGCAACTCCAACAGCCTGACTGCGGGAGAAGACGGCAGGGGAAGAGAAAAAGACATTCTGGCCTTCCATCACAGTGAGGAGGGGACTGGAAGAGACTCACTGTGATGGATGTTTCTTTTGTTTGGTGTTGGTTTATGATTGTATGTGTTTTTGCGTATCTTTATTGCTTATTTTTTTATTGGTCTTATTGTTGAACTGCGGGTAATTTTTCATTTCACTGCACATTTATGTGTATGTGACAAATAAATTGACTATTGACTATTGATAATGGTGCCAAAAATGGCAGTGCCCGCATGTGTAATAAATGCAAAATGAATTTCACTGTGCAGTTGCACAGTTATCCTGCGGTGTTATTCTGGCACTCTGTGTCTTTATTTGCCAACCACCATCCACGGTTCCCTGTCGGCTCTCCTCTCTCCCGGCCATCCTTGTGTCCCGGGGGCGTCTCCTGCAGCCTACCTGAAGGCGCTGGAGGCATTACCCCAGTTCACCCTCCTACCAGTCCTTGCCCCTCATGTTCAACCTCTTCAGCTTCCTCCCTGTTACGCCGTCTGCCCAACATTTGGGCGGGTACCCAGACCATCGACCTCCGAGACTTCGGGCCCCAACTGACGAGCATTCAGGCAGCATGGTGAATGGCAGCTGGCAGTTCTCTAATACCCCCCCCCCCCCACGGAAGAAGGGCTGTGGTCCTCTTTGTGCATCAATTCACGCACTAAATGTTGTAACACTGTTTTTCTTGTATTTTTGGTGAATTCTGCAGATTATTAGCTTCTGTAAAGTGCTGGTGCTATATGCACCACATGTTTCATGCACCAAAAGAGATTAATCTCCCAGTTCTGGGTAAAAAAAAGGTCTTTCAATGCAGGAAAGTAAAAAAAAAAAAAGGCAAATTAACTTTACATGATGGCTTATGTGGATAACTATAAGATTTGAGGAATATACATTTATGGCATCATTACACATTTTGACTCTTTAATTGTTTAAAGGGCAGTCAATGTGTACATGCACATATGTAATGCAAGTCCTCAATAATACCCACTGAAAGTATGGAGAGGAAACAGCCCAGCAAAATGATATCAAACAGGGGTTCAGTGCTTCAGTCAGCACTCGCCCAGATTCACACTGCTGTGGAAAAGACTTCCAGCCGTGCCATTTACAGAGATGAAGTTTAGATTCTGATCCAATTCTTATGTTGCTGTGATCCTTCAAGGGTTCAGTGCAAGTAAGAGTTCTATAACATTGCTAAAGACCGCAGAAAGTGTAACGCCAAGACCCGAGTTAACTTGACATCATGGCATCTGCAAAAATTACTTTTGCCTCAGACGTGAGCACACCAGTGGCAATTTCTGCCTGAAAGAAAAGGATGGAGTCCTTGAACTGTGAAGATAGTAGGAAAGAGGAGTTCTCAGTGAGTCCACATCCACCTACACTTCCGGCAAGGAATTTGTTGATCTGAAACTCAGTGAGAAAGAGCTTGAGTAAGGGCACCTTCAAGGAAATCTGCCTCTTGTTGCTGCCACTAAACCAGCCATGGAACAGGACAGAAACTATATTGTGAGTTGCTGTTGAAATAACTATAACCTCAGTGAGTCTTGATCTTCCCAGGTTAAAGGAAATATTCGGAAAAGCTTGCCATCTGCACCCAATGCTGCATAATAGAGGTCTCCGATGGTCTGCATTCAGGAGATGACTAACTATCTCGCAAGATATTGCAGCGAATTGTGATGCAGCCCAGAAAATCACACAAACCAACCTCCCTTCAATCGCCTCCATTTGTACCTCACGCTGCCTCAATTGTCCATCCAGCAACAGCTCTGCTGATAACCATCACAGCATTCAACGTAGTTCAAGGTAAAAACAAAGGTCAACTTTTCAAATCAAATGTATAATTCCAAACATGCAGTTTTTAATGTAACTAAAAAAAACTATTTGCATTTTCTTCACCCTGTCGGGCACATAACTTGGTGGCATCCTCCTCCTGCTTTGTCGCAAGTCTAAACCAGTTCCTGCAACTGACCTCCGGTGCAGGAGTAGTACAAGCTTCTTCTCCACCAAGTTTACTGGTCTGAAAAATGAGTTGCTTGCTTTGTCAATATTAGAATGTGATCCAAAATACCCACCAGCACCTCCCTGAGTCACAGTAAAGTATCAGCAGAGGCACAAGTATGCTAAAAATAATGCAAGATAGCAAGAATGAACTTGGGGCACCCTGCCAAGAAAATATACCATGCACACAGCAATAAACAGGGCACTTGAAGACAGGCACACTGCTTGTAACGAATGTTCTGATGCTAGTTAATCTTGCATAATTTTTAAGGGTTAGCCATTTTATTCCATTTTGTTTTGAGGCTTGTGTGGTAATGGAACATAGGACTTCATAACTCAGAGTAAATGGTCAGTTACTGAGAACTTTCCATTGGCATTGCAAGTTTCACACACGAGTCTGTTATCTAAAATTACAGATCCTGAAATTGACATGAAATATAAAATTAGAAAGAGAATTTAATAGATTATGTGGTCGGGAAGAGGTTGGCAGTTGAATTTCAGCACATTTAGTGCCATCCTTTTGAACCATGATGAGATGTGATTGAGTAACATTTAAATAGCCAAGAACAATGAATTTTGATAGAACAAGAGATATCCATTACATTGATTACTGAAATGCAGGATTCTTCCACAATATATCATTCAATATTCAAATTGTTAGCTTTTATAAATACAGGCTAGATTCAAATGTTAGCTTTTATAAATACAGGCTAGATTATAAATTGAAGGAAGCTTTGATACATGATTTCTGCATCAACCTTGTTAAGTGCAGTGAACTTTGTACTTTTCAATGAGTATATATTTCATTCTTGTACGCTCCAGGCAGGATAGATCGAGTGTGATTAATCTCTCCACTTTCGACAATCCCCCATCCCAAGAATTAACTTCATAGCTTTTCACCAGACTTTGCACAGCCTCTTTCAGAAAAAATTCTCTCCTTGGGTAGAAAGATGCTAACCTGTACACAATATTCCAGATGCACCTTCCCCTAATTGTATCTCGACATCAAAACATTTGTCTTCAAACCTTCCTATAAAATATACCAAAACACCAAATGCCTTCCTAATTTTTTGATGCATCTTCATGTTAGCTTTCAGCGACTCCAGCACAAGGTCATCCCACGTCTCTCTGAACACAGTATTTCAATATTTCATCACTTAGAAAATAACACGACTCGTTTTCCTTCTACCAATGTGGATTACCTTGTCTTTTCCACATTATGTTCTATCTGCCATGTCCTTGCCATTGATTTGGCCTGAAAATACACTGCATCCTCCTCACAACGAATATTGCCATCAAGCCTTTTCAGCGTTTACATTCAACAAATTTAGACTAAATGGGTCACTTCATCGGAAGCCGCAGAACTGATCCCGAAAAAAAAACCCCAGCAAGAATTGTAGTTATTTCTCTTCACTTAACCCTAGAATGATACTTTTTGAATTCATTTCTTTCAAACAAGAATACCTTATGCATTTCATTTTCATGGCTTTCCAGGATTTAATTTTGTTAGGGATTGAATGTCATACTTTTATTCAGCGATTTTGTGGACAGCAGCTATTAATACAAATGAGAAGCAGTCCTCCAAACAAAACTGTTCACAATGTAGCCTCCATCAATACCTCAAGGACATTGAAACCAGCTGTTTGTTGGGTGCAGGACAGTCTGATTTTACACGATTGTAAATTATGCATGGACATACGTGAATCAGCTCACAATGAAACCCCCTGGACGGGCTCAAGAATGAATTAAGTGGCCATTCTGTTGCTTAAAGCATTGACATATTCCTGCCAATCAATGTTCGGGGCATTTGTATGTCCAGATAGAAATCGCATAATAATATGATAAAAGAACTATATTTCCAGTGCCAGGGGTATTTGCTCAGAAGCCATCAAACATCCCCGGAGATGCTTGAATAGACAAAGAAGTCTAGTCAGTTGAGATATGCTCCCATTGTAAATATGTAATCCTATTAAGTTACCTGTCTTCACCCAAAGTGGAAAACTAAACTACACAATGTACCCCTACATTCTGGCAGAAGTCACAAATTATTACCAAAAATTATTACCAAAGAATTTTTTTTTAATGTTCATTCGGAATTTGTGTGTGAAAAAGCTAAACGCAAACTGTGAAAGAAACAACAAATGTTTCCAATTTTTGTCAAGAGTTCACCTTACGGAACATCACAACACAGTCCATTCAAGGAATGCAGCTCCTTGGTGGGAGTACTGTAATTGTAACAGTTGAAACTAAATGTAATAATCGCCTGCTGTTTCTATTGCGATTAAACAGTTTAAAATCTGTGTGTGCACTTTGTGTTCAGCAAGATTCTCCAGGAGACAAGTCCTTCCAGAATGCATGTTTGTCGTACTGCATAAAGACCCTTTACCTTTACAATTCCAGTCTTCATGAGGCTCAGTCGTGTATTGTGTGCAAGTCACTAATCTGATCTACAGAAGCATAGATTTGTGATTGTGGGTGTGCTTCCTGAAAAGAAAAGAAAGGTTCCAAAAACATAAACTGAGCAGGAAAGCACCGTAACTGCTGGATGTGAAATGCCCTGCCCCGAGATATACACAAATTATGTACATGAACGTTCTAGTTATATACAGCCTGTACATAGAAAGGAATGTGTGGGAGACCAACAGGATGGAATTGCTCGTTGCTGGAGACATCTTCTGCCGTGTGGAAACCTGATTCATGGCAAAATCTGAATGGTTGAGTTAAATGCCCTGATTTAACTACATCTTGCCCTCAGTTGGAATAGGTTTTTATTTAAATGTTTTGCCAGGCATTTGCAACTGTTCAGGTTATGAACAATTCTCATCAGCAGAGACTCTCTCCTCTTCCAGCTTTCTCTACTCCCCCTTAACCCGCACACACACAAAATCAGTTTGAAGAAGAGTTTCGACCCAAAACGTCACCTATCCATGTTCTCCAGAAATGCTGCCTGACCAGCTGAGTTACTCCAGCACTTTGTGTCCTCAGGGACAGAAGCTGGAGAGGATCTAGAGATTCTCTACTAACGCTTCAACACATGCACGAGATACTGGTAAAGTTTACCAATGTTAGCTACAAATATTGTGTTCACACAAGCTCTATGCATTCTATGCTCATTTTGGACAGAAGGGCAATGGACTGATGTCACTTGGCCTGTCTCCCTCAGTTGCATCTGTACCGTGATTGTCATTGTAGAACTTTTTTTTCTGAGAGCGAACCTACAAAAAGCAACCGTCCCTGATGGAGTACCGGCCACATCTTCAGGAACAGTGTGGACCACTGGCGGGAGTATTGGTGAACAACATCTCCCACCTGCTTTAACAAAACCATTATCATCCCAGAACCTAGTAAAAAACAATCCAGTATGCCTTCTAGCGTGTCCTGGTCCCATTTCATCAATGCCTCTACTTCCTCTGAAGACTAAAGGAAATGCAGCATGTCTCAGTTGACTCTTACCATTTTCTATAGATGCACCATTTCTATAGAAAGCATCGCATTGGGACTCAATTGCTCAATAATTTGCTTGCATTAAATTTGAACCATTTATTTGCTTTGCTTACACATACTTGTGATGTGGGTGGGATGTAAGAAACTCACTGGAAGTGTTTATGGTGTCAGTAATGTAAAGCATCTGGGAGCCCTCAGCATTGCAACCCTGATCTGATTGATACTATTTCTCAAGTGGAGGCTATTTCTATTAACTTTACAAACAGGTCCTATAAATCAGTTTGTGGTTAAGCCCACCCCCCACCCACCCACAAGTTACCAGAAGGAAGAATTATTGCCATAATGCATCCACCGAAATGTAAACATTAAAAAAATTAAACGTTAATTATGTAATAACTCACGCTGATATGAACAGATGAGATGTTTCCTCATTCAGATACATTAAATAACTCTATCAAAAGCATTGCATTCAGGACTGGCCCAGAGCCAAAGATCAACCTATCATCAATCCAAATTGAGTTACTTTTCAAAAAGAGCATTTGTTGAAGATTCTAAGAATTTTGTGGATTTTGAGGATAGGGCGGAACACTTCAAAACTGTGGAGAAGCAGTGTGTACAGACACAAAAAGCTGGAGTAACTCAGCGGGACAGGCAGCATCTCTGGAGAGAAGGAATGGGTAACGTTTCTTCAGACTGATTAGTTTAGTTTCAAGATGCAGCGCGGAAACAGGCCCTTTGGCCTACCAAGTCCGCACCGACCAACGATACCCGCACACTAACACTACGGATAATTCCACATTCATACCACGCCAATTAACCCACAAACTTGTACGTCTTTGGAGTGTGGGAGGAAACTGAAGATCTCAGAGAAAACTCACATGGGTCACGGGGAGAACGTATAAGCTCTGTACAGACAAGCACCCTTAGTCAGGATCAAACCCGGGTCTCTGGCGCTGTAAGGCAGTAGCTCTAACGCTGCGCCACTGTGCTGCCCCATTAATATTAAGGCACATTAATAGAGTGATGGAAACAGATGTTTTAGTCCAACTCATCCATGCTGGCTCAGTGCCTGGCCAAGCTAGTCCCACTTGCCTGCGTTTGACCCCTTCCCATCCATATACCTGTCTAAATATCTTTTAAATCTTTTTCTTACTATTCTATTAAATGATGTAGTTGCCTCAGCTGATAGGGTCACTTAAAACAATAGTTGGAGTTACATTTCCATGACAACTTTACTGTGGTAAAGTAAGCATAAATATTATATAAAACAATTTTTCAACAGGTTCTTCACACCTTCTACCATTGCCTTGCGGCATATCTACTCAGTAGGGATTGAATGGATTACCTGAATTTGACAGTCAGTTGTACGTTCCTGTCAAATTGCATTTGAGAGACTAGGTTTCTCAGGGTTTGAGCATTTATTTTACATATTTTCATATTTTGAAAAACAAAATTTAGAATATCCTGGCAATACTGCATGTATTACACTTAGAATTTATGTGATACTAGACCAAGTGGACCCGTTGGGCCCAAACCTCTCCTGCATTAGTGCAGCACCCCCTCCCCCCTCTCCCTCCCCCCTCCCTCCACACCTCCCCCTCCCCCCTCCCTCCACCCCCCTCTCCCCCCACTCCATCCCCCTCAACCCCCCTTATCCTCCCTCCCCCCCTCTCCCTCCCCCCTCCCTCCACACCTCCCCCTCTCCCCCACTCCATCCCCCTCAACCCCCCTTATCCTCCCTCCCCCCCCCCCCTCCCTCCCCCTCCCTAGGAGATAGATTTAAACTTTAAAATGTGAATAGCTTTAAAAATATAACACCGATTTCAATTAAACTTCTTCCATTAGCACCAAAGGGACGACGGTGAGTAAAGTGGGCCTAAAATTGTCACGCTATCGTGTACCGTTTTGGCTGCAGTTCAAGAACAAACAAACAAACAAGAGTTTTAGTGTATAGATGATTCAATGGAGTTCATTTGAGACCATATTGCTCTTTGAAGGCAGTGGTCATGGATAATCTGAGCCAGGATTTTTCCTTTGAGGTAATGTGCATGTTGATAAATACAAGTATTGATGCACAGCTGGTTTTCACTTTGGCTCTATTTCACATCAACGCTAAAACAAATATACAAACAAAATTTCCAATTCAGACAAGAAATTTATGGTAGGGTTAAGGGCAGAACACATTCAGAGGCTCACTTTTGACACGCGTCAAGAGTCTGTTACTCAAAAATGTGACTGTCTGTAATTCAATGCATGACACATGCTTCAGTGTATCAGGACACTAAGACAATGTTTACAAGTTGGTCAGGCAGAGGAAGATTCCGTGGTTAACCGAAAGAATAATGGTCATATGAAACTTAAACAAAAAGCATATGGCAGATCAGAAGATTGGACAGAGTATGAAAAAACGCAATGAATGGCCGACAAATAGTAATGAAGGAAAAATTAGAACGCGAGATAAAACGAACCAGAAATAGAACAAAATTGTTGCAAAGGTTTCAAGAGATATTTAGAAAGGAGTTAACAAATTCACACAGTGCGATCAATAATGGGAGATTGAGACGACAAATGAATTAAATAGATATTTTGCATCAGTCTTCACCCAAGATTATGCAAGTAACATTACAGGTATAGCTGTATGTCTAGTTTAGAGATATAGCACAGAAACAGGCCCTTCAGCCCACTAGAGGGCCTGTCCCAGTTCCGCAATCTTTAAGGCGACTGCCGGCCACTGTCAAAGTCGTAGCAGATCGCCGAAAAACGTAGTTTTTTTTTACCCTACGACAATGTCTACAACAATGCCCACAACAGTGTCCGCGATAAGCTACGGCAACCTACCACCGAGGCGACGGCAAGCTGCCGACAACCGGCGACCCAGTCTTTGCCACCTAGGACGTCCTCTACGACAGGGACCACGACAAGCTACGACAACCTGCACATAAACACTCCATGTAATTATGTGCAAAAGATGCAAGGCTGTTGATATCCTTAACCTAGTCCCTATCAGATGTAACCGGCCATTTCAAAAGCAGTACTACAATTACTAGGCACTCACAATGCTTGTAGTCTGTGGATGAATGCAAAACCTACACCACAAAATTTCTAGTTATTAATTTATTACATTGACTTGGACTCAAGCTAAAATTGATGCAGTGGAGTAAAGGGATAATTATGAGTGTTAGGATTTTGTTTGGAATTGCCGCTCGCCACTGAGGTTGAGGTTGGGTGGGAGATGGGGGGGAAAGGGGATTCGATGCGATGCCGCTAGAATTTGTCATTTGTAATAAACTTTTTGAAAATGTGGAGAGGTTGAGCTGTGGCGCCAGAAACCTCCCATTTTGCCGAGGATATCTTTTTACTGTGAAGCCTTTTAGAAATAGACAATAGACAATAGACAATAGGTGCAGGAGTAGGCCATTCAGCCCTTCGAGCCAGCACCGCCATTCAATGCGATCATGGCTGATCACTCTCAATCAGTACCCCGTTCCTGCCTTCTCCCCATACCCCCTCACTCCTCTATCCTTAAGAGCTCTATCCAGCTCTCTCTTGAAAGCATCCAACGAACTGGCCTCCACTGCCTTCTGAGGCAGAGAATTCCACACCTTCACCACTCTCTGACTGAAAAAGTTCTTCCTCATCTCCCTCATGACATACAAGGCGGAGTGTCAATTGGGAACGAAGGAAAGACGCACCAACAGACAATCTGGGGAGGCGGGGTCGGGTTTGCTGGTGGTACGGAGCGAATTTCATTCGTACTTAAGGATACAGCAGACCGCAGATGCTGAAATCGTGTAAACACAAAGTGGTGGAGAAAGCCAGCGGCTCAGAGAGCATCTGGGGGGAGAGAGAGAGAGAGTGGACAGTCGACGTTTCAGATCGGTAGCCTTCTTCAGACTGATGGAGGGATCCGACCAGAAAGGTTTTTATTTGCATTTCCTCCACAGATGCTGCCTGACGTCTGAATTCCCACAACACTTTGTGTTCTGCTCCTGTTCGTTGGTGCCGGCCTGAGGTGGAACCCAAGGGTCACGCTTTAACTGGAAATATTAAATTCAATAAATTATAATTGGGAGTTAATTTATAGCAGGGGCGTTATGCGCAGGTCAAACAGTGATAAATGTGATATCCCTTTTCCAGCATGCATCAAATATGCTTCTGTGTAGGAACGAACTGCAGATGCTGGTTTACACCGAAGATAGTCGAGAAATGCTGGAGTAACTCAGTGGGACAGGCAGCATCTCTGGAGAGAAAGAATGGGTGACGTTTCAGGCCGAGACCCTTCTTCAGACCCTTCTTACTGATGTTCAGCACTTTGGTCAACGTGGGTTGTTTTGAAATGTGCTACACAAATAAAATTGACTTGATTTGACTTGACTTCTTACGACCAGAAACGTCATCCATTCCTGCTCTCCAGAGATGTTGCCTGTCCTGCTGAGTTACTCCAGCATTTCGTGCCTATCTTCAAATAATCTTCTGTTCTTCCCTAACACCAAAGTCCGTTTTCCTCGGGTACATTTCTTGAGTTTATCTCCAGGTATCTATCTGTGCGGCTCGGGCTCTTTGCTGCCACCACGGACACATATCCTTTAGTCTGCCCGTCTTGCAAGTTCCTATAGCACCCTTAATGCAAGCTGTAGATAGAAAGTCTGAGGTAATCTTTCATTTTCTCTATTGTAGTAAATTTATGGAAAATATTTTGATTTCTAGGAAAAATATTGTTTTTTAGAGTAAGCATTGGGAACCAGATTGGGAAAAGGTTGGTATTATCATTGTGCCAGAAGGATCCATTTTTGCGCTGTATGACTCTATGACTGTAAAACAACATGAGATACAGATTAGTGGTGATATTTGAACACTGCAGTAGAGACGCTAGAAGGCACTCCTGATGCTATTGTTTATTGTTGGATGCTATTGTTCGTTGGATGCTTTCAAGAGAGAGCTGGACAGAGTGTCCGCCCCCCTCTGACAACATCGCTGTCTCCACCCCCATTCCACAGCTGGCTGTTGCAGCTGGACTTCTGTGGACGTGTTTTGACAGTTCTGTCAGTTGTGACAGTACCACACCTGGCGACAATGCCCACGACAAGCTACGATCATTGGCGACAAGCCAGCTGTCGCAAATAAATTTTGAACAGGTAACTTTTTCCGCGCCGAGCCGAGATCTGCTACGACTCATTGAAGACACCTCACGATCATGCCCGCGTGCGGCGACAGCCTAGTTGCCGGCAGTCGCCTTAAAACCGCCTAACTGGGACGCGCCGACCAGCAATCCCCGCACACTAGCACGATCCACATAATAAGAACTATTTACATTTATACCAAGCCAATTAACCTACAAATCTGCACGTCTTTGGAGTGTGGGAGGAAACCGAAGATCTCAGAGAAAACCCACGCGGTCACGGGGAGAACGTGCAAACTCTGTGCAGACAGCACCTATAGTAAGAATCGAACCAGAGTTCCTGGCGCTGTTAGGCAGCAATTCTACCGCTACACCACCGTGCTGCCCTGCAAAGTCTGTGATTGGAAGTAATGGACAAACTCCAGAAAAATCAATCACCAGGCTATTGACCCTGAGCACAATATTGGAATTACAGGTTGGAATATTGGAATTACATGGACTAAGGTGTTAAGAATCTGGTGAGATACTTGACGAGGTGATTTTAAGTTTCCAAAATTCCCCAGATTCAGGGAATGTTCCTTTAAAAGGAAGCAGGCAGAAAGTGGGGAGCTATAGGCCAACAAATTTAACATCTGCCATTGGGAACATGTTAGATGCAATTATGAAAGATCTTACAGCTGGGCAATTAGAAATATTCCAGTTAATCAGGAAAAATCAGTATTACGTTCTTTGAAGAAGTAACATATGTGGTGGAAAATGTCGAACCTGCAGATGTACTCTGCGTAAATGTCCAGAGGCAATGATCAGGTGTCATGTCAGAGGTTAGTGCAGAAAATAAACCTCTTGCTGCAGCACAGAACATATTGCCATAGATGGAAGGTAGACACAAAATGCTGAAGTAACTCAGCGGGTCAGGCAGTATCTCGGGAGAGAAGGAATGGGTGACGCTTTGGTTCAGGATTCTTCTGGTTTCCCCCCTCATCCATATCTACCTATCACTTACCAGGCCTTGTCCTGCCCAACCTCTTCCAGCCTCCCTCCCCCCCCCCCCCCCCCCCCGGGCCTGTCCCACTTAGGCGATTTTTTTGGCGACTGCCGGCGACTGTTAAAGTCGTAGCAGATCGCTGAAATTTTCTTTTACCCGACGACAATGACCACGACAATGACCACGACAATGCCGAGTCAGGTCGAGATTACAGCGTCTTCTGAAATTCCCACGCTGTCAATGCTTCTCCGGCGACCTAGTTTTCGCTGAAATCACTGACAAATCGGTAACTACTTGAGAGTTTTGAACTATAACACCTTGTATGGGTTACTTAAAAACCAAGCTTCACTGTAACAAGGAATAAACTGGATTTACTTCCAGTTTACTAATAGCTGTATTTAAAAAAATATTATTTGAAAAATATTTTTTTAAATGGTTAAGTGTATTTTTGTGTAAAGTGTGTGGGCATTCTTTGAAAATATACGGGAAATGCATATCTGGTTTCTGGGTTGCATATCTGGGTTGGGAGCCTACTTTAAATGTAATCGCTGATGGCCATAAACTTCACACAAATTCCCACACTTACCTGACCGTCAAACTGTTGCCTCCAATCTACCTGTTAAATGTCCTGACGGTAAATAAATTGGTTAAATACAAGCATTTTTATGGTATTTTGAAATGACTTTACTTATTTTAATATTATGTGCTTCTAAATGCATCTAAGAGAACCTATCAAACCTGGGATCAGCATGCGACAGCGCCCGCAATAAGCAACGATACCTGGCGACAAGCCAGCTGTCACCGAGAAATTTCAAACCGGATGATTTCTCAGCGACGCGCCGAGATCCACTACGATTCTTTGAAGACTCATCACGATCATGCCCGCGACACCCTGGCGAACTGTCGGCGACAGCCTAGTCACCGGCAGTCGCCTTAAAATCGCCTAAGTGGGACTGGCCCTTTACTCTACCACAATCAGTCCGAAGAAGAGTCCTGACACGAAAGTCGCCTCTGCCTCTGGGCCTTTTTCCAAGGGAAGGAGTCCTCACCCCCCAGTGATGACTCCTTCTCCCGTCTCCAACGGACCCCCTCCTCTTGGACTCCCCCAGTTTGCCAACGACCCTCACTAAAACTTTTCATCTCCAACTGCCGGCGTGACATTAACCGCCTCACATTCTCCACTCGCCTGGCTAACTCTAACCTCTCCCCTCCTGAACGTACAGCCCTCCACTCACTCTGCATCAACCCTGACTTAGTCATCAAACCCACTGACAAGGGATGTGCTGTGCTGTGGTAGTCTGGCGTGCTGACCTCTACCGGACCGAGGCCAGACGACAACTCTCGGACACCTCCTCCTACTTATCCCTGGACAATGACCCCACCGACAAACAGCTTCTCCTTTGACTCCTCCCACTTCCTCCAAACCAGAGGCGTAGCTATGGGCACTCGCATGGGCCCTAGCTACGCCTGCCTCTTTGTCGGGTACGTCGAACAATCCGTGTTCTAGACGTACACTGCCCCCATCCCCAAACTCTACCTCCGCTACATCGACGACTGCATTGGTGCTACCTCTTGTACCCATGCAGAACTCACTGACTTCATACATTTCACCACTAATGTCCATCCTGCTCTTAAATATACTTGGACCATCTCCGACATCTCCCTATCGTTTCGGAATCTCACCATCTCCATCACAGGAAACAGACTGGTGACTGACATCTACAACAAACCCACTGACTCGCACAGCTATCTGGACTACATTTCTTCCCACCCTGTCTCCTGCAAAAAGTATATTTCCTACTCCCAATTCCTCCGTCTACGCCGCATCTGCGCCCGGGACGAGGTGTTTTACACTAGGGCATCAGAGATGTCCTCATTCTTTAGGAAACAGGGCTTCCCCTCTTCCATTATAGATGAGGCTCTCACTAGGGCCTCCTCTATATACCGAGTATAGAAGTTGGGATGTAATGTTGAAATTGTACAGGGCATTGGTGAGGCCGAATCTGGAGTATGGTGTGCAGTTCTGGTCGCCAAATTATAGGAAGGATGTCGACAAAATGGAGAGGGTACAGAGGAGATTTACTAGAATGTTGCCTGGGTTTCAGCACTTAGGCTACAGAGAGAGGTTGAACAGGTTGGGTCTTTATTCTTTGGAGCGTAGAAGGTTGAGGGGGGACTTGATAAAGGTTTTTAAAATTATGAGAGGGACGGACAGAGTTGACGTGGGGAGGCTTTTCCCTTTGAGAGTGGGGAAGATTCCAACAAGGGGACATAGCTTCAGAATTGAGGGACAAAGGTTTAGGGGTAACATGAGGGGGAACTTCTTTACTCAGAGGGTTGTGGCTGTATGGAATGGGCTTCCGGTGGAAGTGGTGGAGGCTGGCTCGATTTTATTATTTAAGAGAAAATTGGATAGGTATATGGATAGGAGGGGATTGGAGGGTTATGGTCTGAGTGCAGGTAGATGAGACTAGGTCAGGGAGAATGGTCGGCGTGGACTGGTAGGGCCGGACAGGCCTGTTTCCATGCTGTAGTTATATGTTATATGTTATATCCCGCAGCTCCGTTCTTGCTCCCCCTCCCCCCATTCGTAACAAGGACAGAATCCCCATTGTCCTCACCTTCCACCCCACCAGCCAGCGTATCCAACAAATCATCCTCCAACATTTCCGTCACCTCCAACGGGATCCCATTACTTCCCATCTCCTCCCCTTTCTGCATTCTGCAGAGACCGTTCCCTCCGAAACTCCCTGGTCCACTTGTCCCTTCCTACCCAAACCACCCCTCCCCAGGCACTTTCCCCTGCAACCGCAGAAGATGCAACACCTGTCCCTTTACCTCCCCCCTCGACTCCATCCAAGGACCCAAAAAAGTGAGACAGAGGTTCACCTGCACCTCCTCCAACCTCATCTATTGCATCCGCTGTTCCAGATGTCAACTTCTTTACATCAGCGAAACCAAACGCAGGCTCGGCGATCGTTTCACTTAACACCTTCGCTCAGTCAATAGACAATAGACAATAGGTGCAGGAGGAGGCCATTCGGCCCTTCGAGCCAGCACAGCCATTCAATGTGATCATGGCTGATCATTCTCAATCAGTACCCCGTTCCTGCCTTCTCTCCATACCCCCTGACTCCGCTATCCTTAAGAGCTCTATCTAGCTCTCTCTTGAATGCATTCAGAGAATTGGCCTCCACTGCCTTCTGAGGCAGAGAATTCCACGGATTCACAACTCTCTGACTGAAAAACATTTTCCTCATTTCCGTTCTAAATGGCCTACCCCTTATTCTTAAACTGTGGCCCCTTGTTCTGGACTCCCCCAACATTGGGAACATGTCTCCTGCCTCTAACGTGTCCAACCCCTTAATAATCTTATACGTTTTGAAAAGATCCCCTCTCATCCTTCTAAATTCCAGTGTATACAAGCCTAATCGCTCCAGTCTTTCAACATATGACAGTCCCGCAATTCCGGGAATTAACCTAGTAAACCTACTCTGTCCGCCTTAATCAACCTGATCTCCCAGTGGCTGAGCACTTCAACTCCCCCTCCCACTCCCAGTCTGACCTTTCTGTCATGGGCCTCCTCCAGTGCCATAGTGAGGCCCACCGCAAATTGGAGGAACAGCACCTCATATTTCGCCTGGGCAGCTTGCAGCCCAGCGGTATGAACATTGACTTCTCCAACTTTAGATAGCTCCTCTGTCCCTCTCTTCCCCTCCCCCTTCCCAGTTCTCCCACTGTCTTCCTGTCTCCACCTATATCGTTTCTTTGTCCCTCCCCCCCTGACATCAGTCTGAAGAATGGTCTCGACCCAAAAAGTCACCCATTCCGTCTCTCCGGAGATGCTGCCTGACCTGCTGAGTAACTCCAGCATTTTGTGAATAAATATCTTTGTCCTGACCTGAAACGTCACCTATCCAGGTTCTCCAAAGATGCTGCTTGACCTGGTGAGTTAATCCAGCACTTTATCTTTTTTTTCCTTTAAACCTATTGAGTTCACTGGAATGTTACTGCATAAACCTATTGAGTTCACTGGAATGTTACTGCATAACATAACATAACATAACAACACTTTATTGTCACTCGGCTTTTTACACCGAACGAAATTTCAGCAGTCACACAAAACACAGCAAAAAAGAAAAGAACACAGGACACCCGACCCCAACACAAACATCCATCACAGTGACTCCAAACACCCCCTCACTGTGATGGAGGCAACAAAACTTCCCCTCTCTTCCCCCCGCACCCACGGACAGGCAGCTCGACCCCTACCAAGGCAAACGACACGCACAGCCCCCACAAGGAGATGGAAGGCCCCGCGGCCGAGCCGCCCTGGGCACCGAAACGTCTCGCGGCCGAGCCGCACCGGGCACCGAAACGTCCCGCGGCCGAGCTGCACCGGGCACTGAAACGTCCCTCGGCCGAGCCGCACCGGGCGATGTTAAGTCCAGCGGCCAAGCCGCGCCGGGCACTGAAACGTCCCGTGGCCGAGCCGCACCGGGCACTGAAACGTCCCGCGGCCGAGCCGCACCGGGCACCGAAACGTCCCGCGGCCGAGCCGCGCTGGCGATGTTAAGTCCAGCGGCCAAGCCGCGCCGGGCACTGAAACGTCCCGCGGCCGAGCCGCACCGGGCACTGAAACGTCCCGCGGCCGAGCCGCACCGGGCACCGAAACGTCCCGCGGCCGAGCCGCGCTGGCGATGTTAAGTCCAGCGGCCAAGCCGCGCCGGGCACTGAAACGTCCCGCGGCCGAGCCGCACCGGGCACTGAAACGTCCCGCAGCCGAGCCGCACCGGGCGATGTTAAGTCCAGCGGCCGAGCCGCACCGGATACTGAAACGTCCCGCGGCCGAGCCGCGCTGGCGATGTTAAGTCCAGCGGCCAAGCCGCGCCGGGCACCGAAACGTCCCGCGGCCGAGCCGCACCGGGCACTGAAACGTCCCGCGGCCGAGCCGCGCTGGCGATGTTAAGTCCAGCGGCCGAGCCGCACCGGGCACTGAAACGTCCCGCAGCCGAGCCGCGCCGGCGATGGAAGGCCCCGCGGGCGAGCTGCGCCCCGGGGAAGAGACCTAATAAAAGAAAGGTTTCCCCCGCCCCACCCCACCCCCCACACCCACACCACACATACACAGCCAAAAACAGAAACAAAAACCATCCCAACACCGACACCGATGAAGGCAGGCATGAAAACACCTTCACCATCTTGTTGCTATTTTTGGGGAAATGTGTGCTTGCACTCCTGCATTGCTCTCTGTTCTACCACCCTCTCCAGCCCGATCATTTGTTGCCCTGGTTTAACTTACCAAAATGCAGCAGATGCACTTATCAGAATTAAATTCCATTCCTTGGCCCACTTTCCCACTTTAGAGTTATAGAGTCTATGTGTACATATTATCTACATATTGCTGATACAATATGACCAGCGGAACACAGCTACCAGCCTTGGAGGGCATCTACAACACACGATGCCTCAGAAAAGCCACCAGCATCCACAAAGACTCTTCACACCCCTGCAACAGTCTGTTCGAACTCCTTCCATCAGGCAGACGCTACAAGGCCTTCTACGCCCGCACCTCCAGACTCAGGAACAGCTTCATCCCCAGGGCCATAGCTGCTATGAACCGGTCCTGCTGAGCCGGATGGTCACATCGCACAGTGAACCGGCACAGATCTACTTGCACTTTATTCTGTTTTAAAACTGTTACAATTTGTTTCATTGGGTTATTTAAATTAATACTGACTAGCTAATTAAAGTATTGCATCGTATGGGAGGTGCATTCCCAATCTCGTTGTACCCCTGTACAATGACAATAAAGATATATTGTATTGTATTGTATTGTATTGTAAACCTTCTTCACTGTCCACTATATCACTAATTTTGGTGTCATCCGCAAACCTGCTAACCATGCCAACTACGTTCTCATCCAAACTGTTAATATAGATGAAGAATAACAGTGGAACCATCACTGATCCCTGCAGTACACCGTTGGACACAGCCTCCATTCTGAAACAACCATCCACTCCCACCCTCTGGCTCACACCATCAAGCCAATATTCTGCCAACACTGCGGTACTAGAGTCAAGGCCTTGCGCTGAGGTCAGTGTGGACCGCCTACCATCCTGCCCTCATCAATCCTCTTGATTACCTCATCAAAGAGTCCAATCAACATTTTCCATATCATGGGAACATGGAAATGTAGATACTAGTTTACAAAAAAAGACACAAAGTGCTGATGTGACTCAGCAGGTCGGGCATCATTTGTGGAGAACATAGTTAGGTGATTTTGCTTTCTCCTCTTACCTCCTATTCCCACCATACTTGGCATCGGCGGTAAATCTGGATAGACTACATTCTGTCTTGTTACAGAGGTCATTAATAGAAACTAGGAGCTGAAAGCTTTCAATAACCGAGACACAATCCACTAATAACAGACTGTCAGATCGATATAGATTGTTATACTTGCTAGTGTGTTACCACACTAATCTGGAGTGCCCTTATTCTATGTAACATTAGGTTCTAATTTACACTACATGTTCTCATACCTCTTACAAGTACTGTACTGTACTAAAAAATACGAATCAAAGTGGGGTTTTATGATACAAAAATCTATATTTTTTTATAAGGTCCTATTTTTCTCACATTTTATTATTTAACCAAAATGTGCCATCTTGCACTTACAGTTATTGAGCATTGACTATTTCAATTATTATAACCATACCTGTTATAATTAGTTTTGTGAAGAACAAAAGAGAGCACGTGACCAGTGTCTGCCTTGCAACTTTCAATGTTAGGGATAATTTAGTCAAAATAAACTGTCTACAGAAAAAAGGGAGATCGATTACAGCATCCAGAACCAAATTAAAGTAAATAATGCAGGTACTGGCAGTGGAATTAATTCCAGTTAAGTTTGAGCAAGTGAAATCCGACCACAATGCAGATGTTGACACAGCCTCACTTGCATCACATGTCTCTTCTTGTGGTGTGCCACAAAGCAAGTGCATATAAATGCTATCAACGCTAAATAAAAGTGCAAACAGCTAAATGCAAAGCAAAGGGAATACTATTGCAGACACTGTCGTAATTTCTGCACATCAATTTTTCATTATGATTTTCACCCCAAACCGCAATTATTTTTAAATCAAAATGGATTCCCGGCGAACCAAGCAAAGTTAGTTTTGGCTCAAAGAACTCTCCAGATGCAAGATTGGTTGGCACAGTGGCATAGACAGGGTCTAACTCCAGTCCACACCAGTGTCTGCCAATGTTAAGGTTCTTCTGCAAAATGAGTTTTCTTCTGATGAATTCAGTGGGCATTTATCAATGAGGCAATCCTGATGCAATGAGATTTGCATCTTAGCGACCATCTCTCTTGGTAAAGAACAGAGCAGAATAGCGTCAGGAGAAAAGTTTGTTCAACAAATAATCTGACGTATGCACCAGAAAAGAGACTGCAGATAACTTGAATCAGCAGTAATAATGGCTTTGGCTGCCGAATGGACTTGCCTTATGTTTTTAAGAGAGTATTTATTGACAACACATCAGAGGATTGGTAGAGAATGGTTTCAACGCACAGTAATTTTCACAACAATACATATAATATATACACCGAGGAATTTAAAAAAAATCACTGTTTTTAGAGCTGAAACAAAGTCTACAGCAACTTTGCCAAATATTCAAGAAAAATAGAAATAGTTCCATCTAAATCATATTCATAAAATCAATTTCAGCCACTTCCAGCAACACAGTCAGGCTCGGCTGAAAGGGAAATTACCCAATCATCTCTGCTCTGAGTTTTTAAACTTTTCCTCATCTGCACACTCACTGTTTAAAATTTCCTTCTCATAGCACCTTTTACCATCAGCTCCCCCACCAAGTAAAGGAATGAAACAGAGAAAATAAAATCTTAATCCTTGACTAAGAGGAAAAAGACATAAACCTTCTTAGAGTAAGAAAATAACTGCAGATGCCGGTACAAATCGAAGGTATTTATTCACAAAATGCTGGAGTAACTCAGCAGGTCAGGCAGCATCTCAGGAGAGAAGGAATGGGTGACGTTTCGGGTCGAGACCATTCTTCAGACTGATGTCAGGGGGGCGGGACAAAGGAAGGATATAGGTGGAGACAGGAAGACAGTGGGAGATCTGGGAAGGAGGAGGGGAAGAGAGGGACAGAGGAGCTATCTAAACATAGTTCCTCTGTCCCTCTCTTCCCCTCCCCCTTCCCAGTTCTCCCTCTATCTTCCTGTTTCCACCTATATCCTTCCTTTGTCCCAACCCCTGACATCAGTCTGAAGAAGGGTCTCGACCCGAAACAATAAACAATAGACAATAGGTGCAGGAGTAGGCCATTCGGCCCTTCGAGCAAGCACCGCCATTCAATGTGATCATGGCTGATCATTCTCAATCAGTACCCCGTTCCAGCCTTCTCCCCATACCCCCTGACTCCGCTATCCTTAAGAGCTCTATCTAGCTCTTCACCCATTCCTTCTCTCCTGAGATGCTGCCTGACCTGCTGAGTTACTCCAGCATTTTGTGAATAAACCTTCTTAGATTTTCTTTGCAGTGAAACTCTGTCAATGTCTGACAAAGAATGTATAAGAACAGCCTTAGCTTCCTCGCCATTCACATTTCTCCGTCATACAGTGGACCGGGGGACGGTATATTTGGCAGATCTCAGAGATCAACCGGAGTGTTTTTGGTTTAAGATGCAACACATAACAAACCCATGCATTTTCATTTAACTAGTGAAGCAAGTCATCAAAAACTAACAGGAGTAGAAAATATTGCTATATAAAATACTTCCATAATTCAAAGTATTTTCATCGAAGTGGGGATCAGATTAAAATAACCAATGGCCTCACACTTAGATTTATTGAAGGTTTCGCATGGCATCTACATCTCACAATTACAAAAACATTTTAATGTAAAGGCACCAGTTCATACTTCTGGAGAACAGATTAAGCAATCATATTTTCTCTAATTAAAATAAACAAAAGAACAAGCAGCCAACATCTTGTGTTTCGGCCTGGTGAATTTTCACTCCTCTTTGATTAGCTTACCCAACGGGGACATGATTCTTTCATCATTTAAAAATGCCAAATTTTGCATTTGCAATCACCCTGATCCTTAAGGCGGTCTTGCGTAATTCCATCCCTCCTTGACTTGGAAGCAGCTCTATCTAATTTGAATCAGATGTCTGTAAGCACATTTTATTAAATTAAAATAAATATTAGTTTTGTAGATTTTCAATATTAAGGGAGAATTATTGTGACAGAATTTGGGAAGCATTTTTTATTTTAATATCATTACCATAAAACGATTTGGAAACACAAAGGGTAAAATACAGTAGGGACCTGTGTGTTATTTTTATTTATTTAATATGAGATTTGCAAACAATAATTTAAATTAAAAGGTCAAATCTGATGAAGTCTTATTGTACTTTACTAACTGGCAAACTTTAATTAAAATCTCTGTGCAACATGAAATAAAAATTTCAGGAATTGCTGGGATATCATTTTGAAAGGGAAAGGGAAAGGGAAACGATCTGGGGGTATGCATTGGAATGATGGGTATCCCTATCCCTTTGCCCTTAATTGTTCACTGATCTTTAGCTCCAGCATACTCCACATTGCACAGGGACACCATCATCTCCTCCATCTGCTGCCACCCATCCCACCTCCATCACTCAGGGTTCACTTACAGCTGCACGAGAAATGGCCAGGATTCTGAAGACCCACACTCTAACTCTTGACCCAATCACTAACATAGATATATTTTATCTCTAAGTCCCCTTCCCATTCTCACGCTGATCCTTCTGTCCTGGGGCTCCTCCATTGCCAGAGTGAGGCTAAAGGCAAATTGGAGGAACAGCACATCATATTTTGCTTGGGTAGCTTAAAACCCAGCGGTATAAACGGTGAATTCTCTAACTTTAGGTAACTTCTACAAACACTCCCCTCCCTGTTCCAGCACTAAAGGTCCCTTAACCAGTTCCACAGGTTGCAACAACATATCCCTCTGGGGCCCAGACCATCTCCAGCTAACAGTCAGCCTATCAGGGTACCAACAATCAGCCTATCAGGGTACCAACAATCAGCCTATCAGGGTACCAACAGTCAGCCTATCAGGGTACCAGCCAAACCATGGTCTCTCCAGATACTTTCCCCTGCAACTGCAGGAGATGCAACTGCTGGCCTAATACCTTCTCTCTCACCTCCATCCAAGGACGCGGCAGCCCTTCTGATGACACACAGCCCACATGCTCCCTTGCATCGGCAACACCAAGTGCAGACTCGGTGACTGATTAGACTGTCACTCCACCAACGCCTACTGGATTTCCTGGTCATTTTAGCTCCCCTTCCCATTATGACCCATCTGTCCTAAGCCTCCTCTATTGCTAGAAATGAGGTCACACGCAAACTTGAGGAACAGCACCATATATTCAGCATGGGTAGCTTACAACCCAATGATATGAACATTGAATTCTCCAATTTCGGGTGATTAACCTACAAAACACCCTTCCCCCATTTTCTCCTTCTCTTCTCTGTGCCATACCTGGGTGTACACCCATTTCTTCCACTATCCGGCACCCCTTCTTTTCATTTACCCCTGACCCTTCTGCCTATATCCCTTCCTCTGACTTCCCATTTCACTCCTAAAGGGCCTGTCCCACTTGGGCGTTTTTAAAGCGACTAGGCTGTCGCCGACAGTTCGCCGGGGTGTCGCGGGCATGATCGTGAGGAATCTTCCAAAGATCGTAGTGGATCTTAGTGGATCTCAGCGCGTCGCTGAGAAATCAAACGGTTTGAAATTTCTCGGTGACAGCTGGCTTGTCGCCAGGTATCGTTGCTTATTGCGGTCGCTATCGCATGCTGTCCCCAGGTTTGATAGGTTCTCTTAAGATGCATTCAGAAGCACATAATATTAAAATAAGTAAAGTCATTTCAAAATACTATAAAATGCTTGTGTTTAATGAATTTATTTACCGTCAGGACATTTGACAGGTAGATTGGAGGCGACTGTTTGACGGTCAGGTAAGCGTGGGAATTTTCACAATGTTTTTGGCCTCAGCCATTACATTTAAAGTGGGCTCCAAACCCAGATATGCAACCCAGAAACCGGATATGCATCTCCCTTACATTTTCAAAGAATGCCCACACACTTTTCACAAACATCCACTGAATCACTTTTTAATTTTTTTTTTTTAAATACAGCTATTAGTAAACTGGAAGTAAATCCAGTTTATGCCTTGTTCCAGTGATGCTTGGTTTTCAAGTAACCCGTAAAAGGTGTTATAGTTCAAAACTCTCAAGTACTTACCGACTTGTCAGTGATTTCAGCGAAAACCAGGTCGCCGGAGAAGCATTGACAGCGTGGGAATTTTTGCGATGTTTCAGAAGACGCTGTAATCTCGACCTGACTCGGCATTTTCGTGGTCATTGTCGTCGGGTAAAAGAAAAGTTTGGCGATCTGCTACGACTTTGACAGTCGCCGGCAGTCGCCAAAAAGATCGCCTAAGTGGAACAGGCCCTTTACCCTTCGTGCTCCTTTTATCTCTAGCCTCTGTACACCCATTTGCCAATCAAAAACCCCCCTCACCTATATCCACCTATCACTTGCCAGGCATTGCCCTAACACCACCTCTCTTCCAGCTTTCTTCCCTTTCTACAATCAGCCAGGAAGTGTCCCTACTCAAAACCCCATCTATGCCCTCCAATTATGCTGCCTGACCTGCTGAGCTACTCCAGTGTTTGGTGCTTTTTTTCTTCTCATAGAAACATAGAAACATAGAAAGTATGTGCAGGAGTAGGCCATTCGGCCCTTCGAGCCTGCACCGCCATTCAATATGATCATGGCTAATCATCCAACTCAGTATCCTGTACCTGCCTTCTCTCCATTCCCCCTGATCCCTTTAGCCACAAGGGCCACATCTAACTCCCTCTTAAATATAGCCAATGAACTGGCCTCAACTACCTTCTGTGGCAGAGAATTCCACAGATTCACCACTCTCTGTGTGAAAAAAAACTCGGCCCTAAAAGACTTCCCCCTTATCCTTAAACTGTGACCCCTTGTTCTGGACTTCCCCAACATCGGGAACAATCTTCCTGCATCTAGCCTGTCCAACCCCTTAAGAATTTTGTAAGTTTCTATAAGATCCCCCCTCAATCTTCTAAATTCCAGCGAGTACAAGCCGAGTCTATCCAGTCTTTCTTCATATGAAAGTCCTGCCAGCCCAGGAATCAATCTGGTGAACCTTCTCTGTACTCCCTCTATGGCAAGAAATGAAAATACACTTTGTGTTAAAGATTCACGACTACCCAGGCACTTTTTATTTAAAAATTTCACCTCATTATGCCAATCACTTTTAAATTTTTGCATGCTATAACATAATAGACAGGACATCATTGCACACGAGAGGGTGCAGAGATTTGCCACAATGTGGTCTGGGATGGTTCCTTAGTCTTCTGAGGAGGTAAAGGTCCTGGTGTGATTTATTGGCCATATAGTGGGATGTGGTTGGACCATGACAAATTGGTGGTGATATTTAATCCCTGGAACGTGAAGCTCACGACCATCTCCACTTCAACACCATTGACACAGGAGGGGCGTGTGCTCCACCTAACTTCCTGAAGTCAATGTCTTCATTTTGTAGACATTGAGGGAGAAGTTGGTGTCTTGACACCATGCTTATAAGTTCTTGATCTCTTTCCTGTTCTTTGATTCATCATTGTTTGAGATCTGGCCAACCTCGGTGGTGTCATCTGCAAACTTAGAAATGGAAGATAGACACAAAAAGCTGGAGTAAATCAGTGGGTCAGGCAGCATCTCTGGAGAGAAGGAATGGGTGACGTTTCGGGTCGAGACCTTTCCCTCAGTCTGAAGAAGGGTCTCGACCCGAAACGTCACCCATTCCTTCTCTCCAGAGATGCTGCCTGTCCCGCCGAGTTACTCCAGCGTTTTGTGTCTATCAAAAGAAATGGATACATTTAATTGCAAAATGATGGAACTAGAAGGTTGAAAGTCTTTACTAAAAGACAATCTATTGACTCAAGGTCAAGTGCCCATTCCTTTGGAAGTCGGTTATGGATGTGGCAGAGTGAAATCGTTCCAGAAATAATAACTTCCATAAATGCAAAGCAAGTCAAGAAGGAGTGTTAAGTATCAGGGTGAGGAGCAGACAGAATGTACAGAAAAGAGTGCACAGTGGCTCGGATGCAGATGAGAATACAGGATATGTTGTGGAGGTGCAGGACATTAAAAAGGAACAATGCTTTATGATTGTGAGAATTTTGAAATATAATTGGGTCAAGACCACTTTCTATTGAACGGAACTAGGCACAAGAGCTTCTGACCTGTATTTTGTGCAGCTTGAAACAAAGCTGAATCTGCTTCTGGCAAAGCCATGGATTCGCAAAGGGTTGGGGTATGAGACAAGTTATAGTTTGGAGACAAAACAATCTTGGCCACGAGGTTGTGTTCAAACACCAGTTCAGGGTTGAGCAGAAATCAGCATCCAAGCATGAGTGATGTAGAAACTTAAAGTCTGTGGACACAAGCTGCTGATTCCTTAGTGTTCAGCATTCATCTTTGGCACACTATCACAAAACAATGTAGTATGTATTATAATCCAACTGGGAACAATCATAGCTGCCATGCCTAATCCCCAACCCTTCCAATTATAAACCTTGATATGAAAGATGTGTTTTGGACCGTCTGAAAGTTTCAAGTTTTATTTGTTTCCAACTTGGCAAATTTAAAATCATCAGTTCCAACTGTAGACATAACTAAGAAAAATCTTCAGATAAGTTTAGTATAACTTGATTGGAAAAACAGCCTGGTTTTGTAAGATAATGTAATTCTGGAAACTGCAAAAAAAGAGATGACCATCATATCCTCCTCATGCTTGTAACCTGTACGTGGACACCACAATCAATGTTCCCATTCCCCAAGAGGTCACGGTTAGTTGGCAAAATATAGAAAAGGCCAAAGGCTGCATACTTCAAAGTCTGAATTCAATAAACTCGCCCATCCACATCATTTTATGAGAGAATAATAAGCAAGCAGATTTCATACTTAATCCGACGTTGACATTAGTACAGAAATCAGTCATATGTACTAATGAAGTGATATAGTGTTTAGTTTAGTTTAGAAATACAGCGCGGAAACAGGCCTTATGCACCACCGGGTCCGCGTCGATCAGCAATCCCCGCACATTAACACTATCCTACACCCACTAGGGACAATTTTTACATTTACCAAGCCAGTTAACCTAGAACTCCGTCTTTGGAGTGTGGGAGGAAACCGAAGATCTTGGAGAAAATCCACACAGGTCACGGGGAGAACGTACAAACTCCGTACAGACAGTACCCGTAGTCGGGATCGAACCCGGGTCTCTGGCGCTGCATTCACTGTAAGGCAGCAACTCTACCGATGCGCCACCGTGACCACCCTAACGGATTACACTTCACTTTGGAAAGTTGCTTCCCTTGCAGTCAATGAGGCTGCATTTCTGAAACAGGCTGCATTGCATGAATGCTTAGCAAAGACCACATTTTAATCAGATAATTATAAACTGGAAATCTAAGCTGCATATTGGCAGGAGGCAAGATCATCAGTCCAACATGGACATCAACTGGTCCTTTGATTTTAATGTAAAAAGGCAGCTAAGTTGTCAATGATGTGCACTCCTCCTCAGGATTGACATCCCCTCCCCATCACACCATTAATATATCACCCGCAACTGGAAGATACCTTTCCTAAATTTCCACCGACTAAATCATCAATATAATGAACATTGAACCCAACATTCTCTCTGGTGGGAGTCCAAATTACAATTTCAAAATAACTATGCTGCTTCACTGTTGTGATAGCAATAGGCTATCTATGACATTTCTACACCAATTTCCACACCGGACTTATGACACTAATTATCATATCATAATATCATAAATATACAGCCGGAAACAGGCCTTTTTCGGCCCACCAAGTCCGTGCCGCCCAGCGATCTCCGTACATTAACACTATCCTACACCCACTAGGGACAATTTTTTACATTTACCCAGCCAATTAACCTACATACCTATACGTCTTTGGAGTGTGGGAGGAAACCGAAGATCTCGGAGAAAACCCACGCAGGTCACGGGGAGAACGTACAAACTCCTTACAGTGCAGCACCCGTAGTCAGGATCGAACCTGAGTCTCCGGCGCTGCATTCGCTGTAAAGCAGCAACTCTACCGCTGTGCTACCGTGCCGCCCATTGTGATACCATTCTGTATTTAAGGTTTTGCGCCATATTAGGTATTGGACTGCACAATGCTCCTTGACAGGGAACACGTGTCCAGCATGCCTGCCTCAGCACCAAGTTCATCCATCTGTGTAGGAAGGAACTGCAGATGCTGGTTTAAACCAAAGAGAGACACAAAAAGCTGGAGTAACTCAACGGATCAGACAGAATCTCTGGAAAAAAGGAAAAGGTGACTTTTTGGGTCGAGACTCTTCATTGTCTCTATAACTCGTTATCACCAAGCCCACAGATAATAATGGCCCATTTTCCTTTATCATCATTCCTTCTTTTGCATATTTTTTATTAATTTGTTCTGTATCTCACTATATCACTATCTATATCTCTTGTTTCCCTTTCCCCTGAAGAAGGGTGTCAACCTGAAATGTCACCCATGCCTTCTATTGAGAGATAGATGCTGCCTGTCCCACTGAGTGATTCCAGCATTTGTGTCGGAAAATAACTGCAGATGCTGGTACAAATCAAAGGTATCACAAAATACTGGAGTAACTCAGCGGGTCAGGCAGCATCTCTGGAGAGAAGGAATGGGTGACGTTTCGGGTTGAGATCCTTCTTCGCATTTTTCTGTCGATCTTCTTTGTATCCTCTCCTTCTTCTGAGGCAGTTTCCATTGATAACTTGCCTCCACTCCATTTTTCCATGATCTGAGATAGTTGAGCTCCAAGGTTTCAAGGTCAATTTATTGTCACATGTACCAATTAAGGTACAGTGAAATTCGAATTACCATACAGCCATGCTAAAACAAAAAGCTACAAGACACACAACTACATAAAAGTTAACATAAACATTCACCACAGCGGATTCCCCACGTTCTTCACTGTGATGGAAGGCAATAAAGTCCAATCTGCTTCCTCTTTTATTCTCCGGCGGTCAGGGCAATCAAACCATCCTCAGTAGAAGAGATCGAAACTCCCGCGTCGGGGCGCTTGAAGCTCCTGAGGCTTGGAACTCCCAAACATCGGTCTCTAACCAGAGGCTGTGAGCTTCGTGATGTTAAAGGCCGCAGGCTCCCACGATTGGAGCCCCAAAGTGGACCCCCGACAGGGATTGCGGGTTCCGTAACGTTAAGTCTGCAGACTCCCGCGGTGGAGCTCTCGAAATTGGTCTCTAGCAAAGGCAACCAGCTCCTCAATGTTAGGCCGCAGTGTGGATGGAGATACGATACGGAAAAAAAATAAAAATTGCATTTCCGTCGGGGTAAGAGATTAGAAAAAGATTCCCCCAGCTCCCCCCCCCCCACACACAAAACTAGCTAAAGAACACTAAATACATACATTTAACACAAACAAACAGCAAAGAAGGATGGGACAGACAGACTGTTGGCGAGGCAGCCATTGCTGGTGCCACCCGGTGGGAATGTGGGAACCAAAGATTCTGCCACCAAGGAAGCAGGCAGCACCTAACAATATAGCTTCAGAGATGGGGTGCTCTTTCCACCGCTTACTCAGAGCTTCTGCGTGCTCATGATGTGTGGACTCACATTTCCCCCATACTATTCAAAATGCTTCTCCTACACTTTGACGTATCCTGGACCAGAGATTCTTAAGAGTCTGTAGGAATATTGCACCAGGCTACAGAACATTTTATCTCACTTTCCTGCAGAGTCCAGCGGACTTCAAGAAAGATATGAAGGAGGAACACGCACATGTGTGATCCAGGATAGTCGGGGTTAAAGGGATGTGAGGAAAGGCCGGGCGCAAAGGAGTCCAGCCTTTGATAGCTTCAGCCCGACTACTATGCACCAGATAAGCACAATAAGTCACAAAGTGGCTTTGACTTGATCCTCCTCAGTTATGAAATGCAGCCCACATTGTACAGAGAGCTCTGCGTGGAAGCATATGCAACTCTTTCAGCATTGCTAAGTATGTGATAGTGGAGTTTACTGTGATATTAAAGATAGACACAAAATGCTGGAGTAACTCAGCAGGACAGGCAGCATCTCTGGAGAGAAGGAATGGGTAACGTTTAGGATCTTCTGAACCAAAGAAGGGTCTCGGCCCGAAACATCAGCCATTCGTTCTCTCCAGAGATGCTGCCTGTCCTGCTGAGTTACTCCAGCATTTTATGTCTATCTTCGATTTAAACCAGTATCTGCAGTTCTTTCCTACACATTGCTATGATATTAGTCTGGTTGATAAAAGTACTGACTGTTAAGCAACATGACTGTGGTAAATTGAGCAATGCCTAAGATAAGTTGTAAAATCATTGAATTGCGGTACTGTAGCCAGGTCTCTTCTGCTGGAATCCTGTCCATTAGCCTCCAATGCTCTTTGTTCCCTCTAAGCGCATCTCTGGGAAACGGTTCATCCTTTCCACCTCCTCCACAAAGCCAGTGCAATGTCTGAAAAAGCTGGAGCCCACATTCCTCGGTTGCATCAATCTTCACTGTATCACAGCCGAGCTTCATTTGGAGAATGTTTTCTGCCAACTATTCAACCATGTCTGGTTTCCCCATAAGCAGAACCGACCACCTTCCAATGGTGCTCAACACCTAATTAAACTAAGCTGAATTTTACCACCTTGAAATATCCAGCCAAGGTCAGGAAGGCTAAGCTAAGGTGGACATAGAAAGCTGAAGTGACTCAACAGGTCAGATAGTATCTCTGGAGAAAAGGAATAGGTAACATTTTGGGTCGAGACCCTTCTTCAGACTGAGAGTCAGGGGAAAGGGAAACGAGAGATATAGACGGTGATGTAGAGAGATATAAAACAAATGAATGAAAGGTATGCAAAAAAGTATTGATGAAATAAGAAACAGGCTAGGTGAAGGTGAGTACAGACAATGTTGGTCAGATGCAACAATCATTATAATCAAAAGACAGAAAATGTGTGTGCTCCCTACATGGATTTATAATGAATAGAGTGTAATTCATGTGTAGGAAAGAAAATAACTGCAGATGCTGGTACAAATCGAAGGTTTCACAAAATGCTGGAGTAACTCAGCAGGTCAGGCAGCATCTCAGGAGAGAAGGAATGGGTGACGTTTCGGGTCGAGACCCTTCTTCAGACTGAAGAATTCCCATAATTTCGTACATCATTGGAGGTCATTCAGCCCATTGAGTTTACGCCGACTGAAAGAGCAATCTCATTCCATCACTTATCTTCCCAGTAACCTATTCTCTCCACATCCCCATCAACTTTCACCCATACTCTACTCCTAATGTATATATCTGGGACAATTTACAGCAGCCAAATAACCTACCAACCTGCACATTTGGGGATGGGGGAGGAAACTGGAGCACCTTAAAGGGAACCCACATGGTCACATGGAGAAGTGTAAACTCCAGGTGGACAGCACCAGAGGTTAAGCTTGAACCTGCATCGCTGGCATCACAAGGTAACAAACTCTACCAGATCAACACCAAGCCACTGTGTCACCCAATCCTTACATCAGGAAAAAGGAATTTAGTCCCCAAAGTATTTTAAAAGGATCGTAGTGGGAGAAATACAACATCCCTCCGTCCGTAGAGTTGGGTTTGTTTGCGGCTGCATATTCTACCCAATTGAGAACTTTAATTGGATAGCACAAGGTGAAGGCGAAACATATTGCCAACAGAGGGCTGCTCATGTTCTAAACATCTCTCGAGCAATTAGGCTTGCTGTGATATCACTGAAAAGATAAAATAATTAAACAAAGCTGGGTTTTACAGTGCAAAGCCATGTCAGCCAACCCATCCATTATTTTGTTGAACAGTGAGAGAAAATGAGAAACAGAACAAAAAAAGTGGGAAAACAATAAGCTATGTATAGAGGGGGAAGAGTGAGACACCAAAAGTGTCTCAAACTGCCAGATTAATTCTAAGAAGAGGGCAGTAGCTGATTGCCTGGTGAGTAGACTTATCCTCTGAACTTGAGTTACAGACTAAAATTAACTAAAATGAGGATTTGTGTATAGGAGCAAGGAAGTCCTTCTGCAGTTGTATAGGGCCCTGGTGAGACCACATCTGGAGTATTGTGTGCAATTTTGGTCTCCTTGCTATTGAGGCAGTGAAGCATAAGTTCATGAGGTTAATCCCTGGGATGGCAGGACTGTCATATGAGGAAAGATTGGAAAGACTGGGCTTGTATTCACTGGAGTTTAGAAGGATGAGAGGGGATCTTATATAGATGTATAAAATTATAAAAGGACTGGACAAGCCAGATGCAGGAAAAATGTTCCCAATGTTATGGGAGTCCAGAACCAGGGGCCACAGTCTAAGAATAAAGGGGAGGCCATTTAAAACTGAGGTGAGAAGAAACCTTTTCACCCAGAGAGTTGTGAATTTGTGAAATTCTCTGCCACAGAAGGCAGTGGAGGCCAATTCACTGGATGAAATTAAAAGAGAGTTAGATAGAGCTCTAGGGGCTAGTGGAATCAAGGGATAGGGGAGAAGGCAGGCACAGGTTACTGATTGTGGATGATCAGCAATGATCACAAAGAATGGCGGTGCTGGCTCAAAGGGCCAAATGGCCTCCTCCTGCACCTATTTTCTATGTTTCTATGAACCGTGTTAACTAGATAGCTTAAATAATTAAATTATTCAAATGTAACTATAAATAATCTTTGAATAAAGATTTAACATAAACATTAATAAAGAATGCCAAAAACACAACAGAATAGAACAAGTGTTTAGACTGCAGTACATGGGAGTTTGAGGCTAGAGAGACAATACCAAGCCAACATGTCTGTCCAGCACAGATCTTGAAGCTTTGTAGCTCTGAAGAGATATATTTGGAATGCAAGTTGCAGGCATTTCCACAAATCAACAGATGGGGAGTAAATTCTAATTCATTTTATCAAGAATACATTTTTGGGAGCTGGAGTGTGCAACTATTCGAGTATAGGATAGCACAGATTTTTAAGATACTCAAAGGGGGGTTCTTTAGAAACCAGTCCGATCCAAAAAGTATTAAGTATGCATGGCTCATGGCTAATCAGGTATGCACGACTGGGCTTGTATTCACCGGAATTTAGAAGGATGAGAGGGGATCTTATAGAAACACGTAAAATTCGTAAGGGATTGGACAGACTAGATACAGGAAAAATGTTCCCGATGTTGGGGGAGTCCAGAACCAGGGGTCACAGTTTAAGAATAAGTGGTAGGCCATTTTTAATGACTGAGATGAGGAAAAACTTTTTCACCCAGAGAGTTGTGAATCTATGGAATTCTCTGCCACAGAAGGCAGTGAAGGCCAATTCATTGGATGTTTTCAAGAGAGAGTTAGATTTAGCTCTTAGAGCTAACGGAATCAAGGGATATGGGGAAAAAGCAGGAACAGGGTACTGAATTTAGATGATCACCCATGAATGGCGGTGCTGGCTTGAATAGCCTACTCCTGCACCTATTTTCTATGTTTCTATGAATCCAAAAGACCAGTCTACAGTTGGACATCCACAATGTCACACAAATCACTATGCCTAAGCTGTCCAAGAAGATAAGAACAGAATAAAAATATGGTAGCGAAAAGTACTATCTATCCCACTTAATCAGTGGGATAGATAGTGCCCTCTGCAGCCAAGAATGACCAGCACAAAGGTTGCTTTGTCAAGCCACATTAAAGCACCTGGACAGGAACTTGGAAAGGGTGGAATGTTGCCATGTGTTTTCTTGGAAAGAAATGCCCAGGTAGCCATGATCATAACGAGTGGCGGTGCTGGCACGAAGGGCCGAGTGGCCTACTCCTGCACCTATTTTCTACGTTTCTATGAATGAGGAGGTTCTGCTGAATGAATATCAGGCGCTAGGCTCTAAGAAAACAGACGACCTCGAGGGTAATAACATTGAAGGAGGCTGTTCAGGGTAAATAATGGGTGTTGGTGTGAGGATGAGAGGTTACGTCTGAGACACTGGCACCAGATCCAGGACACGAAAGAGCACTACATGTAAGATAGGCTCCAACAGAACCCGGATAAGACACAGGATCTCATCAGGGTGATGGAAAACCATTTAAGCTATTAAGAACTAGGAGAGTGGGAAAATAATTGCAGATGCTGGTACAAATCGAAGGTATCACAAAATGCTGAGTTACTCCAGCATTTTGTGATACCTTCGAAGAACTAGGAGGGAGTCTGAAAGAAGTGAAAGCTATCTAATATAAAGAAACCAGGATATGAAAAATAATAAAACAGGGACTTTGATGGTAAATGAGCATTTAAAGAAATTAAACTGCTTGTACACTAATGTACCCAGTACCCAAAACAAAATTAAGAGACATCATTAATTTTCAGAAATGAGAGATTATACAGATCACTGAGACACGGTTACAGGATGGCACGGTGGTGCAGCGGTAGAGTTGCTGCCTTACGGTGCCAGAGACCCGGGTTCGATCCCAACCATGAGTGCTCTCTGTACGGAATTTATACGTTCTCTCCGTAACCTGTGTGGGTTTTCTCCGGGTTCTCTCCGGTTTCCTCCCACACTCCAAAGATGTAAAGGTTTGTAGCTTCGGCAAAATTGTAAATTGTTCCTAGTGTGTGTAGAATAGTGTTCTTGTGCGGGGATCGCTGGTCGGCGCGGACTCGGTGGGCCAAAGGGCCTGTTTCCACACTGTATCTCCAAACTAAACTAAAAAAAAATCAAGGCTAAGAATGAAGCCTTTCAGGCATGAGATATTTATAAAAGGTCTTGGAAGAAGGGAAGGCAGAAGAACAGGGATAATATAAATGGCAGTAGAATACAGATCCACAATAATAAAGAAGATAAAAGTAGAATCTATTTGGAAAATATAAAATAAGAAAGGATCAGATCATATTTACTTTCATTATCTAAATCTTTGAAGCATTGGACACAAAAGAGGAAATACTTAGACAAATTTGGGAAAGGAAAAAAGAAGAAACATAATAAAAGGGAAAATAAATTTCTACGAGGTATGTCAGATTACTGTCAAACCCAATGCTTCAACAGGAGATAATGTCCTCGTGGATGCAGTTATGAGCTAATATACCAAAGCATTTAAATAAAAACAAACCAAAACATTTGAGCAAAAGCGACCATGATATATTTAATGATGATAGGAGAAATATGACACATGTATGATAAAAACTAAAATAATGGATTGGAGAAAAGTTGGTTTTAAAGAGAATGAGAGTAGAACCTGGGAAGATAAAAAAATATCTTTAAAAACCCAATATAGAACAATACAGAGAACCACTTAAAACTACATTCAGTCCAGTACAGGATAGATATATTCCGCTGAAACAAAAGAACAAATTAAGCACTCACGAGGCTTACAAGGACAGGAAAGTTGGCATATATAGCAGAACCATGCATGACAATAATGCAAGGGGCAGGAAAGAATGTAAATCATATAGCAAAGAGAAGTTATGAAATCAAATTGCCAAAATATACTAAACCACAGTGAAACGTTTAACAGATTCATGAATAAAAATGGTTGGGATGGAAGTAGGAACAACGAATAGAGGGGATACAGTACTGGTAATGAGAGAAGAGTGGTAGAAATGTTAAATCAATGTGTTTACTTGGGTTATCACCAGCAGGTGGTAAAACAATGGTGTCCCAACTAAAATAGAAAATTCAAATAAAACAACTTGAATCATAAATCCGACACTAAGGTTTATTTCTGGAGGGATAGAATTGAAAAAAATTGTTTAACCTGGGATTTACCCGTGTCCACGTATTGTACACAGTTCTCGTCATATTAATTAAAGGGCAATGGAAATAGTGCAAAGGTGATTTAAAAGGTGATTTAAAAGGAGGATACTAATAATAATGGTACGCACATCAGGCAAGAAAGTACTCAGTCACTTTTCTCCTGAAAACAAGGCAAAGGTGCATCTAAATAGCGCCAAATGATAGTCAATAGTCAAGTTTATTTGTCACATAGACATAAATGTGCAGTGACATGAAAAATTACCCACAGTCCATCAATAAGAGCAATAAAAATAAGCAATAACACACACAATCATAAACCAACACCAAACAAAAAGAAACATCCATCCCAGTGAGTCTCCTCCAGTCACCTCCTCACTGTGATGGAAGGCCAGAATGTCTTTTCTCTTCCCCCGCCGTCTTATCCCGCGGTCTGGCTGTTGAATTTGCCACGTTCCGGGCCGCGCCGGACGGTGAAAGGTCCGAGGCATCCTATATATTGGTTTGTGGAGTTTTTGGAACTATTAGTTCTCAATTGTCTATCACCAGACTGACCAAACCATCCACAGATAAAATTAAATGTAATCAATTGCCTGTGATATTCTCTTTCAGTATCCGATGTCCTGCCATTTCCAAAATATCGCATTACCTTTGGCCCCAATATGTCACTAAGCGGGTCTTTGTCCAATCTACCCTTCCCATCTTACACACACTACAATTTTTTTTCTTATTCTGCCCCAATTCTGATAAAGGATCCTCAACCTGAAATGTTCACTGTGGTTTTCTTTCCTCAAAACCAGGTATTCCTGACATTTTCTTCTATCATTGTATAAGAAAATAACTGCAGATGCTGGTACAAATCGAAGGTATTTATTCACAAAATGCTGGAGTAACTCAGCAGGTCAGGCAGCATCTCGGGAGAGAAGGAATGGGTGACGTTTCGGGTCGAGACCCTTCTTCAGACCCTTCTTCTATCATTGGGCTGCTTGGTGACTATACAAAACCCTGAAAGCAGAAAGCATAAAATGACAGCATCAAAAGTAGGAGAAACATAATATAAAAAGGGACAGAAGACTGAAAGTGGTGCATGGATAGGGTAAAACTTCCATGAGTGCGCAAAACAAAAATAATAAAATCTCAGTGCATTGAGAGGAAAGAAAACCAGTGAAGAGTGGCAAGGAGAGGATCACTGCACTTTGTGTGACACCAGGAGTAAGAAATGAGAGAAAAGATCTAAAGACGTGGCTTGACCCGAAACATCACCTATTCCTTTTCTCCAGAGATGCTTCTTATAGAAGCTTATATATGTTTTCTTATAGAAACATATAAAATTATAAAATGACTGGTCAAGCTAGATGCAGGAAAAATGTTCCCAATGTTGGGAGAATCCAGAACCAGGGGCCACAGTCTAATAATGAAGGGGAGGCCATTTAAAACTGAGGTGAGAAAAAAACATTTTCACTCAGAGAGTTGTGAATTTGTGGAATTCTCTGCCACAGAAGGCAGTGGGAGCCAATTCACAGGATGAATTTAAAAGAGAGTTAAATAGAGCTCTAGGGGCTAGCGGAATCAAAGGATATGGGGAGAAGGCAGGCACGGGTTACTGATTGTGGATGATCAGCCATGATCACAATGAATGGCGGTGCTGACTCGAAGGGCTGAATGGCCTACTCCTGTACCTATTTTCTATGTTTCTCTGAATTCTCCAATCTTAAGTAAACCCCATTACCCTGTTGTGTCTCTCCCACCCCCTCTCCGTGTGCATACACCTTTTTCCCACTGTTACTGTCATCCAGTTTCTTTCCCCTTTTCCATCTGCTCATCTACCACCTCTCCCAACACCAAATCCACCATTTTTCCTTTATTCCCTCCTCTTTTCACCATTCGTGTCCACCCACTATCCCTCCCTCTGGCTTTACATTTCACTCCTCCACTGCCTTTCTTACTGGTGCCCTTTTGTCACTATTTCACTTCTCGCCTTTGTTTCCATTTCCACCCATCTGCCATCAGCCCCCGTTATCTGTATCTATCGGTGATTTACCATACCCTACCACTTCCCCTCACCCCTCTTTACCAGCTTCCTCCCTCTACTCCATCAATTTGAAGGAGTGACCTGGCCTGACTGGTTGACCATCTCCTTCCCTCTAAAGATGCTGCCTCATCTGCCGAGTCCCTCCAGCAATTTTTGTTTGCCCACCATGTTCTAATTTGGAGGTCATTTTTAAGCCAAGTTGACATGTAATGTTTACAATTATCTATTGGACACCAATGGATTGAATACTTCAGATAAGATTTGTCTTTTTCATTTGAAGAATTTAGTTTACAGTATTTCTCATTGAATGTAACTGCCCTAACATCCAGGCATTCCTTCCTGATCATTTTCAGTTCTACACAAACGTTATCATGATATCCTTGTTGTACAGCCAATTCTACACTTATTCCACAGTGCCAATGATTAAATGAGGATACTGGACTCTAAGCAAAATATTTTTTTACCTAAAGATCTAAAAATTAAAGTCTTGGTTGTGTAGAACCAAAAAATCCACTCATAAGGAATCAATTATGATGAATTGGCAAATTTGATAGGGAAACTGTTACATTTTCTGGACCTTTTTGTTTAACAACAAGGCAAGTGAAAACTGTATTAATTTTGTATCTACACCTCTGGAGAAAACATTGACATAAAAACTCAAAAATGAAACCAACAATGCATTAGTTGCAATTTTAACGGTAACTCAGTTGGTTACACATTCATCCAAGTCAGAGGATTTGTAATTCAAATGTTTGAATACCTTAATCTGTCTTGCAGATTTGAGAGAGTTACTGTATCAAAACTGCCACCATTAGGATGAAACACTCATCTTAAATCCTTCCTGCCCACTGTGGAAGAATTAAAAGATCATGACATAAAAGAGAGGTTTTGGGTCGAGACCCTTCTTCAGACTGGTTAGGGATAAGGGAAATGAGAGATATAGACAATGATGTAGAGAGATACAGAACAATGAATGAAAGATATGCAAAAAAGTAATGATGACAAAGGAGACAGGCCATTGTTAACTTTTTTTTGTGTGCAAACGAGAAGCTAGCGCGACTTGGGTGGGGCAGGGATAAAGAGAAAGAGAGGGAATGCTGATGCTACCTGAAGTTAGAGAAATCTACAGCCTAGTGGTATGAATATTTTTTCTCTAACTTCAAGTAGCATCAGCATTCTCTTTAGAGATGTGTAGGAAAGAACGGCAGATGCTTTGGACTTGGAGGGCTTAGAGGGCCGAAAAGGCCTGTTTCCGGCTGTATATATATGATATGATATGATATGCTGGTTTAAATCGAAGGTAGACACAAAATGCTGGGGTAACTCAACGGGACAGGCAGCATCTCTGGAGAGAAGGAATGGGTGACGTTTTGGGTCGAGACCTTTCTTCAGACTCTTTAGAGTTCTCTTTAGAGAGGCTGCCTGTTACTCCAGCTTTTTGTGTCTATCTTTGGTTTAAACCAGCAACTGCAGTTCCTTCCTACACAGTGCTTTCCTACACATAAAAGAGAGATGTTCTCCTGATATCTCAGTCAACGTTCATTATACAACCAATACCTGAAACAGATTCAAAAAGACAAAGCTCTCTAAATCCTAGAAATCTGAAATATAAAACAGAAAATGCTTGAAAACATGCAAACGGTCAGGGCTGGTGTACAGAGAGAAAAAAATATAATTAACATTTCTTTCTTCACAGTTACATGCCAAATACTTCCAGGATTTTCTGGAAGAGATTATCTGGTCCTTTATTTTGCCACTGTTTGTGGAAGCTTTTTGTGCACACAATGAAGCAGCTGCACTCATACAAAATATTGTCCACGCTGAAGCACTATAAGTGCAATAAGCGTTTTGGAAATCCTGGGGTGTGGATGGCTTTAGTTATGAATGGCGTGTGGAGGAACACAAGTATAACAACTGACAGATTTGGTCTTTTTTGGGTTGGCACAAAGACAAGAAAAAGTTACTGACTTTGTGGCTGAAGCAGAATTCTTGTGCAAGAGATAATGTAAAACAGGTTTCCCCATTCTCGTAATCCAACCACAACAGCGGAATTAAACTGTTGAATAGTTTAATATCATATTCTGTATTGTAACATTGATCCAGGAAATAACAATAGAAATAATGTTTTCTATTTGGCAGATAGTTCCAACTAGAAATTCTGAGCTATAAAAATGACAAAAGACATTGTATTGATTCGTAATAGTTTTTAAAAACACAAAATGGAAATGGAAATTATGTTTATATTGCATCAATAGATGTTATCAATTTTGGATACTTGAACGTTATGGATTTTATCAGTTACAAAGCTGTAAGTCTTACATATTTTTAACTGCACCTGACATTCAAAGTGTAATGAATGGTGGTACAGTTGGTGAAAAGGTGAGAATGAGTGGATTTGGAGACATTCCAGTAAAAGTGGTATTTAACTTGTGTCTAAAATAAAAACAAGAAAATACTGGAAATGCTCAGCAGGTCAGGTTCTAGCTGGGAGAAGTGGATCAGAGCTAACATTTCAGGTCGAAAATCTTTGTTCAGACCCAGGATGGTTTTTAATTTAAATTAGCTTGTGTCCCTTATTGGAATTGGATTTTAGCTCAGATCTTATTGTTCAAAAAGCTTCCAGCTGCGAAAATTATGCCCAGTATAGTTTTGCATATAATCAGTTTGCTTTATCTGCATCGACGGAGATTACATCAAATTATTTACATTCTGAAAAACAACAACAGGAATGCAGCACAAAACACAACTCACTGGGTTTGCCCACTAAGTTACACAACATCATCGGCTGATAAATCCCCAGGGCCTGATGGTCTGCATCCCAGGGTACTTAAGGAAGTGGTTCGGGAAACCGTGGACGCATTGGTGATCATTCTCCAATGTTCTATAGATTCAGGATCAGTTCTCGTGGATTGGAGGGTAGCTAATGTTATCCCACTTTTTAAGAAAGGAGGGAGAGAGAAAATGGGTAATTTTAGACCAGTTAGCCTGACATCAGTGGTGGGGAAGATGTTGGAGTCAATTATAAAAGATGAAATTGCAGAACATTTGGATAGCAGTAACAGGATCATTCCGAGTCAGCATGGATTTACAAAGGGGAAATCATGCTTGACTAATCTTCTGGAATTTTTTGAGGATGTAACTAGAAAAATGGACAAGGGAGAGCCAGTGGATGGAGTGTACCTGGACTTTCAGAAAGCCTTTGATAAGGTCCCACATGGGAGATTAGTGGGCAAAATTAGAGCACATGGTATTGGGGGTAGAGTACTGACATGGATAGAAAATTGGTTGGCAGACAGGAAACAAAGAGTAGAAGTCAATGTTCATACAGCCCAGCGGTATGAACATTGACTTCTCTAACTTTAGATAGCTCCTCTGTCCCTCTCTTCCCCTCCCCTTCCCAGTTCTCCCACTGTCTTCCTGTCTCCACCTATATCCTTTCTTTGTCCCGCCCCCCTGACACCAGTCTGAAGAAGGGTCTCAACCCGAAACATCACCCATTCCTTTTCTCCAGAGATGCTGCCTGACCTGCTGAGTTACTCCAGCATTTTGTGATACCTGGAATTTAGAAGGATGAGTGGGGATCTTATTGAAACATATAAGATTATTAAGGGATTGGACACACTAGAGGCAGGAAATATGTTCCCAATGTTGGGGGAGTCCAGAACCAGGGGCCACAGTTTAATAATAAGGGGTAGGCCATTTAGAACGGAGATGAGGAAAAACATTTTCACTCAGAGAGAGTAAATCTGTGGAATTCTCTGCCTCAGAAAGCAGTGGAGGCCAATTCTCTGGAGTCTTTCATGAGAGAGTTAGAAAGAGCTTTTAAAGATAGCGGAGTCAGGGGGTATGGGGAGAAGGCAGGAACGGGGTACTGATTGTGATTGATCAGCCATGATCACATCTGTCTGAAGAAGGGTCTCGATCCGAAACGTCGCCCATTCCTTCTCTCCTGAGATGCTGCCTGACCTGCTGAGTTACTCCAGCATTTTGTGAATAAATACCTTTGATTTGTACCAGCATCTGCAGTTATTTTCTTACATTGAATGGCAGTGCTGGCTCGAAGGGCTGAATGGCCTACTCCTGCACCTATTGTCTATTGTTTATCTTCCTCAGAATCGATCAACAGAATCACAGTTTTGGGGACAAAGGCACTTAAAGTCTTGTCACCTCACTGCATTCATGACAGTGCACAGTACACACCAATTCAAATCGGCAGCAAAACTCAGGACACAAAGTAAATCCTTCCTTTCGTGGCGATCTGTGCCAAATAATCATTTTTTTTCAACACTTCAGCTACAATAATTTCTCACTGGAGTCATCGAAGTAGGTTTCAAATGGTCTTGTTCTCAATCCCGATGCTGCTCAATCCAGACAGCTTGGCATAGAGTGAGTTTTAATCAGCTTGTCCCATGGCTAATCCATGTCTCTCGTTCACTGTGGTTGTCACCCACTATATTATCAATTGATTTACGCACAACTGGCAAACAGAAACACACAAGCCCGTGATATGAGCTGATAGAGCAAATGAAACGGACAAACAGAACACATCTGAAACACATCAAAATATAAATTAGCACCATATGTGCACTGGTAGAAATACAATGGATATTTGTTCTGTGTTTGGGTCTTGTTGGCTTTGTTTGCATCACGTACCTCAAACCAGGAAGCAGAAACAAAAGTTATGTTGTTACTTCACCAAAGGTACGCACACATACAGCCGTCCTGTGTGGACAGTAAATGGTGAGACCATCGCCAGAGGACAAGTAGCAAAGGTGGAGCTACTGCAAAATAAATTATAAACCTTCACAAAGAATTAAGTCGTTTTAGCATCATTTGAGAACTGGAAGAGCCCCATGCTCTCACCAGCCTTCACAACACTATCTGGAGCTTTCCTTTTCTAAATAAACAATGTGATTCATTTTACTTATGGGATCCAATGAAACAATAGACGTTTGAGACAATGAGCAGGTTTTGTTAGTAAACCTCTCCATTCATCTGTTCATTGTCATCATTCATCCATATTACTTTACCCAAAGGATCATATGCACTAAAGCAAACTCAGGTTAATGATGTAATGCAAAGGAAAGCGCTGCAGATTCTGGTTTAAACCGAAAATAGAGACAAAATGCAAGAGTAACTCAGCGGGACAGGCAACATCTCTGGAGAAAGGGAATAGGTGATGTTTTGGGTCTGCATAACTCCAATTATGCTTACTTTTCAATGGTATTTCCATCGTTCTGCCTTGGTCCAAGGCTAGGGTTTTTCCTCAAACTTTCTCCACCTTCCTTGATTTTCTTTATCCTTAAAACCTGCCTTTGTAAATCAGGTCTTGATCATCTGTGCCAGCAACTCTTTATGTACTTTATAAGTAATGTTGCTTGAAAAATGGACTGCAGGGCAGTTTGGGATATCTGATTATGTGAGATGGAGGTCACGTGCACACTGACTGTGATATTTTTGCTGATAGTTACCGGCTGCAATAATGGGAACTTTGCTTTCTTATCCCCAGTGGGAAATGGATAATAAGCCAGGAGCCTTGCTACTGATGTAAAACAAATGGCCACTCCTCCCAGATCATACATCTCCTTCCAACCTTATCTCGTGACACCAACCTTCAGTTGGTTACATCATTTATCAGCAACAAAGAGATCAAAAATTAACTGAAAAATAAGACATTGTGTAATGCTGCTTGGGGCTGTACCTCATACTGTGGTGATAAACACTACCGTCCATCATCTTTATCAACAATTCCCTAAACCATTTAGCCATTTGTGCAGATGTGGGGAAGCTGTGGATTAAACATTGTTCTGTACACATTAGGTCATCACTGTTCATTTCCACACTGATTAGTGATCATTAGATATTTGGCTCAGGTACCTCCAGGCACAATTTATCCCAGTGTTTGATGTTTCTCTGGCAAGAAAGGGGCATCTAATAGAATTATCTATTTATGTATTCTACAACAGAAAATCTATATATATATTATCTATATATTATTAAAACTCTCATCTTGTATATATACATATTTGTACCCGAAAATACAGCCAAAACGGTACACGACAGTACAACAATTGTAGACCCACCTTACTCACCATTGGCCTGCAGTTCAAATGGTTGTTATATTTTAAAAGTTATTGACTTTTTAAACTCAAATAACTGACTTTTTAAACTTTAGTGATTTGCTCTCACTTGCCCTGCCCGTCAGCCGCGCCTGCGCAGTAATACTTCCGTGTTCGACGTCACAACGGGAGCCCAGCGTGTCCGTGCCTGCGCAGTTGGGGCCCGGTGATCTAATACTTATGTAGGATGGCCGCCGGATCCGCGTGTGCGCAGTTGGGGGAGGGTTGCCGCTCGGAGGGGGGGCGGGACCTGCCCGAGTGACGGCCAATGCGGGGGGGGGGGGGTTAGGAGAGCTCCCCTGCTGCTGGCCACGGCGATGGCCACCCGGGGCAGGGGTGAGTGGCTCCCTCTCCCCTTTCCTCTCCCCCCATCGCTCGCCCCCGGCCCAGGGGGATGGAATGCATGAGTGTCGTCACTTGGGGGAGGGTTGCCAGGCCCACAGGAGAGGTTTGGACCCAATGGGTCCATGCCTGTCTCGTGGCTGTTAAAACTCAGACCTATGATTACTCTCAGAAAAAGCCAAGAGTAAACCCAGTCGGTGATTAGCCAGGATGTGTCGAGTCCATGCTCTTCATTGATGTGATGCACTCTGCCTCTTGCAGTCTCAAGTACCTCTACACAAAGTGCAGCACATGTTATTATCTCCACCAGCATGACAAGCTGGTGGTGTAGGACCCTCACAGAGCTAATGTGATTTGTGCAGATGATTGCAATGGAGGCAGTGATGGTGGGAGGCAGCCAGACCACTGAATACATGTTCAGACTTCTCCTACATTCTCCCTCACCGCCTCGGCAACCTTCCTACCATTTGTTCTGTGGCTGATGACAAGTGGATGGTCATCAAAGTTCATGTGGTTTTTGATGAGGCAGCAATAATTGGAAACCATGCAAATGAATTTGTTTAGTTTAGAGATACAGCGCTGAAACAGGCCCTTCGGCCCATCGACCAGCGACAGCCACAAAAATAACACTATCCGACACACACATTTATACCATGCCCTTCTTTGGAGTGTGGGAGGAAACTGAAGATCACGGAGAAAACCCACGCAGGTCATGGGAGAACGTACAATCTCCTTACAGACAGCACCCGTAGTCAGGATCGAACCCGAGTCTCTGGCGCTGCAAGGCAGTAGCTCCACTGTTACTGCAATAGACAATAGACAATAGACAATAGGTGCAGGAGTAGGCCATTCAGCCCTTCGAGCCAGCACCGCCATTCAATGCGATCATGGCTGATCACTCTCAATCAGTACCCCGTTCCTGCCTTCTCCCCATACTGCAATGATTCTATTTCCCAATTCCTTAATTCTTTCCTCAGGCCACCTTAACTGGGCTAGAAGCAGCACTCATTAGGTGAACTCTAATTTCTGCTTAACAATATATAGAAATAAAATGAAGTATAAAATATAACTTGCTTGGGTGTGTGCATTCAGTTACTGAAGCATATTGAGAAGCAATGGGATCTGTGAATAACTGTGAAGCAATCCACCATACTAAAATAAACCCTTCAGCTTTGAAACAATCTAGGTTCACCACAAATATACTTATCATTTATATCATACCACATATTATTTACACCAACGATTTGGAGTTAATATCATTGATTTGGATGAGAATATACAAGGCGGGATTAGCAAATTTGCAGTTGAGATGAAAGTGGATGGCATTGCAGATAGAAAAATTGGTCATCAAAAATTGCAGCAGAATCTTGATGGGTATTTTAAAATGCTTTTGGCATTTTGGCCTTCATCAGTCAGAGCATTGAGTGTAGAAGTTGGGAGGTTATGTTACAGTTGTGAAGATAGACACAAAATGCTGGAATAACGCAGCAGGACAGGCAGCATCTCTGGAGAGAAGGAATGGGTGACGTGTCTGAAGAAGGGTCTTGACCCAAAACGCCACCCATTCCTTCCATCCAGAGATGCTGCCTAAGTTACTCCAGCATTTTGTGTCTTCTACAGTCTGAAGACCATGCACTCCAAGGAGATGCTGTCAAACATGCCACGGCATACATAATACTGTGTTGTTGAATGGCTACAATGCTCAACACTGACCTCACCTTTTAGTTCCGCCTTTAGCAATGCCTTTGGTAATTCTAGCAGTACTGCACTGTTCTGGTATCTTACATTCCATGTATTGAATTAAAAAAATACCATCAGTGAATGAATAAATGAAATGACATAAAAAGTAAAAACCTTTCACCCGTTTCATTTCATGTCATAAGTAACCAGTTATCAGTAAATCAAAACAATAGTTTGTGGGTGTTATTGGAGAAGTTGCACTCTAAATGGACAGCGTTAAGCAACCCAACTTACTGCCATGAACACTGGAACAAAAATACTAATAACCAACTCGGATGTAAATGATCACAAAATAAGTAAGTGCGCAAGAACTTTGCTTCACATGGATCACTGAATGTCTATTTAATTACAGAAATGATAAATGATGAGGTATGTACTAAAGCACTGAAATTTGCATGGGAGTGGCTTCAAGAAAACTAAAACAGACACTTGTAAAAGACAGTCTGGTAAACCAAGATTTCCATAAAGCATTTATTTCCACGCTTCACTCTCCGTGTGCCTCCACTGCCTTCTGAGGCAGAGAATTCCACAGATTCACAACTCTCTGACTGAAAAAGTTTTTCCTCATCTCAGTTCTAAATAGCCTACCCCTTATTCTTAAACTGTGGCCCCTTGTTCTGGACTCCCCCAACATTGGGAACATGTTTCCTGCCTCTAACGTGTCCAACCCCTTAATAGTCGTATACGTTTCGATAAGATTATGTTGAAAGACTGGAGCGATATGTTGAAAGACTGGAGCGACTAGGCTTGTATACACTGGAATTTAGAAGGATGAGAGGAGATCTTATCGAAACGTATAAGATTATTAAGGGGTTGGACACGTTAGAGGTAGGAAACATGTTCCCAATGTTGGGGGAGTCCAAAACATGGGGCCACAGTTTACCGGCTCTTCCCTGTCAATTTTCCTAGTTACGTCCTCAAAGAATTCCAGAAGATTAGTCAAGCATGATTTCCCCTTCGTAAATCCATGCTGACTCGGAACAGCCCAACAAAAAAAAAACTTTGATCTTCCTAGTTGTTGAAAGGACATGGAGGAAGTTGTGAACAAATAACAAAGATGCTGCCAGAGATGAAATGTTAAAGGGGAAGAAGGATAATGAGAGAAAAATCTGTCCAATTTCAAGCAAGTAGCTTCTGCAATATGCATCTTTGATAGTGTTTCTTCAACCGTTGGGTTTTGACAGGTTAAACATATTCTGGATGGCTTGACCTGTGTTTGGTGAAACATTACTTCACATATCAACAAACATAATTTCGCAACTGAAAATCTAAAATAAAAACTGCATGCACCGGGAAATCTGAAATAGAAATTGCTGGAAAAATGAGAAAGCCTCAGTGGAAAGAGAAACATTTCAGGTTGATGATCCTTCATGAGAACTGGGAAAGCAAGTCAGCTTTAGGTTGCAGAGCGAATGGTGGGGAAGTAGACAGGGCAAAGGAAGAAGAAGGGTCTCTGAAGAAGGGTCTCGACCCGAAACGTCACCCATTCCTTCTCTCCCGAGATGCTGCCTGACCTGCTGAGTTACTCCAGCATTTTGTGAATAAAAGGAAGAATTGTGTTCGGGCTAGGCTTATAATGTCTGCATGAATCCAATGTTTACGGAGGTATCTGATTAACAGATTAGTGAGAGTGGTTAGAGAGGGAGAAAACAAACAAAAGCACGGGTTAAAGCTGGGAAATATTGGTTGCGATAGAGTTGTTGCTGCATCCTGAAAATAAAATAAGAATGCTGGAAATTCCAGCAAATTAGGCAGTAAATTCAAAACCAAAACAAAATGAATAACCTGAACGGGAAAAATCTGATACAAAGAGGAAAGAAGAGTCCTCCAAAACTGTTAAATTTGATCCTTAGAGTGAAAGGCCGCTACACGCCCATTACTTAAACTGACATTGGGCTTCAATGGAATAGTGTAGAAGGCCATAAAAAAGTCTGTGAACCCAGAGCTTCCCATTGAATGTTATTTCAATTTATTTACCCATTTCCTATTTGTTAAAAGTGCACTTTTTCACTTTCTGTAACTTGCAGGGCCCTTCCTATGCCACGTTACATAAAAAACGACAACAGATAACACAGTACACCACATAGCTACAGTGTACTCTAATGAACACTGCACAAAAGGCAGATGCATTTCATTTCAGCTCTACAATGCACATACTTCAAAGATTAACTCAATTTCACAGATGTAATTCTATTTCAAAAGGTTGAATGCTTTGAAACCAGGCGAAATTCATCTGTTTCGGATTTTTTTGATTCATTTTTATTAATTATGACATGATCTTAAACAATCACATTGATAAATCAACAGTTTCATTGTTCAATGACGCAACCAGACAGAGGTCTTGCAAAGGTCCAGCACACGTTCAACACATGGAAAAGGTCAAAAACAAATTTCAAATGGATGCTTGATTTTGTAGAAATAAGATAATAACTACTATTACCGAACTACAGACATTAACATCTTCGGTACACCTTGTCAAACAGCTAACATGATATTTTCCAATTAACCCTAAATGTTTGCATGACCTGTGTATAGCTTGTAAATTGAAACTCCTTACCAGCAGGTGATCTCGAAGACTCAATACTGAGGGAGCAGAAATGTTTGACTTCTTTAAGTAAAGCTGTTCTGATGGCTTAGTATCAAGTGGCCATTAATAAAATCAAAACCTGGTCATTTACTTAATTATTACATTAAGTTTGTTATAAAGCAAATCCTCAATGTGATAATCATTAACTGTTCTTCAAAAAAGTTAATAACAGTTTGTCAAAGAGTTACAAGGAAACAAGCAACACCAAATCAAATTATCTTATCTATGATAGACAAAAAATGCTGGAGTAACTCAGCAGGACAGGCAGCATTTTTGGATAGTCATCTTATCTGTGCATTGCTTCATGTGTGAGGCTCAACAATGATAACAAGTAGGTGATCTCCAGTGGCATCATCACACTGCTATTCAAATATCATATCATATCATATCATATATATACAGCCGGAAACAGGCCTTTTCGGCCCTCCAAGTCCGTGCCGCCCAGCGATCCCCGTAATGTTTCCAATACTTGCACAACCAGCTGCAAACATAGTTGTACCAAGACCAAAGTAGACCGAAATGCTTTGATAAAGATATCCATTTTTATAATCACACAATCATTTAAAATCGGAGTGGTCTTCAGATGTGAAACGAACTTTATCTAATCATTAACCGACTAGCTCATGCTGCTTTCATAGCCCATGAGCAAGTTTCAGACTTCCAATTGTACATATTAAAGAGAAACTAAAGACTTATAGTTGATAAACTGGACAATCGACTACACGAGGCAAGTACATGCCGATTGGTATTCTCCACTGATCTACCGACTCCAAACACCCAGGCAAAAGATTCTGGCATCAGTCCGTATTAACTGGGATGGCACTGATCTCTGATTTCAGAAATAGTTCTTGGTTGTCTAATCCAGAAACAATCAACATTAGTTGGAGAAAACACAAATTTGCTAAACATTATACAAAAAGTGAATTTTAAAATATTTCCTTCGGACTCTTAAATTGAACCTCCAAAGCTTTATTTAACAAGTCTAGTGGACAGAAGGGAGGCTGGATACAACTTCTGCTTCAGTCTCAGATATTCAGCCAAGTCTGTCGGGAGAGATTTTTCCTTAAAACACTGATACAGACAATTGCATTATTTTCACCCTCCCCTCGTATTGTTTATATCAAGACACTTCCAACTTAGCTAAAACAAGTTAAGACAAGGTTTTGATCCCTTCCCACTACCAACCCATCACCCTGCCAACGTCAGAAACACATCAAATGCACCAGTATCAACCTTCCAGTTACACTTCCAAAGCCAATATGTTTTATGATACAAACAACACTGCCAATTTAGTGTCAATTAATGCAAATTATGAACACTTGCACACAGTGGACATGTACCCATGAAAAATTGAATTAAAAGTTGCCTAATTAGTTTCTCTTCATTTTCTTTTCACTGAAGAATAAGAAGACTTTTGCAATCTGGCCTAGTGTCAATCTCAGAGCCCAAATATGTGATAATTAAAAAAAGTGATTCAGGGAAGTATTCAGTCCAAACTTCCCTTTTGAGGCAGGAAAACGGATTCGGTGATAGAACTGGAGGCTACAATTACTCTAGACTTTCAGGTAAAATACATTTGGCCACAGTTGAATAAAGCTGTAACCTTCTGCTTTGCACGTTGAGGCCTCATGGCGACCACTGCTTGGATTCAATCCCAAGATAATAACAAGGTAGAAGCCCAAACCAAATATATTGCTACTTCAATCAACAAATAAACTGCTGGAGGATCTCAGTGGATCAGGCAGCATCTGTGGAGGGAAACCTACAGGCGATGTTTCTGCTTGGGATCCGTCTTCAAACCCCCAAACATTGTCCCTCCACAGATGCTGCCAGACCCGCAGAGTACCAACAGCAGTAGGATATTTGCTTAGGATTCCAGCATCTGCAGTCTCTTGTGTCTCCACATTACTACTTCAGCTTCACAATTTCTGAACTTGCAAAGATGACCACATGGAGGAGTCATGATTTGAAAGATCAGTTCAAATTAAAAATTGCAATATAAATTGACAATGTCAACCAATTGTACCACAGGTACGTGAATGTATAATCTAATCAGGAGGCTGTTTAATATTCCCTGAATTCAAATTATTTTGGGGACATAATAACAATTATTCCAAATACACAATGGGAGGGGTGTGAGAGAAACAGTCTTGAGAATCGTTGAACAGGGTCAATAGACAATTGTACTATTACATTTACGAAATGAGGCGTGGATGAGATAACATTCTAAGTCTAGGTAGTTATCTGAGCAGTTATATTGTTCAAAATATTGGGAAACGTACCAATTGAATAGGACCAAAGCAAATTACAATAGGAAAAAATAAGTGCTTAATTTGCCTGGTGTGGAGTACTTGAATGCGAGGCTGAAAATATGTGTTAACTAATTGTCTAACTTAAGAGGAAGAATTTATTTCACAATTTAAAGGTCCTCATTAAATAAATGTATATGCAGGTGTTAAAGCAGACACCCATTATCAGACCATTATGTTGATAGGAAGCAATTTATATGAAGTAGTGTCCATTGCCTCATGTGTCTACCTTGACTGAAAATGGAAAATGCATGGCTGGAAAATCTTACTCTGGAATCTAAAAGTGGAGTTTGCCTCTCGAAAAGCCTCCTCAACTCGATGGCAGCAAGTAGGTGGGCATTCACATCCACATGAGGAAGCACAGCTCCTGAAGTCTGACACTGAAGGCCTTGAGGGAAGTGGCCCAGAGATTCAGACCTGTTCTGCAGGGACTAAGGTGGTCCCCTACGGTCGACACAATATCAAGGAGATCATTCAGCTGAGTGATAACCAGGAACACTGTTCCAGAGCCATAACAAATCTCAAGATTTGATGTGCATGGTCAATGCAAGACCCCATCTCACAATGCCTCTCAATAAGTGCACTATAATATCACATATCAACCTCAATACATTTCCCTCACCCACTGACCATGAACAGTTGCACACATAGAACAATACAGCACAGGAACACACCATTCCAGCCTACAATGATTGTGCCAATCATAATGCCAATTTAAATTAATCATTTCTGCAGGCTATTTGGTGTATATCCCTCCATTTCTTCTCACATTTCTGCATTTCCCCCCCTATTTCGCTCCCCAATAGTCGTAGCCATGAAGGACGTGTGAGCTTGTTTACTATACATCTGTTTTTAAAGTGCTCTTCCATAATTGGCCAAATTGAAATTCTGGCAGGTTCCACCAATTCTAATTTCTTCCGGGAACACAGCCTTATCATCGTGCATGGTTTGGGTCATACAAACATAGCCCACTTTGAAGATCCTACGTGGATGGTGTGTCTGATTAAATCACAATCTCCCTCGCCCTCTACACCAATTCTTCCCAAAGATCAAGGATGACACCCAGGAGGCTGCCTTTGACAAACCAGCCTATTTCCCTTAACGGCTGCTGCAAAATGTTTACCAAGCCAAAATGTCACTGCATTGCATTTTTTTAAGACAAAGCTTGAGAGAAAATCTGCCAAAAAAAATTTCTCAGATGCTTCATTTAAGTTTTCAAAATAGTCTTCCAGTGTTTCTCAAAAATCCTCTAATCTTATTGCTGTTTCCTGATGGATAGAGAAAGATGATGAACATTGTTTTAAGTAGAGACACCAGTTCTCCACAAACAACTACTGTGCTCCTGGTCAGCTGGTTGCTGTTGGGAGAGTTAATAACTAAAATGGAACTCACCAAAATACCACATAGCCTTAGGAATATGTGCAAGAGGCAATTTTAATCACCAATCAGCCCTTTAACAATCGACTGGGCAGCTATTCAATACAATACAATACAATATATCTTTATTGTCATTGTACCCAGGGGTACAACGAGATTGGGAATGCGCCTCCCATACGATGCAATAATTTAAGTAATTTAGACAGCAGCAACCCAACGAAACGAAACAGTTGTAACAGTTTTGGACAGGGTAAAGTGCAAGTTGATCTATGCGTTGTGGCCATCCGGCTCAGCAGGACCGGTTCATAGCAGCTATGGCCCTGGGGATGAAGCTGTTCCTGAGTCTGGAGGTGCGGGCGTAGAAGGCCTTGTATCGTCTGCCCGATGGAAGGAGTTCGAACAGACTGTTGCAGGGGTGTGAAGAGTCTTTGTGGATGCTGGTGGCTTTTCTGAGGCATCGTGTGTTGTAGATGCCCTCTAAGTCTGGTAGCTGTGTTCCGATGGCCCTCTGAGCTCTATGGACTACCCGCTGTAGAGCTTTCCTTTCTGCCTTCGTGCAGCTGAGGTACCACACAGGGATGCCAAGCGTTAGGATGCTCTCTATGGTGCAGCGGTAGAAGGTCGTCAGCAGCTGTTGGGGTAGACCAGACTTTTTCAGTGTTCTTAAGTAGAACAGTCTTTGTTGTGCCTTCTTGACCAGCGCAGCAGTGTTATTGGACCATGTTAGGTCCTCCGAAATGTGAGTGCCCAGAAACTTGAAGCTGGACACTCTCTCCACACTGTCCCCGTTGATAGAGATCGGGGCATATTCCCCGTTATGTGACCTACGGAAGTTGATGATCAGCTCCTTGGTCTTGGTGGTATTTAGGGACAGGTTGTTATCCGAGCACCAGTCCGCCAGGTTCTGCACCTCCGCTCTATAGTTTGTTTCATCCCCGTTGGTGATCAGCCCGATCACCGTTGTGTCATCTGCAAACTTGACAATGGTGTTGGTGTCGAATGCAGGAACATCCGAGTGCATGTTTCAATTACTTTGCCAGGGTGGTACAGTACATCAAACGCATTGCAGCCTACAACCCAATCTTGGCCTTCTTGAAGGCCCCTTAGCACCTAAATTATTTTGGAGAAAATCATTCTCGAGATACCGATTTGGAAAACGCAAGTGGACTGGAATGCAGAATTTCAAGTAGGGTACTGCATCACCCAAGTCCCACAGAGCAAGGAAACAAAATAAGCAATTCATTCCATGAGAAAAAAAAAACTTAACTCTAATATACAATAGATAAAGTGGAGAAATACTTCACATTGCTGGAACACAGGAAGGCAGCCCTGCACAGTAGGGGGAAAGGTCCAATGTAAAAGCTAAATTATGGAAGATCATTAACCAGAACCAATCTTCTCACTTCCAACAGGTGATGTTTAAATAGAGATGGCAGTCATTCAACAGATTTCAACAATTTTCCACTTTGGAGAAGTGGGGATATTGTTTACAGCGAGGATGGTCACATCAAGAAGCAACAGAACCAGATCCTGCCTTTTCTAAATATGATCAATTTTGTTTAAAGCATTTACAAAAATTGGATTGCCTATTATAAACCAATGTGATTGCTCTTCCATATCTACAGTTAAATCTTGCCACAGTATATCAAACTGACTTGCCAAAGCACACTATCTTATTGAAATGGCCAACCCCAGGTCACCAAGCAGGTCGTCAGATTCAAGGAGGAAATTAGAAAACCGCAAAATGCATTCAGCATTTTCCAGCAAGCTATTTTTTTCCGTCATTTTAGATAAATAACCCAGCACTTCTTAATGGTCATCTCAGAGACTCCTTGGCAGTTAGAATATCTGGAGCAAATCACTCTCAACATACCAATTTGAAAGTGGACTGGTATGCAGAATTTCAAGTATTATACAGAGTCACCCAAGTCTCAGAGAATGACAGAAAGTCAAACAATTAATTCCACAGGATAAAAGCTTGACTGGACTGCACTGTAGATAAAGCAGACAAATATTGTACCACAGGGAGACAATCCAGCACAAAAGAAAAGTCAGGCAGAGAAGATGAATTACAGTAAACTGCACTGGACATCCAATTTTTGCTCGCTTACCATAATAAAAACAATATAAATAAATCCCACAGCACCAAAACCAACGACTTAATGACTCCGCTACAAATATAATCAACGTTAAGCATCCCTCAGCTTTTATTCACAAAATGCTGGAGTAACTCAGCAGATCAGGCAGCATCTCAGGAGAGAAGGAATGGGTGACGTTTCGGGTTGAGACCCTTCTTCAGACTGATGTCAGGGGGGCAGAACAAAGGAAGGATATAGGTGGAGACAGGAAGATAGAGGGAGAACTGGAAAGGGGGAGGGGAAGAGATGGACAAGCAGCCCATGCGAAATATGAGGTGCTGTTCCTCCAATTTCCGGTGGGCCTCACTATGGCACTGGAGGAGGCCCATGACAGAAAGGTCAGACTGGGAGTGGGAGGGGGAGTTGAAGTGCTCAGCCACCGGGAGATCAGGTTGGTTAAGGCGGACTGAGGGAAGGTGTTGAGCAAAATGATCTCCGAGCCTGCGTTTGGTTTCGCCGATGTAAAGAAGTTGATATCTAGAGCAGCGGATACAATAGATGAGGTTGGAGGAGGTGCAGGTGAACCTCTGTCTCACCTGGAAAGACTGTTTGGGTCCTTGGATGGAGTTGCGGGGGGAGGTAAAGGGACAGGTGTTGCATCTCGTGCGGTTGCAGGGTAAAAGTGCCCGGGGATGGGGTGGTTTGGGTAGGAAGAGACGAGTGGACCAGGGAGTTACGGAGGGAACGGTCTCTGCGGAACGCAGAAAGGGGAAGGGATGGGAAGATATGGCCAGTAGTGCGGTCCCGTTGTAGGTGTCGGAAATATTGGAGGATGATTTGTTGGATACGTTGGCTGATGGGGTGGAAGGTGAGAACGAGGGGGATTCTGTCCTTGTTGCGAATGGGAGGAGGGGAAGCAAGAGCGGAGATGCGGGATATAGAAGAGGCCCTAATTTGAGCCTCATGTATAATGGAAGCCCCGTTTCCTGAAGAATGAGGACATCTCTGATGCCCTAGTGTGAAACACCTCATCCCGTGCGCAGATGCGGCATAGACGGACCATAGTGAGGCCCACCGGAAATTGGAGGAACAGCACCTCATATTTCGCTTGGGCAGCTTGCAGCCCAGCGGTATGAACATTGACTTCTCCAACTTTAGATAGTTCCTCTGTCCCTCCCTTCCCCTCCCCCTTCCCAGTTCTCCCTCTATCTTCCTGTCTCCACCTATATCCTTCCTTTGTCCCACCCCTCTAACATCAGTCTGAAGAAGGGTCTCGACCCAAAACGTCACCCATTCCTTCTCTCCCGAGATGCTGCCTGACCCGCTGAGTTACTCCAGCATTTTGTGTCTACCTTCGATTTAAACCAGCATCTGCAGTTTTTTTTCCTTCAGTTCTGTGGAATTATACTAAACTGTGATTCCATTCTTACCAATCAAAAAGTCAAATTGTGCACTACATTACCCAAGTTCCACAGAGCAAGAAAAAAAGCAAATTGTTCCACAGAACAAAAGCTTGACTCTACAATAAATAAAGCAGATAAATACTTCATACTAATGAAATATGGGAAGGCAGCCTTGCACAGAAGGGAAAATGTCCCATGCAAAGGCTGAGTTGTGGAAGGTTGTTGGCAACTCTTTGCATGTTGGCCCCGGTGGATCTGTATACATTTATTGCCAATGTCAGTAGTTTACCCTCCCCTGCAGATCTGTTTCTGCACACATCTTTTTCTTTGTCAATATGGTCTTTTCATGCCTTCTGCACGAGCTTCAGAAACAGAAAGATAGGAGGAGGTTAATTGACTGTTCAGGCCAACACCACTATTCAAGTGAACAGAACTGAATCATCCTACCACAACCAGAGAGCAGTCCTGAACTACTATCTACCTCATTGGTGACCCTCAGACTTACTGGCTTCACCTTGCACAAAACATTATTCCCTTATCATGCATCTGTACACTGTAAATGGCTTGATTGTAATCATATATTACTTTCGAATCAACTAGTATCACAGCTCTCTTCAATGCAATGCAAAGTAATTTTCCAAAAATATCGATATAAAAATAATTAAACTATTTATATAACTAAAGTCCACTACGTTATAATGCAGTTTATTAATAAAGCATCAACCAGTTAAAATGATGCAAGAAAGTGCAACACATCTCACATTTTGCCAGTAACCTACTGTAAAGCATTTTAAACCTCAGAGACATTCTTACTTACTTAACCTTGATCAGTCTGAAGAAGGGTCTCGACCCGAAACGTCACCCATTCCTTCTCTCCCGAGATGCTGCCTGTCCTGCTGAGTTACTCCAGTATTTTGTGAATAAATATCTTCTTACTTTCACCAAGTCTTAAGTACAATGGAAGCAAATCATGACCTGCTGGCACAGGATGCTCCTTATTCCAATTTTGATAAAAATCACAAAAAAACAACAACAAGCGAGGAGCACCAATGACAGCAGACAGTATTTGTACAGCATTGAGCATTCCTTTGTTTAATGCCCAGTGGTTTCCTGGAAGCAGAAACAACAAATTAAGGAGTATTTGCTAAAGCCATATTTATTAAAACTGGTCCCACTTAATATAGTTTTAGCTCTCGGATTTTAGAGAACATTATGTTAAGTTTTACCTCAGCTTCAATCATCAACTGCAAAGACTACAGTCTGCAGCAAATTATTTCCATTCAAGTTTCCATAAACACAGTGATTTTAATAAATTTCACACACCTTTCATAGAAACTCTTTCTAATGTCAACAGAATATTTTAGAACAGTTTGATTATGTAAGCAAACGATGTGATCAAGAGAGAAAGAATAACCACAAGAGTCCAGGAGGAAAAGTGATGAATTAGCAGGTTCAAAGCAGCAGAAATGGGATTGCAGATGAAAGTATGATTTTCAATGATGAAAGCGAAATGTTCGCCAAATTTATTCCAAGAGTATGCTTGCATACCATAGCATGCTAAATTGACCAAGAGATGTGATCACCATGATCAACTGTGTACTTCGCATTAGAGTGTGTAAGAAAATAACTGCAGATGCTGGTACAAATCGAAGGTATTTATTCACAAAATGCTGGAGTAACTCAGCAGGTCAGGCAGCATCTCAGGAGAGAAGGAATGGGTGACGTTTTGGGTCGAGACCCTTCTTCAGATTAGCATTTAGAGATGTATATTATAAACAGCAGGAATAGCAGAGAATGGGTAACTAATTACGAGTATGCTGCTGCAATTTCATAGAGTCATGCAGTCTAGAACCTCATCCAATGTGTTTGCAGCCTTTGGTTTCCAATTTTTTGGTTTGATTCTTTATGATAGCAAGAGTTATCCCATGGGATACATTTTGTTGATATTGGAGTAGGCAGTTGGCAAGATTGTGCAAATGATATCCTTATTTAGCAAATCAACGTTCATGACCCAGTATTGTGAGAAATCTTGGGCAAAATATCTGAGGAAGGATGTGCTGGCTCTGGAGAGGGTCCAGAGGAGGTTTGCAAGAATGATCCCAGGAATGAGTGGGTAAACATATGATGAGCGTTTGACGGCACTGGGCCTGAACTCGCTGGAGTTTCGGAGGATGAGGGGGGACCTCATTGAAATGTACAGAATAGTGAGAGGTTTGGATAGAGTGGATGTGGAGAGGATGTTTCCACTAGTGGGAGAGTCTAGGACTAGAGTTCCAGGAGTAGAAGGCTTCCCGACGGGGCTGCGGCTGTGGACTGGAAATGAGGCAGAAGGCCTTTATCGAGGCGCCGGATCACCGCGTAGAAGCCTGGGTTGGGGCCTGGCCGGGGCCTCACGGTTCGGAGTCCGGGATAGCTGAGCAGCCGACGGAGCCCGCGGCTGGGGCACGGGTCGGCACCACGGAGGCGTGAAGTGGGGCGTCGACAGCGGTGAGGCCTCGGTGGCCGAGAAGCAGAGGATGCAGTGAAGCCTCGCGACGATGGGGCCTCGGCGGTGGCGAAGCCTCGCGGGTCGACTCGCGATCGATAGGAGCATGGACCCGGCATGGGAGGACCACTGTGAGGGGGGAGGGGAAGGACAATGGAGGACCTGGAGTGTGGGGGACCACCGTGATGGAGGAGGGGAAGGACAATGGAGGACTTAGAGTGGGGGGGACCACCGTGATGGGGGAGGGGAAGGACAATGGAGGACCTGGAGTGGGGGGGACCGCAGTGAGGGGGGAGGGGAAGAACAATGGATAATTGGGGAGGGGGGGGGGGAGAACAAAACAGGAGCCGGCGTAGTTTGTAACTTTGTCAGCACCGTAAGTGCTTGGATGGAGTACGTGCAGTTCACCAGAGGAAAGCTGTGATAGCATTTGGAGAGGGTGCAGAGACCATCCACAATGTTATTTGTATACATTGGGTATGCAGCAAAGAATTTCACTGTGCCTGGTCACATGTGACAATCAAGGATTCCACAGCCTCAGAATTAAAGGACGTCCCTTTAAGAAGGAGATGAGGAGGAATTTCTTTAGTCAGAGGGTGGTGAATCTGTGGAATTCTTTGCCACAGAAGGCTGAGGAGGCCAAGTCAATGGACATTTTTAAGGCAGAGATGGATAGATTCTTGATCAGTACAGGTGTCAGGGGCTATGGGGTGAAGGAAGGGGAATGGGGTTAGGCGGGAGAGATAGATCAGCCATGATTGAATGGCGGAGTAGACTAGATGGCCTAAATGGCCTAATTCTGCTCCTATCACATATGGCCTTATGATATATTGCAGGGGAAATGAAAAGGCATGGTTCAGCGTAAAACTAGAAGAAATATTGTATGTATTGTAATATCCTGCAGTAATCACAACTACTTATTATAGTGGAGGTCCTGATGGGAAATAACTATCAGCACTTTCTCACCTTCACTTTCTCAGATCAGCAAGAGACATTTGCCATTCTCTTCTTCAATGCAAAAGTGCACAACAATACCTTTATTTTGGTATTCCTTGCATGATTCTTTCATACTTCCTTTGTCACTCCCAACACTGATCTGGTCAACCCTCAATGCTGGGTAGGTAATGTGGCTTAGAAGACAATAAAGGGATGCTGGTCTTCATGAGTTGGGGCATTGAGCACAAAAGCAGAGAACCTATGTTGCAACTTTATAAAACCATCCGTCTGACCTGGATGGAGTACGTGCAGTTCACCAGAGGAGAGATGTGATCGCATTTGGAGAGGGTGCAGAGAACATCCACAAGGATGTGCAGGAAAATAACTGCAGATGCTGGTTCAAATTGAAGGTAGACACAAAATGCTGGAGTAACTCAGCGGGTCAGGAAGCATCTCTGGGGAGAAGGAATGGGTGATGTTTCGGGTTGAGACCCTTCTTCAGTCTGATGTCAGGGGATGGGGAGAGGTCCCGCCCCCTCCCCTGACATCAGTCTGAAGATGGGTCTCGACCCGAAACGTCACCCATTCCCTCTCTCCTGAGTTGCTGCCTGACCCGCTGAGTTACTCCAGCATTTTGTGTCTACATCCAAAAGGATGTTACATTTCAGATATAGGGAGAACTGAAACACGACATCAGTTCTGGGCTAGGTAGAGACTGGCCTAGGTCCTTTTTTTCCTGAAGGAGTGGAGATTAAGAGGTTTCATGAAGGAGGTCTATAAAATTATGAGGGGCATAGATTGAGTAAACTGCAGGACATTTTCCCATGTATCAAAGATGTACAGCCCTGGAGGACAGGGACATAGGATAAGATTAAAATAGATTTAGCACAAGGACATTTCCCTACACAGAGCGTAACGAGTACAGGGAATACAATGCCTGAAAGAGTAATGGAAGCACAGTCACTGACAGTCACATAGATTTTCTCTTTGTAACTGATGTCATTAGTAAAACACCATAGTGGTAGAGTGTGCTTCACTTAGCACAGTTCAGTTTTGTTTATTATTGTCACATGTACTAAGATGCAGTGAAAAGCTTGTTCTGTATGTTATCCAGTCAAATCATACGACGTATGAGAACAATCATACACAAACTAACCCAAACCCTATCACAAGAAAAAAAGTGGGACAATTGTAAACAGATCCTCTTCTGCAACAGCACAAAGTGAACCGTCACTTTCTGCCACTTGCAAATCTCTAGTCTCTCAAAGACCGATCTTGGCCCAAGGAAACATGGAAACAGAAAATGGGTGCAGGAGGAGGCTATTTGGCCCTTCGAGCCAGCACCGCCACTCATTGTGATCATGGCTGATCATCCACAATCAGTAACCCGTGCCTGCCTTCTCCCCATATCCCATGATCTCACTAGCCCCTAGAGCTCTATCTAACTCTCTTTTAAATTTATCCAGTGAATTGGCCTCTACTGCCTTCTGTGGCAGAGAATTCCACAAATTCCCAACTCTCTGGGTGAAAAAGTTTTTCTTATCTCAGTTTTAAATGGCCTCCCATTTTTTCGTAGAATGTGGCCCCTGGTTCTGGACTCCCCCAACATTGGGAACATTTTTCCTCCATCTAGCTTGTCCAGTCCTTTTATAATTTTATATGTTTCTATAAGATCCTCTCTCATCCTTCTAAATTCCAGTGAATACAAGCCCAGTCTTTCCAATCTTTCCTCAAATGACAGTCCCGCCATCCCGGGATTAACCTCGTGAACATACGCTGCACTCATAGAACATAGAAAATAGGTGCAGGAGGAGGCCATTTGGCCCTTTGAGCCAGCACCGCCATTCATTGTGATCATGGTTGATCATCTACAATCAGTAACCTGTGCCTGCCTTCTCCCCATATCCCTTGATTTGACTAACCCCTCGAGCTCTATCTAACTCTCTTTTAAATTCATCCAGTGAATTTGCCTCCACTGCCTTCTGTGGCAGAGAATTCCACAGATTCACAACTCTGGGTGAAAAAGTTTCTTCTCACCTCAGTTTTAAATGGCCTCCCCTTTATTCTTAGACTGTGTCCCCTGGTTCTGGACTCCCCCAACATTGGGAACATTTTCCCTGTATCTAGCTTGAACATTGGAAAATGATCACCAATGCATCCACGATTTCTTGAGCCACCTCCTTGAGTACCCTGGGATGGAGACCATCAGGCCCTGGGGATTTATCAGCCTTCAGTCCTATCTGTCTACCCAATACTATTTCTCGCCTAATGCTAATTTATTTCAGTTCCTCTGTCTCCCTTGATTCTCTGTCCACTAGTACATCTGTTTGTGTCTTCCTTAGTGAAGACAGATCCGAAGTACCTGGGCAACTCTTCCGCCATTTCCTTGTTACCCATAATAATTTCACCCGTTTCTGCTTTCAAGGGACCCACATTTGTCTTTACTAATCCTTTTCTCTTAACATACCAAAATAAGCTTTTACTGTCCTTCTTTATATTCTTGGTCAGCTTCGCTTCGTACCTCATCTTTTCAGCCCGTATTGCCCTTTTTGCTATCTTCTGTCGTTCTTTGAAAGTTGCCCACTCCTCTGGCTTCCCACTACTCTTTGCTGTGTTATATATCTTTTCTTTTAGCTTTATTCCATCTCTAACTTCCCTTGTTAGCCACAGTTGCCTCTAACTCCCCTTAGAATCTTTCTTCCTCTTTGGAATGAAATGATCCTGCATCTTCTGGATTATGCCCAGAAATTCCTGCCATTGCTGTTCCACCGTCATTCCTGCTAGGATCCCTTTCAATTTCCTTTATTAAATCTGGTTCATTGGACAACACTTAATCCAGAATTGCCTTCTCTCTGGTAGGCTCCAGTACAAGCTTCTCTGAGAATCTATCTCGGAGGCACTCTACAAACTCCCTTTCTTGGATCCAGAACCAACCTGATTTTCCCAGTCTACCTGCATATTGAAATTCCCCATAACCACAGTGGCATTACCTTTGTTACATGCCAATTTTAACTCCTGCTGCAACTTACACCCTATATCCAGGCTTCTGTTTGGGGGCCTATAGATAACTCCCATTAGTGTCTTCTTCCCTTTACAATTCTTCAATTCTATCCACAGCAATTCTCTATCATCAGTACCTATGTCACCCCTCGCAAGGAACTGAATTTCATCCCTCACCAACAGAGCTACCCAACCTCCTCTGCCCACCTGCCTGTCCTTTCTAGAGAACGTATAACCCAGAATATTCAGTTCCCAGTCCCGATCCTCCTACAGCCATATCTCTGTAATCCCCACAATATCATATCTTCCAATCTCGAACTGAGCCTCAAGCTCAACCACTTTTCTTCTTATACTTCACGCATTCATATATAATACTTTTAATCCATTACACACCTCACCTTTCACATCGATTCCTATTTCACTTGGCCATACTCTCCTATCCCTTCTTGAACTTTCTGTCCGGTTAATTCTGGTGTTTTTCTTAACTTTTCCTATACTCTCTGTCCCTTTAACGCCATCCTTGTACTTCTAATTTGTCTCGGTTTGGAGGTATGCAATTATTTTGACACTTTAAAGCCGCAGTCCTGGCTGGCCTGGATCATTGGATCACTGGATTATTAAGGGCGGCACGGTGGCGCAGCGGTAGAGTTGCCGCCTTACAGCGAATGCAGCGCCGGAGACTCAGGTTCGATCCTGACTTTGGGCGCCGTCTGTACGGAGTTTGTACGTTCTCCCCGTGACCTGTGTGGGTTTTCTCCGAGATCTTCGGTTTCCTCCCACACTCCAAAGATGTACAGGTATTGGCTGGGCAAATGTAAAGATTGTCCCTAGTGGGTATAGGATAGTGTTAGTGTGCGGGGATCGCTGGGCGGCACGGACCCGGTGGGCCGAAGGGCCTGTTTCTGCACTGTATCTCTAAATCTAAATTGTAGTTGGAGTCAGCCTGGCCCAGCTTGCTTCCCAAAGCTCCAGTGAAAGCCAATGTTTCCAATGTATCCTTTATTTGTTTTACTTTGACTTTACTACTGTACAACTGGCTATCGTTTATCTGATATCTAGATTGAAAACTAACCTCTCACACAACAATTCAGAAAGAATTGTGAGGAAATGTGTAAAAACACCAACCTCCAATTACAACCATTTGTAAGCTAGTTTTATTTGTCTTATTGGTTTGCCTTACACAAAATTTTAACAGAGTTCTAAAAATCCTTTTTTTTTAAACTACTGCTGCTATGGTAGATAAAACTAACTTCAGTGCAACTAAAATAAAGTAACAGTTGATTTAAATCTTGGATACATCCCACGAGGCTTGCAGTGGTTCATTATAAACCGGGTAGTACAAGTACATGATGATATATCCAAGATAGGGGGAGGTTTGTTTACTGCTTATCAAGCTTTAGACATCTACTTTATAAGTGCACGTATTTTCTCCAGAGATTCTGCTAAATGTATTTTCTGTGAATCTGATGATAATAAATTTCAAATTATAAAAATTAAATATTACTTGTTGACACTAATGTAATTTGTTAATATTATAGAATTAAATTTTACTTGATAACACCAATGTATATTGTTAAAATTATCGATTTAAATATTACTTGATAACACTAATGTAATTTGCTAAAATTACTGAATTAAATATTATTTGATAACACTAATATGATTTGTTAAAATTATAGACTTAAATATTACTTGATAACACTAATGTAATTTGTTAAAATTACTGAATTAAATATTATTTGATAATGCTAATGTAATTTGTTAATTTCCTAAAATGAAATATTACTTGATAACACTAATGTAATTTGTCCTGCATGAGCATGCAAATTTTTTTTAATGTGAAATTTAATCAATAATTCTAACATGGTGTGGGGATCAACTCAGTAAGAAATGCAAGTCTGAAGAAAGGTCTCGACCCAAAACGTCACCCATTCCTTCTCTCCAGAGATGCTGCAGCATTTTGTGGCCATCTTCCATTTAAATCAGCATCTGCAGTTCTTTCCTACACAATGTAAATAAATGTTTTGCTTTTAATTTTAGCTTGGTTGTTTAATGTGGTGATCAGTGCCAACTCAATACGGTATGCACACAGGACTTTAGATCCTTGTTCCTTAGTCATCCTTAGACTTTAGATCCTTGTTCCCTAGTCAGTGGCCAAACCTCTTGCTGGCTCCAAAGAGACCTCAGGCCCCCAGTGCTCTTCGCCAAATTGATTCATTTTGTCACTTCACCACCTTTTAAAGCAACAGTCACTTCGTTGGCAATGAAACATATGTTAAAATGCATTTCTTCCCTTGAAGGATAGTGAGCCACATGGGATCTTTCACAACAACCCAGCAGTTTTCCCATCATTATTACAACACAAATAAAACAAAATCTTTTTTTCTAAAAAATCCAGATGATTTGCAAAATTTAAATTCCTTATACACTATGGAAGGATTCAAATTAATATCAATTCCAGAAGTCTGGTTTACGAGCCTGGGAACGTAACTGCTACTGTACCACTAACATATCCAATATTTAGTTAACAAATATTACATGCAACCGATAACGTATAAATGGTGTTAATCTAATGTTAGAATGAGAAATGCAGATACATTAATTTTTATATTTCTGGAATATACTATGTCAATAAGAATTATATGGACCATGTAGTATGATCATAGGTTTATTCTTATTTCATTCACTTCATCAGTGTGTTGTTTATAATCATGGATGATTATCAAGAACTTCTTTCAAAGTCACTTGCTTTAATAAGGAGCAATGTAGAGAAGAATCTTCAGATTCTACACTGTGGTCATGTTTGGGATATTAACAACGAGTAAATAGAAAAGTCAGCAACCATGTGCAAGGTAAAAGAGAATGTAATTTCTTAAATAAAGTGGCAGTGATGGCAGACAGTGAACCAGGTGGAAATGTAGAGGAGCTGGAAAGTATAAGAGGCTTCCACAATTTTTTCTGTACAAGGAACAGCTACAGAAGTTATGCCTGAAAGCAAAGGATATTGTCAGGCTTCCAGGAAAGCACAAAAAGCAGACCCACAAGATGTCTGAAGAAGGGTCTCAGCCCAAAACGTCACCCATTCAACGCCATCGCAACAACCTGGAGCTCAATGCTCTTAAGACAGTGGAACTAATTGTAGACTTTCGGAGAGCTCCCTCTCCCCTCCCCCCACTCATCATCAACAACACCACAGTCACATCTGTGGAGTCATTTAAGTTCCTTGGAACCATCATCTCCAGGGACCTTAAGTGGGCGGCCACCATCGAATCCACAGTCAAATAGGCCCAACAGAGGATGTACTTCCTGCAGCAACTGAGGAAACACAATCTGCCACAGGCAATGATGGTCCAATTCTATGCTGCTATCATTGAGTCCGTCCTCACCTTCTCCATCATGGTCTGGTTTGGCTCAGCCACCAAGCACGACATCCGGAGGCTGCAACGCATCGTTCGATCAGCTGAGGTTGTTGGCCACAACCTTCCCCCAATTGACGAACTGTACACTGCAAGGGCCAGGAAGCGAGCGGGCAAAATCATCTCTGACCCCTCTCACCCTGACCACAAAATCTTTGAAGCACTTCCCTCTGTCAAAGCAGCCACAGGCAGACATAAAAAAAGCTTTTTTCCACGAGTGATAGTTCTACTCAAAGTCTGTAGTCTCTTTTTTGCTCTGGTTTATTTTCACCCACATGTTTAGACCGTAATGTTGTTTCCTTATTGTTTTGATGTGGTTATGCTTTATTCTTAATTGTTAACTGTATGTTTGTGTTGTCATTTGTGAGCGGAGCACCAAGGCACATTCCTTGTATATGCACATACTTGGCCAATAAACTTATTCATTCATTCATTCATTCATTCCTTCTCTCCAGAGATGCTGCCTGTCCCACCAAATTACTACAGCAGTTTGTGTCTACCTTTGATTTAAACTAGCATCTGCAGTTCTTTCCTACCCACAAGATTTTTGTCTGCATTTCCGTGAAAAACATATTAGTAGCAAAATCGCACCAGCGGTGAACAAGAAGCTGCTGAGGTTTTTGATCTTCATGAAAGATATCGTGAGAATTTTGATGGGATGTTTGAAAAATGCACCTTGGGAGATTTTCATGAGTTATACATTTGAAATGTGCAGCCAGAGACCAGAAAGAATAGTGATCAATTACATTATCAGTTTAAAAAAAGAAAAACATCTTAATTCTGTCCCCCAAGTCTCCTGGCTAACTGTATCCATTCAAATAAATAGGTTATCCAGTCCTACATCCTACAAACAACTGAAGAGGCAAATTACCAGCAAGACAGGTCTCAGTGTTATTCAATTTCTGTTAAACTTACAGTGAATCTGTACAAGTCCAGGATTTAAATACTTGGTAGTGGATTTCCAGGTATGGCAAAAGATCGTCACCTCAATGTGTCAGATCAATGACTCATTTCTGTCTCCATAAATCCTGTCTGATCTGTTAAATAATTTCAGCACTTTGTTTTATTTCATATTTCTAGAATGTGTTGTATTGTTCTTTTCAATTATTTACCTTGATGTTGTGCCCCCGGGGGAGGGGGCACGCAGCATCAAGTATGAAATCTATTTATTAATAAAATGAAAATATCAAATACCAAAAACACAACACACTGATACAGTCATTGGTAATGCACTGGTATCACAAAACAGGAGAGATGGTTAATGTGCTGAGGAACTCCCACGGTGCATCGTCCAGCTTCAGTTACATCTAAATACTGAGGGATAATGGAGAACAATAGAAGAAGAAAAAAAAAACATTTTGCGAAGCAATGCACGCAAGGTGAACAACAATTGTTTTGGTTTTATGATGTTGTAGGAAGAGCAGCCCTCCTGGATCAAGGATAATCTCAGGTTTAAGTTTAATTACGTTGAGGTCATCATGTATCATTCATACACTGTGAATGGCTCGATTGTAATTGTGTATTTTCTGTCAGCTATCTGGATAGCATGCAATGAAAGCTTTTCACTGTACCTCGGTACTTTAGAACTGAGATGAGGAAAAACTTTTTCAGTCAGAGAGTTGTGAATCTGTGGAATTCTCTGCCTCAGAAGGCAGTGGAGGCCAATTCTCTGAACGCATTCAAGAGAGAGCTGGTTAGAGCTTTTAAGGATAGCGGAGTCAGGGGGTATGGGGAAAAGGCAGCAACGAGGTACTGATTGAGAACGATCAGCCACGATCACATTGAATGGCGGTGCTGGCTCGAAGGGCCAAATGGCCTCCTCCTGCACCTATTGTCTATTGTCTATTGTCTATTACACATGACAATAAACTGAACTGAACTGTTACAAATGAGTCTGATGTGGCAACTGCAGACGCATGCAGATGGGACAAGTGTGACCAACAAGGAAGACTGTTGGGTGAGCTGTTGTCGTCGTGGTTATCCCTCGAGGCCGAGGATGATGGTCTACGTTCCGTTGTGTTTATGAACTCTCTGGTGGGTTACGAGTCCAATCCTGGCTTTGAAAGTTCTTTGGCTTTCAGGGCAGGTAATTCCAGATGTCAGATCGGGCTTTGGTTGTTGCTGCCTCTCTTTCCGTTTACTTCTCTTTTCGTCTAATTCTGCGCATCTGTTGGCTTTGAAGGTCGCTGGTCCTTGTTGGATGATGGTTTGCCAGAGTTTCCTGTCCTGGGCATTGGTTTCCCAGCTGTCGATGTTGATTTCACATTTCTTCATGCTGGCTTTCAATGAGTCTGATGTGGCAACTGCAGACGAGTGCAGATGGGACAAGTGTGACCAACAAGACAGACTGTTGGGTGACCTGTACCTTCCGCTATATATGCTGGGCCTCCCAATCCATGGTCTCCAGGTTCGCAATGCCAGCCCAAAAGCTCTTTCTCCAGTTTGAGCAGTCAAGGCCCAGGTTCCCAAGAACCTGGGGATGGTCCATTTCTTCAAGAAGACCATGAACACACACTTGATTTTTTTTTCTCTCCCACCTAATTATTCCACAATATATTTGCACGTATCTGCTATGTATAAAAATCCTTTGAAATCTCCACATCCTTGTTACTATTCATCTGTGAATGAAGTTGCAACTTTTCCCAATAGAGAAATGGCATTTTTTTTCAATGAATTTAGGCAAATTAGCATAATTCAAGCTTAAAATACTTCAAGTATTTTGACAGTACTCATATGTTACCATAAACCATTGGTAAATGTTCCTTCTTTCCAACGTGGACCACTCCACTCAATGGATTGAGAGATTCAGCATGGAAAAAGGAGAACTCTAACCACCAATTATCTAATTTTTCTGGTGCAATTGGTGTTAACAAGATCCTGAGTAATGAAGGACTTTAAACTTCAGCAAATTACAGGTAACAAATCTGTAAATCCCTTTCAAGGCACTATTGATCTTGCAGGTTCCGCTTGATCATTGGCAGAAATTATTTAGAAGGCATGGCAGAATGCACAGGTATTTTGAAAACAGCTTCTTTTGAATTTACCAAAGTCGAGTTAAGAGAATAGTAAAGGACAAGACCAATCTACACACTGCAATCAGAACAGCAAATGCTGCCCACAAAATGTGATGTTATCTCATCAGTGCCTTTCCTGTCCTGATATTTGTATTCCCCCCAAAGGCTTATCCAGCTTCATCATCTTGTGCTTCTCTGCTTAGCAATTCTCTCCAAGGATATATTACCATCTCCTTATCTTCATTTAAGAAATTTGAATCAACATCATGGTCATGTGGGGAAGGGGGGTTTAATTGCTTAAGAACAGTGGGGAAATATCTGAAAACCCATTGATAGACTGAGATAATTTTGCAATTTGTTGAACTTTCCATTATCATCTGCTAAGAACACACAAGTGTGCTGAGTGATAACCCATGGATGCTTCAACCAGAGACAGAGGCAATATAAACTATGTTTTTTTTACTCCTTGGAAGCAAATAACAAAATTAAAAAGTTGCAAAGGAGCATTCTGTTCATTATCATATCTTACTTTGCTCGGTAGGTGGTGGATAAATTGTGGAAAAGCCAATCAACAATTTTCTTCTGGTTACATAAAGCATTAGAAAAGAAAGTTAACCTCAATTTTAAGAGACAGATGAAGTCCGAACCAGAAGTGAACTTTCCTAGACCAATAAAAAGACAGCAGTTGTGTTCTCTTTCTGCTTGATGGCATTTATTGGGCGTCAGTAAAAACATTTATTTTCAATTGAAAATGAATTGATTTTTTTCACTATTTTTTTCCACATCCATTTAAAACAAATACCTATTTTAAAAGATATTGGCCTTGAAATTATATTGCAAACTACATGTGGAATATCGGTGTCACAGGAGCAGGTTTTATAATGGGCTGGCTGCTGCAAACTTTGGAATTAAAGTATTGCAGATGTCAGGTTCATGGAAGGAGGGGGTAAGGAGTTTACGAGGATGTTGTCAGGACCAGAGGGTGTGAGCTATAGGGAGAGGTTGAGTAGGCTGGGTCTCTATTCCATGGAGTGTAGGAGGATGAGGGGAGATCTTATAGAGGTGTACAAAATCATGAGAGGAATAGATCGGGTAGATGCAGAGTCTTTTACCCATAGTAGGGGAATCGAGGACCAGGGGTCATAGGTTCAAGGTGAAGGGGAAAAGATTTAATAGAAATCCAAGGGGTAACTTTTTCACACAAATGGTGGTGGGTTTATGGAACAAACTGCCAGTTGAGGCTGGGACAATCCGAACATTTAAGAAACAGTTGGACAGGTACATGGATAGGACAGGGTTGGAGGGTTATGGACCAAGCGCAGGCAAGTTGTACTAGGGTAGCTTGGACATTGTTTGCCGGTGTGGGCGAGTTGGGCCGAAATGCCTGTTTCCACACTGTATGACTCAATGACTCTATGAGTGGGTAAGGACTGGGACGCAAGTAGGTGACACAATGGATGACAGGTAAAGGAATTACTATTCAGGACTCCAAATCTTAATCACATCCGGAGTGCATGAGTGACTTACTTTCAGTCAAGTTCCCACAATAACGCAAAACAATTCTGATATGGATGACATTGTACTTCCCCCCAGAGAAGAAAATGTATTCCAAGTCCCATAAGTCTGGGGTGAAAACTACCAGCAATATGGAGACTCGTATTGATATTAACACTATTATCACGCGTTTGTTTTTTTATAATACATGTATAAACTGAACTGTTTATTATGGTATTTACAGAGTAATCAAAAAAGAAGGCATTGGTTTAAGGCAAGCGCAAGGAGTTTTATAGAAGATTTGAGAGGAGAGTTATTTTATTTTGACACAGCAAGTATAGAATATCTACACAATATCTAGAACCTATTGCCAAATGAGCTGATGGTGTGTGATATAATCACTACATTTATGAAACATTTAGATTGGCACTTAAATGCCCAACGTATAGTCGGTAATGGACAAACTGCAATCGACTAGGGTTAAGTTAGCTGGTCAAACACTCAGTTTGCCTCTTTCTGTGTTGTACATCTCCATGAGTCTATAACACCTTCCATTTAAATAGTACCTAAAATGTTGCAAAAATTTCCCCCGACACTTCATAGAGGTGTCAATAGTTTAAGGCTGAGTTATAACTGGAGATATTGGGGAAGATGACCAAAATCCAGGTCATGTGGGTGCTTTTTAAAAATCAACCTGAAAAGGAGGAAAAGGTGTTGCAAAAAGTGGATTTTGGAAAGGAATTTCAGTAGCTGAAGTGGAATGATGCAATTCAAGGTAATCGAGAGTTCAACATTTCAGCATTCATCTGAGAGAATGAGAGTGTTGGACATGACCACACAAATCAAGAGGGTGTTAAGCTAAAGAATAGGAAAATGTTGACGTACTGCTCAACTCATTGTCAGGTCAGGCAGCAAATTGGGAGAGAAACAGAATTAATGTTTCAAGTCAAGGACTCTCCGTTGATGCTTCCTGACTGCTGAATGATTCCAGCGGTTTCTTTTTTTTTGTAGATGTCCAGTTTTTTGCTGCAATTCACTGTCATTGTGGGTGAGCAAGTCCAAGCACAATTCATGAATGGGACTTGGTGATAGAAGACCTCAAGTTCCCAGGGCTGGGTGTGGGCCAGCCATGTATCAAAATCACCAAGACTTATAACGACAGAGCCAGAACTGATTCAGCAGATGATGCAGAGGTAAAAAGCGGCCGTCGTTGCAACACTTATCCATTGTCTTGAACTCGGGGCCTATTTTAACAAAATACGACAAACAGCTTCATTTCTAATGACAGGGAGCAAAGATGATGTCCGTCTCAATATTAAGCCAGCAAAATCTTCTGCATAATCAACACTGGGTATCTGACGAATAGTCATCAGAGTCGTTCAAAGAAGTACAGAGGTTAGAGGAGTTGACAGTGAGGTAGAACCAGTTGCCACATTTTAGAAAATGGTATCAAGATAAGGATGATAAAGGGAAGTCATGGTGAGTCAATGAGGAGAGAGATTATTCCTGGCTCATATTGATTAGATGAGAATGCAAGCAGTCCAAGTATAATTCCATCCAGCTGGCCCCAGTAGAAAGGCATGGTCAACCATGTCAAGTTACAGATGAGCCAGAAGGCCACAGAGGCACAGAATACATTGGTTACCATCACATATGATGTAAAGTGACTTTGATCAGAGCTAATCAGGAGCAGAAATTCTGGATAAGAAAGGTCCAAACCTGGGAAAGTGCAACATGTTCCAGGGCTTTGGATTGAAGACGAAGGATGGAGATAACATGTTAGTTTTCAAGGTTTGAGGCCTGTTGGAGATGATTAACATGACAGTACTGAGGAGAAAAGAGTGAAGGGACATGAGCAGTATGCTGGGTGCGATGAGCAAGTAGGCTGGGTGATTTCAAACCTGGTGACAACATAAAAGCAAATACTGTTTTTCGTCAAGAAAGAAAACCAGGTATTATCATCATAGCCCATATAGACACAAAAAGCTGGAGTAACTCAGCGGGACAGACAGCATCTCTGGAGAGAAGGAATGGGTGACATTTCTGGTCGAGACCCTTCTTCATACTGGTTAGGGATAAGGGAAATGAGAGATATAGACAGTGATGTGGAGAGATAAAGAACAAAGAATGAAAGATATGCAAAAAAGTAAAGATGATAAAGGAAACAGGCCATTGTAAGCTGTTTGTAAGGTGAAAATGAGAAGCTAGTGCGACTTGGGTGGGGGAGGGATAGAGAGTGAGGGGATGCTGGGGCTACCCTCTAACTAACTAAGGTTAGTTAGGTCTGGTCACATACAGGAGAATGGCAGTATTCAATGAAAGTCAGGAGGGAGGAGCAAGGTTGAGCACTTTGAGGAGAAATAACAGGTACGTACGTCCATGTGGCAAGGGAGTAATCGGAGTGGCGGTTTGGGAAGTTAGGGAGTTAATGGGAGACAGGTAAAAGACAGTGACTAGTCTAGATTGAGGAAACTGCTGGAATCAGATGGTACTTATAGATAAGGATTGTGGACAGGGAGAGGTGAAATAAGAGAACAATGAACAAAAGGCAGACAGCCAGGTAATTGTGAAAGGTATCAAAGACATAAAATGCTGGAGTAACTCAGTGGGTCAGGCAGCATTTCTGACAAACATGGATAGGTGACGTTTCGGGTCGGGACCCTTCCTTAGATGGGATGAAAACTGGAAGAGAGATGGGGGCTGGGCAAAGCCCAATAAGTGATGGGAAGATGCAAATAAGTTGGGGGGGGGAGATGGTTGATAGGATGATAGTTGGGCAAAGGCCAGATATGTCAAGACTAAAAAGAGTGAGATAAGGTTAGGAGAGGTGCAAACTATGACGCCAGAGGAAGGAATATAGGTGAAAGGGGATGGGGAATGTTGTTGTAGGTTAGTTACCTGAAATTGGAGAATTCAAAGTTCATGTTATTAGGTTGTAAGCTATCCAATGGAAACTGAGGTGCTGATCCTCCAGTTTGAGTGTAATCTCACTTTGACAAGAGCTCTGTGAAAACGCTAAGAGAGGAAAGCAGGAAGGTGGGGACATGGAGAATAGAAAGTTGGGAATATGGACACAAATGCGAGAAATATTAAAATGACATGTTTACAGTAAAACCTGTTGAGAACAGAGAAAACACTCCTGCTCCAGCTCAAAATATTGTTTGGCTCATCAATTCAGCCCTACTCACTTACCTTCAGGATCAGGTTTCAAAAGGCCTGAGAAACTGTGCTGAAAAACAGAATCACTATGCAAATGATGGCAAGCAGACATATGACCCATCAAACTAATTAAAGAACCAATTCATTTTCTACAAGCAGATTACTCTTCCATCAGTCAGGTTAGCTCCATTAAACAAAGAATTAGGACAACACAGGCATTATACACATTCCAGAAGTATTTTTTATAAAATTGTCCCCAATCCATCATTTTTTTAGATTGAAAAGTTATTCCCAACAGCATATTTTTCCCAACGAGAGGCAGGTTTAGCCTAGATCTTGCAAGGTTCAATTTCTAGTCAAGGATCATCCATTAAATTTCAAAGTTCAATCATGCATGGGTCTTTCCACCAGATATTTAAGATCTAACCAGAAGTAAAGTCATCAGGAAATGTAAGATAATTAGTTAAATGATAACCGGTTTACCTTAGATCTGATAGCTAGATCTATGAACTATAGCTAAATATACTATATACTGGATATAACTATATCTGATAGCTGGAACTACGTTCTGGCAATTAAGAATCCTCAGTGTTTGAAAGTTAGAAATGACTAGGTGGGAAATCCCCTTCCCACTCATGGTATCAATGTATAGATGGCCCGTTCCTCTTTCATCTTACTTCTGAACCACATCACAAATAAATATGGAAGTATAGTTGACAAAGATTAATAATAACCATTGTTCAGTGGCTTTAAATGTCTGTAAAAGAAAATAATAAAAGTAGGAAGGAATTTGCATGAAAAATAGCAACAGGTCCATATGGAAGACTTCAAAACAGCTTTGACTGAAGACAAAAATTGGGGGAGTGGTTTTGTAATCGGTCAAAGATTCTTTCGTAGATTTTGAGAGAGGGACTGGTTCTAGTCCACACACCTGGCAGCATTTCATCATGCACACTAATTTTAACCTGGATTTATCTTTCAAGTTCACAACGTAGAAATTAGGAGCAGAATTTGGCCATTTGGGCCCACTCTATCATTCAATGCGATGATCCAACATCAAACTCCCGCTTTCCCCTCACACCCCTTGATCTTTAGCCAAATTTTGAGTTGTTATATACTCCATCTGTGAGTGCTGGCAGCAAACTGCTATCGGCAAATTCCCAACCAACCTATGGTCAAGCTTATGGTCAGAATATAACTTTCAGAATTTTGCCTTGCCCAAATGCTTTGCAATTTTTTTTTAAAGTACATTTACTTACACGACTTAAAATAAACAGCATATGGTTTGATTCCATTGAAACCATCCATTGGCTCCGTGGGAATTGTTGGGTGATACAATTGGGAACATCTCATGGATAAACCTCCTGCTTCTCTTCAAATATTAACAGAAGATCTTCTCCATCCACTTAACATGTTGGTCAGGATCAGAGATTAATGACTCAACTGAACATTGACAACTATGCAGCATTTCCTTGGTATTGCATTGAACATTTAAAAGACAAGAGTCCAGCTCTGAAGAACTCTCCTAAAGCCAACATATAAAATATTATAGCGGGACTGGCAGCATCTCTGGGGAGAAGGAAAGGATGATATTTCGGGTCTGAAGAAGGGTCTCGACCCGAAACGTCACCCATTGCGTCACCCATGCTGCCTGTCCCGCTGAGTTACTCCAACATTTTGTGTCTATCTTCGGTATAAACCAGCCTCTGCAGTTCCTTCCTATGCATATGAAGTATTATGACTGATCCTAAGCACAGGCTGTTTTGATATCTAAATCAGTTAAGCCTCAGATTTTATTAAAAAAATAAGGAGGGCCAATGGCATTACTGGAGAAAATGTAAAGGTATCAAGGGATCAATGAATGGGAGTTAAAAAACATGGGAATTGGCACCAAGATGCTCTGGAGAACATGTCCTTCAGATCTTCTGTAAACTCCTTTATATCAACATTTACGAAGAATCCTCCAAGTCCCACTGAAAGGATTAAAAGAGATCTCACAACCAAAAATAATCTGAGTGAGAGGATTGAGAAGAACAGTAAAAAATAATTAAAATAGCTCACTGATTCAATCATATCCCAGTTCAGTCATTAATGCAGTGCACAAGTATGTATTCCATTAACACCACGACAAATAACAGCACAACATTGCCAAATAAACACAACAATGAACAACAAGCATGAATTGTACCATGCTGATTTGCTGAGGTACGTTCACGCAGCAGATATCACGCGCGTGTACTCGGCCAGGTGTCAGATACTTCTTCCTGTTGATGAATATACATACACGCACCACCAACTACTTCAAACATCAGGAAGGACATTTTCAGTCAAGAGCGTGCAGCCAGTGAGAAGCAACACATGAAGCAAGAATGAAAGTAAGATCTCTCTACCTCTTGTAGTCCTGAGGGTTCCTGGGGTGTGTGTGTGTGTGGGGGGGGGGGGGGGGGTCGCGTCGCGGCTTACCCCCCACAAAGGTGTTGCTGAGGAAAGGCTTCCCAGTTTCTCAGTTGCCTCTGGACGCCAGGCTGACAGCTGGAGCTGGAGCTGGAGTGGGACTGGGACTGACTGGTGGGAGCTCGCAGGCTGGCGGCAACAGTGCTGCTGACGGAAATAGCCGAGCTCTGCTGATCTCCACCACACCGTGGGAGCAGCACCGCCAAACACAAGTCAACACTCGCCAACTCTGCAAAGCTGCTCCCACGGAAAGAGCCGAGTCGCAGAATGCTGCTGCTGCCGACGGAAACGGTCGGATAATGTCTGATTACTATCTGCTTGATGTAATTATTCCAAAGCCCCAGACCATGTGAACAAAACGGATTGAAACTTGTTTTACATTTTTTTTCTTTAAAACAAAAAATTAGAAAAAACAATCTGCCATTCAACATTGTCCCTGGTCATGACAGACCCATGTCAGAGTTGGAAGTTGCATGCACTTCAGAGTGGTAAATGCTCAACTGATGAGAGGAAAACTGAAGACGGGTGGGACCATGTCAAAAGGCTGCTAAAGTAAACACTTCATTTCTCCTGCCAGATAGGTCATTTGAGATCATGACTGCACATCTCTGACTGGACAGACAGCGAGAGATGGATGGGTGGATGTGCAAACGCACTGGACTGTGAAATTGTAGGAAAGGGTAGATAGTGTTTGCAGAAATGCCAGTTTCGTTAAAAACAGGAACAAAATTCAGGCGAGGCCCGATATGTGAAAAATAACATTTTGCCAAACAAATTCCAAGCTTGCAATCTGAAGAAGGATCCGACTTGAAACGCCGCCCACCCATTCCTTCCGTAGATGCTGCCTGACCTGTTGAGTTACTCCAGCACTTGGTGTTTTGTCCCACCATCGTATGCCTTCATCTATGGATTGGAAAGGTTTAGAGCATTATGGGCCAAACATTGGCAGGTTAGACTGGTGTAGATGGGGCATCCTGGTTGGCATTGGTAAATTGGGCCAAAGGTCCTGTTTCTATGCAGTGTGACTCTATGACTATATCTAAGTAAATTCCAGTCTGCTCATCTTGGCATCACCAACTAGGGTTGCCAACTGTCCCGTATTAGCTAAATTGGTTTGTCCCGTGCGGGAACGCCCTTGTCCAATATTAGGCCCGGGGGGGCGCTGTAGGCCCGGACGCTATAGGCCCCGAATACTGTAGACTGCGACGCTGTAGGTCCCAACAGTTTAGATCCCGACACTCTAGGTTTCCGACTTTGTAGCTCCGGACAGTGTAGGTCCGGAGGCCCGGGGGCCGCCTAACAGACGTTGCGTAGCAACCTGCCTCCCGGCCCAGGCGGCCGCCATTGGTGGAGCAGGTGCACGTGGCCGCTGGCTGGGTGAGGTCATGTGGGGTAACATCATCTTGTCCCGCATTTGGGAGTGAGATAGTTGGCACCCCTATCGCCAACACAGAAATGCCTTGCCATTAACGCCATGACATCAGAACAGTAAACCGTGCAGCTATATAAATAGTGGCATGGAAAGTCGTCTCCCTGAAGACAGGTATTAAAAGTTGTCAAAGGTAATTTTTAAATAAGATCCAAGTGCCGCAGCGCAGGGACATTCTTGCTCAAATGGGAAGGCAGTGAGTCCTACCAGAAATACCTGGTGGAATTATGAGTGGCTGTACTCTTAGCCCTCTGTCTATCCTGCAAATGGCCTTATGTAGTTACAGCAAAAACTTGGCATAAATCATAGAAAGCTAGAAAGGTAGGAGAGTTAGGTAGGCGGCACGGTGGCGCAGCGATAGAGTTGCTGCCTTACAGCGAATGCAGCGCCGGAGACCCGGGTTCGATCCCGACTACGGGTGCTGTCTGTACGGAGTTTGTACGTTCTCCCCATGACCTGCGTGGGTTTTCTCAGAGATCTTCGGTTTCCTCCCACACTCCAAAGACGTACAGGTATGTAGGTTAATGGGCTGGGTAAAATGTAAAAAATTGTCCCTCGTGTGTATAGGATAATGTTAATGTGTGGGTCACGGACCCGGTGGGCCGAAGAGCCTGTTTCCGCGCTGTATCTCTAAACTAAACTGAACTAAACTAAGAAGAGGGAAAGGTAGGAGATAGGAGGGAAATCCCCCCCAAATTGATTGATGTCAAAGGCATTAGCCAGGCATGTTGGGAAGAAAACGTTGATCGTGCTGCCACACAGGACCACTCCAGGAACATGGAGCAATGTACAAATGAGGAAAAGAACTGCGCAGTTGTGGGCCAGTCAGCACCTCATGCCTGCTGATATAATTGTAATCTGAACTCTACCCACCTTTCAATCCCTTGGCTATCAAGGGTCAATCTACTTCCTTGGGTATTTTACAACCCAATGGTATGAACATTGAGTTGTCCAAATTTAAGTAACACCCCTTCCCCTTCCCTCTCTCTTTCCTTTGATCCATCCAATACCCCACTATCCCCCCAATCTCTCTTTCTTTTGACCCATCCATTCCCCCCATCCCCACCCCTCTTTATGCCCCAGGCACCATTATCTTCGTCCTACATCCCTCCCTCCGGTTTAGCATTTTGCTTCACTTTTTTCCTTATAATGGGATTATGTCTTTTTCATCTCTCGCCTTTGTCGTTTACTCCACCCATCTGCAAACCATACACTTGTATCCACCTATCACTCGCCTGGCTTTGTCCCACCCACAACTCTTTTCCAGCTTTTACTCCTCTACTACAATGAGTCTATAGACCTGACTTTAAACGTCACCTATCGATTCCCTCCACAGGTAATGCGTGACCTGTGGAATTAATCCAGCACTTGCGTTTTACTATCTATAGCACATATTACCTCTCCTTAAGTTGTCTTCACCATTTGTTTTCCTACCTTTCTTTGCGTCATCAACAAATTTAGCAGCCATATTAGTTTATTTTATTTTAGAGATACAGCACGAAAACAGGCCCTTCGGCCCACCGGGTCCAAGCTGACCAGCGATCCCCGCACATTAACACAATCCTACACCCAATTTTTACATTTACCAAGCCAATTAACCTACAAACCTGTACGTCTTTGGAGTGTGGGAGGAAACGGAAGATCTCCCAGAAAACCCACGTAGGTCACGGGGAGAACGTACAAACTCCGTACAGACAGCACCCGTAGATGGGATGGAACTCGGGTGTCTGGCGTTGCATTCGCTGTCAGGCAGCAACTCTACCGCTGCGCCACTGTGACCACCCATCTTTAGTGATTTCATCCAAGTTATTGATATCTATTTATCTATATACTAAAACTCTCGTTTGTTTGTTTGTTCCTGAACTATAGCCAAAATGGTACATGATAGCACAACAATTTTAGGCCTTTGGTGCTAATGGAAGAAGTTTCATTGAAATCGGTGTTATATTTTTAAAGTTATTCACATTTAAAAATTTAAATCCATCTCCTAGGCAGGGAGGGGGTGTGGAGGGGGGAGGGACGGGGTGGAGGGAGGGCGGGGGGAGGAGGGAGGATAAGGGGGGTTGATGGGGATGGAGTGGGGGAGGGGAAGGGGGTGGTGGGAGGGGAGGAGGGGGCAGAGGGGGGAAGGGGAGGGGGAGGGAGCGGGAGGGGGAGGGGGGAGGGAGGGTGTAGGGAGGGGGGAGGGGAGGGGGGTGGAGAGGGGAGGAAGGAGGGAGGGGGAGGGTAGGGGGTTAAGGGAGGGTTGGGGCGGAGGGGAGGTGAGGGGGAGGGGGCAGGGGGGGAGGAGAGAGTGCTGCACCAATGCAGGAGAGGTTTGGGCCCAACGGGTCCACTTAGTCTAGTACTTGTGTAAAGTAGAGGTCTCAGCACCAATCCCTGTGACACATCACGCATTACTTGCTCTTAACCAGATAATGTCCTATTCATAACTTCTTGTAACTGGTACTTCTTTAGCGAATCTTCCATTCCAATGTTATTTCCTGCACTGTGAGCTTTTATTTTGCTCAATAACTCTTGATACGACACCTCATCAAATGGCTCTGTGAATTATAGTGCATTCACCAGATACACTTTATCCATTGCACATTACTTCTACAAATTAAGTTTTTTAAATTGTCAATGATAATTTCCCTTTCACACAATGATGTTGACATTGATTGATTACTCTGAATCATCTTGGTGCCCTGTTTAATCATCTTAAACAAAAGCCTTGAACATTTCCCCTCTGATAGATATTAAGCTATCAGACCTACTGTTTCCTGTTTTCAGTTTCCCATTTTTGAAGAAAAGATTATTATCCGCTACTGCCAATATATTGGAACTTTTCCTTAATCTGGAGAATTTTGGGAAATTCTACCCAATCCATCAATTAACTCATTAGTCTTTTCTTACAAGACCCTCTAAACACGTCAAAAGCCAAAGGCCTGGGAACTCTCAATTCCAACTAAATGCTAATGCTGACTTCCGTGCTGATTGTAATTTTCCTGAGTTCCTCCATCTCTCCCAATTCCCAATTTACATCTCTTTCTGGGATGTGTCTTCTAAAGAGCAGACAAATGCCTCAGACCTGTTTAATTCTTACGCGATCTTCTTGTTTTCTATTATTAATTTTCCAGCCTCAATTTGTATACATTAAATGCTCTCTTGTTAGCTTTTTGTGTGGTTAAATATCTGCCAATGCCCAAATCAATCCAGTTAGCTTTATCACGTACTCTTTCTTCCTTATTAATCTTTAAATCACTCTTTTGCTTTTTATATGTAAACGTAATCTACTCACCAATATTTGTGCAGTTATATACTTTTTCTTTGTTTAATGTTACCTCTAAGCTTTTTACTTCACAATATATATTGAAACAAGTATCATATTGTAAGCTCGCACAAGATATAGAGTCATAGCGTCGTACAGCAATGAAACAGGCCCTAAGGCCCAAAATGCCCCATCTACACTAGTCCCACTTGCTTCTGTTTGCCCCATATCCCTCTAAACCTATCCGACCCATGTACCTGTCTAACTGTTGCTAAAATATCGCTATATTACCTGCTTCAAATACCTCCTCCAGCAGCCTGTTCCATACACTTACTACCCTTTGTGTGAAAAAGGTACCCCTCAGGTCCCTATTAAATCTAATCCCCCCCACCCTCTCCCCTTAAACTTATGTCCGGTTTCTCGATTCCCCTACTCTTGGCAAGAGACTCTGTGCTTTAAACAAATATATTCCTCTCATGATATTGTATACCTCCAGAAGATCATCCCCTCATCTTCCTGCGCTCCGAGGAATAAAGTCCCAGCCTGCTCAACCTCTCCCTATAGCCCAGGCCCTCGAGTCCTGACAACATCGTCGTAAATCTTCTCTGCGCCCTTTCCAGTTTGTGAACATGGGTTGCCTGCACTCGCATGGTCCAAGGTTGCGACAGGCTTCACTGCTCAGCATCAGCTCCCAAATGACCAATGATAGCCAGAGTGTGGCTGCCCTAACCCTCCTTCCCTCCGTCACGCCCACTGACAGCCAGGCTATGAAATCAACAGCCATTATTATGTAAGGCAACTGTGTCATGAGCCCACCCTTACCTTTGCTCTTTGACCTACCGGGCTTGGTGGCACACAACTGCCGCTAGTCATTCCTGATGGAGGAATGTTCTCACAGGCCAAAATACAGACAGTTCCGTAATTTACTGTCCTCTCCATCCTATCTTCAACTCCCTTACTCTCCACATTAACTTATTTTATGAGATCACATTGGCTTTAATGCATGCAGCATCTTGCACAAAACCTGTCTTCTCAGGGACTTTGCAAGAGCTACATAGATACAGAAACATAGACAATAGGTGCAGGAGTAGGCCATTCGGCCCTTCTAGCCAGCACCGCCATTCACTGTGATCCTGGCTGATCATCCACAATCAATACCCCATTCCTGCCTTCTCCCCATATCCCTTGATTCCGCTCGCCCTAAGAGCTCTATCTAACTCTCTTTTGAATGCATCCAGTGAATCGGCCCCCACTGCCTTCTGAGGCAGAGAATTCCACAAATTCACAACTCTCTGGGTGAAAAAGCTTTTCCTCAACTCAGTTCTAAATGGCCTGCCCCTTATTCTTAAACTGTGGCCCCTGGTTCTGGATTCCCCCAACACCGGGAACAAGTTTCCTGCATCTAGCGTGTCAATAATTTTATATGTTTCTGTAAGATCCCCTCTCATCCTTCTAAATTCCAGTAAATACAAGCCCAGTCGTTCCATTCTTTCATTATAGGACAGTCCCGACATTCCGGGAATTAACCTTGTGAACCTACGCTGCACTCCCTCAATAGCAAGAATGTTCTTCCTCAAATTAGGAGACTAAAATTGCACACAGTACTCCAGGTGTGGTCTCACTAGGGCCCTGTACAACTGCAGAAGGACCTTGTTGCTCCTATACTCAAATCCTCTCGTTATGAAGGCCAACATGCCATTAGCTTTCTTCACTGCCTGCTGTATCTGCATGCTTACTTTCAGTGACTGATGTACAAGGACACCCAGATCTCGTTGCACTTCCCTTTTTCCTAATCTGACACCATTCAGATAATAATCTGCCTTCTTGTTCTTGCAAGTTCTGTCAATAAAAATGTTGTTCTCAACCAGATAATGTCCCATCCATAACTACTTGTAACTCGTACTCCTATTAGTGAATCTTCCACGCCAATGTTATCTCCTACACTGTGAGTTTTTATTTTCCTCAATTACTCTTGATGCAGTACCTCATCAAATGCCTCTGTAAATGTTAGTGCATTCACCAGTTACTCTTATCCATTGTACGTTACTTCTATAAAGGAATTTATTTTAATTATCAATGATGATTTCCCTTTCACAAAACTATGTTGAGATTGACTGATTACTCTGAATTTATCTTGATGCCCAGCTATAATATCTTAAACAAGAGCCTTTAACACTTTCCATCTGATAGATATTAAGCTATCAGACAGAGTTTGTTCTCCCTGTGACCGCGTTGGTTTTCTCCGGGTGCTCTGGTTTCCTCCCACACTCCAAAGATGTGCAGGTTTGTAGGTTAATTGGCTTCAGTAAATTGTCCCTTGGGTGTGAAAGATAGTGTTAGTGTGTGGGGATTGCTGGATAGCATGGACCCAGTGGGCCGAAGGGCCTGAAACGTCACCCATTCCTTCTCTCCAGAGATGCTGCCTGTCGCGCTGTTACTCCAGCATTTTGTGTCTACCTTTGATTTAAACCAGCATCTGCAGTTCTTTCCTAAACTAAAAACGTACTGTTTCTTGTTTTCTGTTTCCCTCTCTTTTTGAAGGAAGGATTTTTATCTGCCACCTCCATCTAATGGAACCTTCCCTTCATCTAGGGAATTTTGGAAAATGAAAACCAGTTCATCAGTTATCTCATTAGCCTTTTCTGACAAGGCCCTCTCGGCCCATCAAACTCTCAAATCCAACTGAATGCTAAAGCTGACTTCCCTGCTGATTGTAATTTTCGTGAGTTCCTCCATCTCTTCCAATTCCCAACACATTTATTTCTGGGATGTGTCTTCTATGGAGCGGACAAATGCATCAGACCTGTTTAATTCTTACGCGATCTCCTTGTTTTTTTATTATTAATTCTCCAGCCTCAATTTATGTAAATATAATGCTCTCTTGTCAACTTTTTAATTTGTTAAATATCTGTTGATACCCTAATTAATCCAGTTAGCTTTATCTCATAATTTTTCTTTCTTGATAATCTTATACTCATGTTTTGTTTTCTAGATGCAAATTCTGTCTATATTCCTGTACTCAGCAATATTTGTGAAGTTATATACTTTTACTTTAAATTAAACATGTCTTCCAACCTTTTTACTTCACAATAGATATTGAAACAAGTCTTGCACAAGATATAGAGTCATAGAGTCAGACAGTGTGGAAACAGGCACTTTGGCCCAACTAGCCCATGCTAAGCAAAATGCCACAACTACACTGGTTCCACTTGCCTACGTTTGGCTCATGTCCCTCTAAACCTATCCTACCCGTGTACTGTCCTAAATGTTTCTTCAATGTTGCAATAGTAGCTGCCTCAAGATAGTTCCTGCAGTTCACAGATTCATTTACACGAAAAAAAGACCTAAAATACTGGAGTAACAATACTGGAGTAACAACGGGTCAGGCAGCATCCCCGGAGAACATGCATCGGTTACTTTTCAGGTCGGGACCCATCTTCAGACTTTGTGAACCAACATCTGTAGTTCCACGTTTCTACATTGTGGAGTCTTAAAGTGCCCGACCCGAAACTTCACCTATCCATGTTCTTCAGGGGTGCTGCCATTAACTCATTGAGTTATTCACGCACTTTGTGTCTTTTTGTAAACTAACATCTGCAGTTCATTTTGTCTAACGTAATCAGTTTTCTGTGCATAAATCAAATAATTTTAAAACATGGGTAGCTCAGAAATTCCCCAAATATGATAAAACACAAAAGTGTGACAGCCATATTTGAAAGAAATGGTTGGATGTCTCATGAAAATGCTTTGGGTTAATCAGCTCAAGTTTTGTTTTACGTGTTTGGGCATATTATATCACATGACAGTCAGCTTGCATTTTGCATCCATATGGATATGTGTTTAATGAAATACATTGTAATCGTAGTTTGGTGAGGGACATTTATATTTTGCAAGGTTATTTTGAAGTTCCAACTCCCATTGAAAATACCCAGACTTTCACCTTGAAAAAAAAGTATCTGTTGAACATATTGCGGTTGTTTTCAATATTTTTAATGAAGTGGAAATTCATGCATTGTGGAAGCAGTTTAATGCAGTAGTACTGACACAAAGGCAAAGGTAATTCTAACCCTACCCCTCCCCACCAGAAATCTGCCATCAAAGCCTGAGGGAAACTGAATATATGGAAATAGAAGCCACAAGGGAAAAAAAAGAAGTTGTGGATTTCTTTGTTATTCTTAATCATTGGGAAGGGAATAGTTTCCAAATTTATTTTGAAAATCTAATGAAACCGAAATCTCCTTGGAGAGCAAAAATATGCGTAAACTGTTAGCCTATCCAATTAATTTTATCATTCAAGTTCTTTTTTTACATTTGTGTCTGACCAATTTAATCCATCAAGGTAATTGCTCTCAATTCCTTTTCAGTGAAAAGTATCCAAACTCTACACATGTGTCCAGCACCTTTGGGAATGCACATTCAAAAAGTTGATCTTTTGTTTCTGTTTACCCCCATGCAATCTTCCACTGTGATCATGTCCAGCCAATCAATAGATACCCCCAAAGTGTCATCATATCACAGTCTTTTTTTCAAAATAGTGCAATAGAATCATTTAGGTTCTGAGGACAGATGTGGTCTTTGGTTTCAAGTCTCATTTAACAAAGATTTCACTTCTCACAGTCCCTTATGGAAAGGAAATGCCATATTCAACTCCATGGAGCAGATTTAAATGTACATCCTTCAAGCACAGAACTAGTCATTCAGCTAAGACTGATGCAAAATCCTCAGTTATCCAGAAGAATTTGTAAGACGACCAAACCCTCCCTCCCCCTTCCCACAAATTAATGTCTACCCCAATGTTATCTGGCATTCATGTATTTTCAAGAGTCAAGAGTGTTTTATTGTCATATGTCCCAGATAGAACAATGAAATTCTTACTTGCTGCAGCACCACAGAATATGTAAACATAGTACATGTAAATAATAATAATAATAATAATAATAATAATAATAATAATAATAATAATAATAATAATAATAATAATAATAATAATAATAATAATAATAATAATAATAATAATAATAATAATAATAATAATAATAATAATAATATATTGTAGTTCAGAGCTTATTTGAGGTCGTGGTGTTTAATAGCCTGATGGCTGTAGGGAAGAAGCTGTTCCTGAACCTGGACGTTACCGTTTTCAGGCTCCTGTACCTTCTTCCCAATAGCAGGAGTGAAATGAGAGTGTGGCCAGGGTGGTGTGGGTCTCTGATGATGCTGGCTGCCTTTTTGAGGCAGCCACTCCGATAAATCCCTTCGATGGTGGGGAGGTCAGAGCCGGTGATGGACCGGGCAGTGTTCACAACTATTTGCAGTCATTTCCGCTCCTGGTCATTCAAGTTGCCAAACTAGGCCGTGATGCAACCACTCAATATGCTCTCTACTGTACTCCTGCAGAAGTTCAAGAGAATCCTCTCTGATGTACCAAATCTCCTTAATCTCCTCAGGAAGTTGAGGCGTTGATGTGCTTTATTTATACTTGCATCAGTGTGCAGGGTCCAGGAAAGATTTTTGGAAATATGCACGCCCAGGAATTTGAAGTTTTTGACTCTCTCCACCACTTCATATAAACAGGATTGTGGGTCCTCATCCTTCCTCTTCCAAAGTCCACAAACAGTTCATTGGTTTTGCTGATATTGAGAGCCAGGTTGTTGTGCTGGCACCATTTGGTCAATCGGTCGATCTCACTTCTATACTCTGAGTCATCACCATCTGTAATTCGTCCAACAACGGTTGTGTCATCGGCGAACTTGACGATGGAGTTCAAGCTTGTCTCCACATCAGAAAACTTACATAACAAAGACTTTTAAAAACTAGCTTTATGGTGTAAGCTTATCTGGAAATTGCAGTGTACCTTCAATCTCTGAAATATAAAAATTAATAAGGGGATACCCGAATACTTAAGCAAGAAAACAACTTACAAAACATAATTACAAATAGATCATTTGCAGGCACACATATAAAAGGTAAGTTGCATAAATTCCTCTAGGAATTAAGTGCCATCTTGGCAAAGTAAGTGGAAACCATCCTAGACATATCTTCTCACAGCTTTTAAACAAAATCATAACCTTAACAGTGTACCACTTAACATAAAATTAGATGATAGATGGAGCAAGATCAACATCATAAATGCACAAAAAATGCAGCTGATGACTTCAATGGCAATTTATCTTTGCTGAATCTGAAAGAATGCTGCTGGTAGTATTTTAAGTAACAACAAACGATGTGGTCCTGCTGCTCAGTTTCTCTTGGACTTGTGGTAGCTGGTCCTCCAAAATGATGAGGAATAGGTGAGACCCACCCTGCAGAAAGAATGTTCAGGATATTCACTGACAGAAGCAATTTTTTTTAAATTTGTGTCATCACGCAACTGTTTGCCAATAGCGAGCAAATGTTAGTGCCAAATCATTGGCCTCTGCAAGATCCTTTACAGTGCGTGTGTCATGCAGCATGTCACAGCTCAGGAGATGTTCCATAGTCTGGAGGGGGGAGGGGGAGGGGACGGGGAGAGGGGAAGGGGAAGGGGAGGAGGAGAGGGTGCTGCACCAATGCAGGAGAGGTTTGGGCCCAACAGGTCCACTTGGTCTAGTTGTCCTTGAAATACTGAATGTAGACGTTCATTAAATTCACTGTATCATTTTCCAAGAGACATCAACTGCACTCTATTCTTTATTTCAACTGTTCATTTACTTTGCAAGTGTTCTGGCATGCCAATGTCTCAGCAAAGGATTCTGCAAGATTACTGTGTGAGACTATTAGCTTTGCGGTTTATGTATTGCAAGTGCAAAAGGACAAACATCATTGATCTCATTTTGCTCACCCTTTGAGTTACACACGTTGCCTGTGGAGTGGGCATGACATGGTTAAAACGTGTTCATCTTGACATATTTGTTTGGGTAATATCAACAACATAAAGATGAAATGAAAACTCAGACATTTGGAAGACATTGAAAATGTTGCACCTTTGTTAATAAGAGATGGGCAAGGTGAGGTCAGTTGACCTTTCAAAACCTGAATGCATCTTATTGTTTTTTAATTATTTTAATTTAGTTTCTATGGAATGTAAATTTGAAAACAAAATATTCCATGACTTCTGATACTTCAGATCAAGATCCCTGCACTTACAACAACTGGGACTTGAAAATAGTGCCAAAGTGACCACTCTGTGTACTCTCTCAGTGTACTACTGCTATACACATGGACTGAATCTGAGAAGCTTAGCTAATATGTATCTAACTATTTATGTATAGTGATACTTGTACTAACTCAGCAGGTCAGGCAGCATCTCGGGAGAGAAGGAATGGATGTCGTTTCGGGTCGATACCCTTCTTCAGACTGATGTCAGAGGAGGGGGCGAGACAGTCTGAAGAAGGGTCTCGACCCAAAAAGTCACCCATTCCTTCTCTCCAGAGTGGCTGTCTGACCCGCTGAGTTACTCCAGCATTTTGTGATACCTTCGATTTGTACCAGCATCTGCAGTTATTTTCCTACACAGCTAAGTTACTCCAGCACTTTGATTTAAACCACCATCTGCGCGTAGTATAAAAAATAAAGTGGATGAGCTTGAGGCTCAGTTAGTCATGGGCAAGTATGATGTTGTAGGGATCACTGAGACATGGCTACAAGAGGACCAGGGCTGGGAACTGAATATTCAGGGGTACACAACGTATAGAAAAGACAGACAGGTGGGCAGAGGGGGTGGGGTTGCTCTGATGGTAAGGAATGATATTCATTCCCTTGCAAGGGGTGACATAGAATCAGGAGATGTTGAATCAGTATGGATAGAAATGAGAAATTGTAAGGGTAAAAAGACCCTAATGGGAGTTATCTATAGGCCCCCAAACAGTAGCCTCGACTTAGGGTGCAAGTTAAATCAGGAGATAAAATTGGCGTGTCAAAAATGTAATGCTACGGTGGTTATGGGAGATTTCAACATGCAGGTAGACTGGGAAAATCAGGTTGGAAATGGACCCCAGGAAAGAGAGTTTGTAGAGTGCCTTCGAGATGGATTCTTAGAACAGCTTGTACTGGAGCCTACCAGGGAGAAGGCAATTCTGGATTTAGTGTTGTGTAATGATCCTGATCTGATAAGGGGACTAGAGGTAAAAGAGCCATTAGGAGGCAGTGATCACAACATGATAAGTTTTACTCTGCAAATGGAAAGGCAGAAGGGAAAATCGGAAGTGTCGGTATTACAGTATAGCAAAGGGGATTACAGAGGCATGAGGCGGGAGCTGGCCAAAATTGATTGGAAGGAGGCCCTAGCAGGGAAGACGGTAGAACAGCAATGGCAGGTATTCCTGGGAATAATGCAGAGGTTGCAGGATCAATTTATTCCAAAGAGGTGGAAAGACTCTAAGGGGAGTAAGAGACACCTGTGGCTGACAAGGGAAGTCAGGGACAGCATAAAAATTAAGGAGAGGAAGTATAACATAGCAAAGAAGAGTGGGAAGACAGAGGATTGGGACTCTTTTAAAGAGCAACAAAAGTTAACTAAAAAGGCAATACGAGGAGAAAAGATGAGGTACGAGGGTAAACTAGCCAATAATATAAAGGAGGATAGCAAAAGTTTTTTTAGGTACGTGAAGAGGAAAAAAATAGTCAAGGCAAATGTGGGTCCCTTGAAGACAGAAGCAGGGGAATTTATTATGGGGAACAAAGAAATGGCAGACGAGTTAAACCGTTACTTTGGATCTGTCTTCACTGAGGAAGATACACACAATCTCCCAAATGTTCTAGGGGCTGGAGAACCTAGGGTGATGGAGGAACTGAAGGAAATCCACATTAGGCAGGAAATGGTTTTGGGTAGACTGATGGGACTGAAGGCTGATAAATCCCCAGGGCCTGATGGTCTGCATCCCAGAGTACTTAAGGAGGTGGCTCTAGAAATAGTGGAAGCATTGGAGATCATTTTTCAATGTTCTATAGATTCAGGATCAGTTCCTGTGGATTGGAGAATAGCAAATGTTATCCCACTTTTTAAGAAAGGAGGGAGAGAGAAAACGGGTAATTATAGACCAGTTAGTCTGACATCAGTGGTGGGGAAAATGCTGGAGTCAATTATAAAAGACGAAATTGCTGAGCATTTGGATAGCAGTAACGGGATCGTTCCGAGTCAGCATGGATTTACGAAGGGGAAATCATGCTTGACAAATCTACTGGAATTTTTTGAGGATGTAACTAGGAAAATTGACAAGGGAGAGTCAGTGGATGTGGTGATCCTCGACTTTCAGAAAGCCTTCGACAAGGTCCCACATAGGAGATTAGTGGGCAAAATTAGGGCACATGGTATTGGGGGTAGGGTACTGACATGGATAGAAAATTGGTTAACAGACAGAAAGCAAAGAGTGGGGATAAATGGGTCCCTTTCGGAATGGCAGGCAGTGACCAGTGGGGTACCGCAAGGTTCGGTGCTGGGACCCCAGCTATTTACGATATACATTAATGACTTAGACGAAGGGATTAAAAGTACCATTAGCAAATTTGCAGATGATACTAAGTTGGGGGGTAGTGTGAATTGTGAGGAAGATGCAATAAGGCTGCAGGGTGACCTGGACAGGTTGTGTGAGTGGGCGGATACATGGCAGATGCAGTTTAATGTAGATAAGTGTGAGGTTATTCACTTTGGAAGTAAGAATAGAAAGGCAGATTATTATCTGAATGGTGTCAAGTTAGGAGGAGGGGGAGTTCAACGAGATCTGGGTGTCCTAGTGCATCAGTCAATGAAAGGAAGCATGCAGGTTCAGCAGGCAGTGAAGAAAGCCAATGGAATGTTGGCCTTCGTAACAAGAGGAGTTGAGTATAGGAGCAAAGAGGTCCTTCTACAGTTGTACCGGGCCCTGGTGAGACCGCACCTGGAGTACTGTGTGCAGTTTTGGTCTCCAAATTTGAGGAAGGATATTCTTGCTATGGAGGGCGTGCAGCGTAGGTTCACTAGATTAATTCCCGGAATGGCGGGACTGTCGTATGTTGAAAGGCTGGAGCGATTGGGCTTGTATACACTGGAATTTAGAAGGATGAGGGGGGATCTTATTGAAACATATAAGATAATTAGGGGATTGGACACATTAGAGGCAGATAACATGTTCCCAATGTTGGGGGAGTCCAGAACAAGGGGCCACAGTTTGAGAATAAGGGGTAGGCCATTTAGAACGGAGATGAGGAAGAACTTTTTCAGTCAGAGGGTGGTGAAGGTGTGGAATTCTCTGCCTCAGAAGGCAGTGGAGGCCAGTTCGTTGGATGCTTTCAAGAGAGAGCTGGATAGAGCTCTTAAGGATAGCGGAGTGAGGGGGTATGGGGAGAAGGCAGGAACGGGGTACTGATTGATAGTGATCAGCCATGATCGCATTGAATGGCGGTGCTGGCTCGAAGGGCTGAATGGCCTACTCCTGCACCTATTGTCTATTGTCTATTATCTGCAGGTTTTTTTCCCACACATGATACTTGTACTGAACTGTATACAAAAGTGAATTTCACTGTACCTCGGTACATGTGACAAATAACTAACATGATCCTTTCATCTGCTTGATGCCCAGGAGAAAGATAAGATGGCAGAGTTCAATGAATGCACCAACCCAACCACCACACACTTCCTGTCTCTCCCAGGCCTATAGTTGTGAGCACCAGCACATCCACTCCAAGAGGTGGTAGTTGGGTTACACAGACTGGCACTTAATGAATTGTGAGCTAAAGTAAGAAAAACAAATGGGTGTTATATTGGAAGACTCACAAATGGTCTACAAGATTGCACGAGGGACTTTTTTTTGATTATTCATTCAAGGGGTGAAGACTGCATAAGTTGAATCAGCATTTAATTGTCCATTCTGTCCTGCCCTAGAAAAGGTGACGGTTAGCTGTCTTCTTGAACCACTACAGTCCTTGAGGCACAATGCTGTTTGAGAGAGTTCCAGAATTTTCACCCAACGATTCTGAAGGAACAACAATAGATTTCCATGTCAGGATGGTGTGTGACTTGGAAGGCAACCTCCCCAAGAGGTGGTGGTGGTGTTGTGCCCATTTTTTTTGCTGCCCTTTTATCTGGTAGAGGTTGTGAGTTTGGAAGTGTAGGAAAAAAAAAGTGCAGATGCTGGTTAAAATCGAAGGTAGACACAAAATGTTAGAGTAACTCTGCGGGTCAGGTAGCATCTCGGGAGAGAAGGAATGGGTGATGTTTCAGGTCTCAACCCTAAACATCACCCATTCCTTCTCTCCCGAGATGCTGCCTGACCCGCTAAGTTACTCCAGCATTTTGTGGTGCAAACTGCAATAAGTGCCATCTACATGATGCACCTCAGCAACTCACACCGTGGATTAATGGTGGGGTGAGTGAATGGGTTACGGATGGCGCGCATATCAAACAGGCTGCTCTGGCCTGCATAGTGTCACGTTATTGAAGTACTCATCCAGGGAAGTGGAGAGTAGTCCATCATGTTCCAGACTTGAGCCTTGTAGATGGTGAACAAAGTTTGGAGAGTTAAAAGGTAAGCTACTTCCCACAGGATTCCCAACTTCTAACCTGCTCTCAGAGGCATAGAATTACAGCCATACAGCACAGGAGCAACCCTTTGGCCTAATTTGTCCATGCCGACTAACACGCCTAACAAAGCTGGTTCTTTTTGCCCGCATTTGACCCTTATCCCTCTAATTCTTTCTTATCCATGTCTCATCCAAATGTCTTCTAAATGTTATTTTTCACCTGCCTCAACTAACTCGCTCCATATACTTACCACAGTTTGCTTGAAAAAAATTGCCCCTCAGGCCCCAATTAAATCTTGTAGCCATAGCAAAAGGATAGTGAGGGATAAAATTGGTCCATTAGAGAGTCAGAGTGGACAGCTATGTGCTGAGCCGGAAGAAATGGGGGAGATATTAAACAATTTCTTTTCTTCGGTATTTACCGAGGAGAAGGATATTGAATTATGTGAGGTAAGCGAAACAAGTAGAGTAGTGATGGAAATTAGGATGATTAAAGAAGAGGAGGTACGGACACTTTTGAAGAATATAAAAGTGGATAAGTCTCCAGGTCCTGATAGGATATTCCCTAGGACATTGAGGGAAGTTAGTGCAGAAATAGCAGGGGCTATGACGGAAATATTTCAAACGTCATTAGAAACAGGGATGGTGCCGGAAGATTGGCGCATTGCGCATGTTGTGCCTTTGTTTAAAAAAGGTTCTAAAAGTAAACCTAGCAATTATAGACCTATTAGTTTGACGTCTGTGGTGGGAAAATTAATGGAAAAGATACTTAGGGACAATATATATAATTATTTGGATAATCAAGGCCTGATTAGAAACAGTCAACATGGATTTGTGCCTGGAAGGTCATGTTTGACTAATCTTCTTGAATTTTTTGAAGAGGTTACCAGGGAAATTGATAAGGGCAAGGCTGTGGATGTTGTCTATATGGACTTCAGTAAGGCATTTGACAAGGTTCCACATGGAAGGTTGATTAAGAAGGTTAAATCGTTGGGTATTAATAGTGAGGTTGCAAGATGGATTCAACAATGGCTGAATGGGAGATACCAGAGGGTAACGGTTGACAATTGTATGTCAGGTTGGAGGCCAGTGTCTAGTGGAGTGCCCCAAGGATCTGTGTTGGGTCCACTGTTGTTTGTCATTTACATTAATGATCTGGATGATGGTGTGGCAAATTGGATTAGTAAATATGCAGATGATACTAAGATAGGTGGAGTAGTTGATAGTGAGGTAGATTTTCAAAGTCTACAGAGAGACTTGGGCCTTTTGGAAGGGTGGGCTGAAAGATGGCAGATGGAGTTTAATGCTGATAAGTGTGAGGTGCTGCATTTTGGTAGGACAAATCAAAATAGGACGTACAGGGTAAATGGTAGGGAATTGAGGAATGCAGTGGAACAGAGGGATCTGGGAATAACTGTGCATTGTTCCCTGAAGGTGGAATCTCATGTGGATAGGGTGGTGAAGAAGGCGTTTGGTATGCTTGCCTTTATAAATCAGAGCATCGAGTATAGAAGTTGGGATGTAATGTTGAAATTGTACAGGGCATTGGTGAGGCCGAATCTGGAGTATGGTGTGCAGTTCTGGTCGCCAAATTATAGGAAGGATGTCGACAAAATGGAGAGGGTACAGAGGAGATTTACTAGAATGTTGCCTGGGTTTCAGCACTTAGGCTACAGAGAGAGGTTGAACAGGTTGGGTCTTTATTCTTTGGAGCGTAGAAGGTTGAGGGGGGACTTGATAGAGGTTTTTAAAATTATGAGAGGGACGGACAGAGTTGACGTGGGTAGGCTTTTCCCTTTGAGAGTGGGGAAGATTCCAACAAGGGGACATAGCTTCAGAATTGAGGGACAAAGGTTTAGGGGTAACATGAGGGGGAACTTCTTTACTCAGAGGGTTGTGGCTGTATGGAATGGGCTTCCGGTGGAAGTGGTGGAGGCTGGCTCGATTTTATTATTTAAGAGAAAATTGGATAGGTATATGGATAGGAGGGGATTGGAGGGTTATGGTCTGAGTGCAGGTAGATGAGACTAGGTCAGGGAGAATGGTCGGCGTGGACTGGTAGGGCCGGACAGGCCTGTTTCCATGCTGTAGTTATATATATGTTATATATGTGTGTACCTGGCTATTCCAGTTCAGTTGCTGGTCAAAGGTAACCCCCAGGACATTGACAGTGGGGGATTCAGTAATGATAAAGCTATCAAATGCCTGAGAGTGTTGGCTAGATTTCCTCTTATTAGATATCATCATAGCCTGGCATTGGATGGCACAAATGGTACTTGCTACCTATCAGTACAAGTGCTTACTGTCGCTACAGGTGCTTGTACGGAGTTTGTACGTTCTCCCCGTGACCTGCGTGGGTTTTCTCTGGGATCTCCGGTTTCCTCTCACATTCCAAAGACGTACAGGTTTGTAGGTTAATTGGCCTGTAAATTGTCCTTAGTGTGTGTAAGATAGCGTTAATGTGCTGGTCGGTGCGGACTCGGGTGGCTGAAGGGCCTGTTTCTATGCTGTATCTCTAAAACTACAAACTAAAGTACAGGCCCAGATATTGTCTAGGTCTAGCTGCATCTGGTTGTGGACTGCTTTATTTTCCAAGGAGTCGTGAATGATGCATTGCACGATCATCAGCGAACATCCCTTCAATCTGACCTGATGAATGAAGGGAGGTCGTTGATGAAGCAGCTGAAGATGGTTGAGCTTTGGACACTGCCCTGAGGAACTCCTTCACAGGTGCCCTGTGTCTGAGGTGGTTGACTTCGTATCACCACGACCATCTTCCTTTGTGCTAGGTATGATTCCAGTTAGTGGAATTAAGATAGGTAGAGAAAATTATGGTTAAAGGTTTGGGTTTTTAACAAATATCTTGTGGATTAGCGAGCGAGGGAGAGGTAAAGCTAGGATAAGAGAGAGGCTTAGGTTGGGATTGCAGTGGTGATACGCTGCGCATATGAAAGACACAATGGCCAATGATGGAATGAAGGAACTATCTGTAGAGCCACTGTTGAGACCTGGAAGCCCGATATTCTCAGCTACTTGCAGTGAACAAAGTCAATAGTGTGGACCCTCACATTGTAAACCACTGAAAGTTTCACTAGGTTTTGATAATGACATTAAACATTAGAGATACAGAACGGAAACTGGCCTTTCGGCCCATTGAGTCTGTGCCGACCAATGATCTCACACCAACATTATCTTACACACTAGGGACAATTTTACAATTTCACCAAAGCCAATTAACCTGCAAACCTGCATGACTTTGGAGTGTGGGAAGAAACCAGGGCTCCCGGAGAAAACCCATGCAGTCACAGGGAGAACGTACATACTTCATACAGACAGCACCCATAGTCAGGATTGAACTTGGGTCTTTGGTGCAATAAGGCAGCAAATCTACCGCTGCACCACCTTAGAAAATAATTTCCTAAAAAGGAGGACAGAATGAACAGTCTATTTTTGAGTTCTGGCATATTAAAAGTAATGGGAGTGAGACTATGGGCACAGTGGCAGAGTTGCTGCCTTACAGCTCTTTCCGCGCCAAAGACCCGGGTTCGATCCAGACTAGGGGTGCTGTCTGCAGGAGTTTGTATGTTCTCCCCGTGACCATGTGGGTTTTCTCGGAGATCTTCGGTTTCCTCCCACACTCCAAAGACGTACAGGTTTTGTTGGTTGATTGGCTTGGTATAAATGTAAATTGTCCCTACTGTGTATGAAAGTGTTAAAATGCGGGGATCGCTGGTCGGCGCGGACTCAGTGGGCCGAAGGGCCTGTTTCCGCGCCGTATCTCTAAACTAAACTAAAGAATGACTGCAGCTTAATTCCCATGACCACCTGATCGATTGTCCATTTGCCATTGTGGAACTATGTTGACATGGGAGAGTCAGGCAGATACTTGGGGGGTGGGGGTGGAGAGAACTATTCACAGACACAGAAGTAACATGTTGAAGGATAATTCTTCAGCATGCTCCTCAGCACCTCTCTCTGGCCAACAGTGGGAAAAGTTAAAAAACAAGTGCGGCCGACTTGCCTGCTCTCAGTGAGAATGAATAGAGCAAAGAGGATAAAATACCTGACAGCTGAGACCTCATAAAACCAAACTTCCTTCAGAGAAAATAAGCTGACTGATATGTAGACGTAAATTTTCTGCTTCTTCTCAAATTTATGAATCAATTAGCTTCTGTAATAATTTTGCGATTGCTTTTACTTTGACATTTCTGAGATTACATGACTTGTAAAATTTTCATTGGCCTTCAGTGCAGTTTTAATTGAAGGTAAATTGAAAGTTTGTTTTAGTTTTCTCTTCCTCTTCTTATCCTTTGAAACCATCTTCTCTTTAATATGAAGTGACTTTTGACTACTGCCATTGCGTGTTACCCCACACACAAGTCTTTGAGGATTACATTGCTTTGAAACGGCAGGTGTGTTAGAAAGAAAATGCATTTTTTTAACCCAACGTATGATAGGGTTCTGGAATAAACACCCTGAAAAGATAGTTGAGGCAGAAGCATTTGAAACTATATTTGAATGTGTACTTGAAGAGCTGCAATCCATAGGGCGATGGACTGAGAGCACGAAAGTTTGATGAGTTTGGAAAGTTCATAATTGATTAGGACTGACATAATGGGACGAATAATGCTTTATTATTAGTTTCTCATTGTCACGTGCACCGAGATACTGTGAAAAGCTATGCTTGGCGTGCTATCCAGGCAGTTCATTCCATGCACAAAGGCATCAGGTAGTGCGAAAGAGTGAATAAACAAGAGTGCAGAATATAGAGCTACGCCACAAGAGAAGGTGCAGATAAAGAAAAAGTGCAAGAGCTTCAACAATACAGATTGGAACATCGAGACTTCATCATTAGCATTGAAGAGTCTGATACCAGCGGGTAAGAAGGTGTTCTTGAATCTGGTGACACAGGGTTTCAAACCACCATAGTTTCAATAAGACCTTCATGAACTCTTTCTGTAATGTACGTTTTTTTTGTATTATTCTTGGATTGATTGGTAAAAATTAGAAACTGCTTATGCTCAAGGCCTCTATTTGAATTATTCCCATGTGAGGGGTTGCATGTACTGGGTTTGAGATGGCAACTCAGATTGTTCCTTTGATACACTGGAATAAAAGCTAGTGACTAGCTCAGGATTAGAATAGTTCAGTTTATGGATTAGAATGAATTGGCCAGGGAACAGAACAAGGCCTAAAAAGGCAATGGGAATAGATATAAAATGATATTGAGAAGGGGAAACAATATTATTAGAGACCTGAAAAAAGATAGTAAATTAAAATATGTATTGTCATATATTTCTGCCGAATGTTAAATAAACATAGAAATCCATGACATCTTAATTCTGATCTGTGGTTTATTTATTTGAGCCAAGAATCATAAATCTTTGATGGGGGAGATACAGGTTGAGAGATACAAGCCATCTAGTCTAACTTCTCAGTAAAGATAGCTTCCCACTTCAGATCAAATAAATAATCAAGGTACTTAAAGTACAGAATGGCGCCAAAGCACAAGTAGGATATTGTTGAGCAAGTAAATATTTAGTGATAAGAACACTTAAATCACTCCACTGTATCAGGTTAGTCTCGATTATCACTAGCTGACAATCCCCTCATGCAGAAATAAAGGTGGATTTGATAAATATCCTGTAGCCTTAACCGCAATAATGATTTTTTAGAGTTAGATTTAGAGATACAGCGCAGAAACAGGCCCTTCGGCCCACCGGGTCCGCGCCGCCCAGCATTCCCCGCACACCAACACTATCCCACACCCACCAGGGACAATTTTTTTACATTTGCCCAGCCAATTAACCTACATACCTGTACGTCTTTGGAGTGTGGGAGGAAACCGAAGATCTCGGAGAAAATCCACGCAGGTCACGGGGAGAACGGACAAACTCCGTACAGATGGCGCCCCTAGTCAGGATGGAACCTGAGTCTCCGACGCTGCATTCGCTGTAAGGCAGCAACTCTACCGCTGCGCCACCGCGCCGTATGAATAAAGATACCTGTGAATGATTCAGATGCAACAGGCTATACACAATAAAAGTATTTAAAACTTGATGAATAACATTAACAGTTAAGCACCTATCAGCTCCCACCCTGAGCCAACACACGTCACACTACAAATATGCAAAATTAGGACCTGAATTTAACATATTTTCTACCTCAACAGTTACTGCAACCTTCCTTTCCACCGACTATAGCAATATCTTTGGGACCTGAAGTACAGATTTGTTAAATTCTGAACCATCATCAGTAGAATTTGTGCAGAATACCTAAATTCATTACTTGGTTCATAGTTTAACAAATAGCTCTTTTGTGGAATTGTACAACCAAAAGGCAGTTTAGTCAGTTCACATTTCTTAATTACACTTAATTAAATATTACTGGCCAAAAAACATTGTTTATCATCGGCTAGGGGTGACCTTAGTGCCACAATTGTTTCGTTGGGTTGTTGTTGTCTAAATTACTTAAATTATTGCATCGTATGAGAGGCGCATTCCCAATCTCTTTGTACCCCTGGGTACAATGACAATAAAGATATATTGTATTGTATTGTATGGAAAGACTATCACTGTGTATTTCACGGTCAACACTTGCTGCTGGTGAAGCAATGCTAGATCATTTATTTTTAATCCGTACAATTTATGAATGTAAGCTTTTCTACAGAGAGATCCTGCATCATGGAGGTCCTGTCCAATTTAGCTTATTTGCTTTGTTCATAAACTTATATGTCCATCATGAAAATATAAATGTTATACCGAATGGAAGCCTATAAAATGTTTCTTTTAATGTTCTTGATAAGAGGAGCCAAGATAAACCAAGGCCTAAAACGTTATCCTACCTAAATGTAATGCTAACTCACCCAGACTGTTTCTGATTGCTGGTAACAATACATTTCACATGCAATATCACATTTTCTACTGGAAATTGGGGTTGAAATTGTGATTCCCCTGAAGGGGTGCTCAAAGCTTAACCTTAAATGTTGTTGTTGTTGTTGTTCGTCCTTCGGGTTAGAAGATGACCATGACTTCACTTTCAGTTAGGGGATTGGTGACTGTGGGTCCGGAAGTGACTAGTGAGGCCAATCTGGGCCCAGAAGGCACGCCCACACGTAGGACACAAGTGGATGGGTGCTGCAGTGGAAGTGGAGGTAGCCCGGGCCTTGCGCGCGGTGCGTTTCCTCTGGGCCTCTGCAGTGCGTCTATCTGCCTTGATGTTATCCAGCAGGGTTCACACGTTCCACATGCCGAGGTTTTTATTATTATATTCAGCATTACACTGGGGAGCTGCTACTCAGATCCGATGGCAGAACAGACCTGTAGTAGGACTGGAGACCTCAGCCAAAGGAACAAGACCTGAGGAACAAGGAAGGCAAAACAAGACACAGAGTGCCGCAGTAACTGAGCGGGTCAGGCAGCATCTCTGGAGGACATGGCAGGTGACATATTGGATAGGTGACCTGAGATGTCGCCCATCCATGTCGTCCTGAGATGCCGTCTGATGCATTGAGTTACGCCAGTACTTTGGGTCTTTTTTTTGTAAACCAACATTTCCAATTCCTTGTATCAACAAGGAAGGCAAATCATTAAAAAAAATGATATAAATTTAATTTGGTACGTTTAATGATTTTTAAGTATTTTAATCTGCTTTCATGATTTTATTTTATTTGAAGATTTCTTATTGTCAGTGAGGTTGAAAATCATTTAATGGTCTCGGCCTGCACCCAGATTTGGGTGTACGCTGATGCTAAATCACTATCTAGATCTCTCGAAGGTATTTATTCTCAAAATGCTGGAGTAGCTCAGCAGGTCAGGCAGCATCTCGGGAGAGAAGGATTGGGTGACGTTTCGGTGACTGATGTCAGGGGGGCGGGACAAAGGAAGGATATAGGTGGAGACAGGAAGATAGAGGGAGATCTGGGAAGGAGGAGGGGAAGGGAGGGACAGAGGAACTATCTAAAGTTGGAGAAGTCGATGTTCATACCACTGGGCTGCAAACTGCCCAGGCGAAATATGAGGTGCTGTTCCTCCAATTTCCGGTGGGCCTCACTATGGCACTGGAGGAGGCCCATGACAGAAAGCTCAGACTGGGAATGGGAGGGGGAGTTGAAGTGCTCGGCCACCGGGAGATCAGTTTGGTCAATGCGGACCGAGCGCAGGTGTTCAGCGAAGCGATCGCCGAGCCTGCGCTTGGTTTCGCCGATGTAAATAAGTTGACATCTAGAGCAGCGGATGCAATAGATGAGGTTGGAGGAGGTGCAGGTGAACCTTTATCTCACCTGGAAAGACTGTTTGGCTCCTTGGATGGAGTTGAGGGGGGAGGTAAAGGGACAGGTGTTGCATCTCGTGCGGTTACAGGGGAAAGTGCCCGGGGTTGGGGTGGTTTGGGTAGGAAGGGACGAGTGGACCAGGGAGTTACGGAGGAAACGGTCTCTGTGGAACGCAGAGAGGGGAGGGGATGGGAAGATATGGCCAGTGGTGGGGTCCCGTTGTAGGTGACGGAAATGTTGGTGGATGATTTGTTGGATCCGCTGGCTGGTGGGGTGGAAGGTGAGAACAAGGGGGATTCTGTCCTTGTTGTGAGTGGGGGGAGGGGGAGCAAGAGCGGAGCTGCGGGATGTAGAAGAGACCCTAGTGAGAGCCTCATCTATAATGGAGGAGGGGAAGCCCCGTTTCCTGAAGAACGAGGATATCTCTGAAGCCCTAGTGTGAAACACCTCATCCCGGGCGCAGATGCGGCGTAGACGGAGGAATTGGGAATAGGGGATAGACCTTTTGCAGGGGACCGGGTGGGAAGAAGTGTAGTCCAGGTAGCTGTGCGAGTCAGTGGGTTTATAGTAAATGTTCGTCACTAGTCTGTCCCTGGACTCCAAGAGTTTGAGGGGCAGGAATAGCTAGTCTCCATATCTACTAGAGATGACAGGTGACAATTACAAATGGCAGGCTAAACCAGGAAGATCCAGTCCTATATTACAAAATCTATATTACAATGAAACTGTCTTCAGAATTACTAAGGATTTGCCAGTGCCCCAATTAAAATATTAACGTTATTAAATCTAAAGAATTTCAAAGGCACTTAAGTAACAAAAAGTAAATTAATGCATGGGCTCTATGCAATGAGCAGATTAAATAAAGATGGAACTACAATGAAAACTGCTTCTGAATCTTGACAGGAGAGGAAACCTGCTAATCTTACTTGGTTAGTTATATAAAAAGCTCTAGATCCTCAGCAATGAGGTCTATTATTAACCATCCTCTGTCTGGATGTAGTAAGCCACTCAGTTCAAGTGCAGATGGTCAATAAATGCTGGTCTTGCAAACAAAGTCCACATGCTGTGCAGTCTAGTTTAGTTTTGTTTAGAGATACAGCATGGAAACAAGCTCTTTGGCCCAGTGGGTCCACATCAACTAGCGATCCCCGCATATTAACACTATCCTATGCACTAGGGACAGTTTTTATATTTACCAAGCCAATTTACCTACATACCTCTACTTCTTTGGAGTGTGGGAGGAAACCGAAGATCTCGGAAAAACCCACGTGGTCACGGGGAGAACGTACAAATTCCGTACAGACAGCACCCGTGGTCAGGATCGAACCCGGGACTTTGGCGCTGCAAGCGCTGTAAGGCAGCAACTCTACCGCTGCGCCACCGTGCCGCAAAAAGTCCTAGGGTCAGTGAGTCATTCAGCACAATAATAGGCCCATTAGCCCAAGAGCTCTAGGGGCTAGCAGAATCATAGAAACATAGAAAATAGAAAATAGGTGCAGGAGGAGGCCATTCGGCCCTTCGAGCCAGCACCACCATTCATTGTGATCATGGCTGATCGTCCCCAATCAATAAACCGTGCCTGCCTTCTCCCCATATCCCTCAATTCCACTGGCCTCTAGAGCTCTATCTAACTCTCTCTTAAATCCATCCAGTGATTTGGCTTCCACTGCCCTCTTTGGCAGAGAATTTCACAAATCCACAACTCTCTGGGTGAAAAAGATTTTTTCTCACCTCAGTTTTAAATGGCCTCCCCTTTATTCTAAGATTGTGTCCCCTGGTTCTGGACTCGCCCAACATTGGGAACATTTTTCCTGCATCTAGCCTGTATCCATCCTCACTGTGATGGAAGGTAATAAAGTTCAATCAACTGCCTTATATAATTTTATATGTTTCTATAAGATCCCCTCTCATCCTTCTAAACTCCAGTGAATACAAGCCTAGTCTTTTCAATCTTTCCTCATATGTCTGTCCCGCCATCCCAGGGATCAATCTCGTGAACCTACGCTGCACTGCCTCAATTATAAGGATGTCCTTCCTCAAATTAGGAGACCAAAACTGTACACAATACTCCAGATGTGGTCTTACCAGGGCCCTATACAACTGCAGAAGAACCTCTTTACTCCTATACTGAAATCCTTTTGTTATGAAGACCAACATTCCATTAGCTTTCTTCACTGTTTGCTGTACCTGCACGCCAACTTTCAGTGACTGGTGTACAAGGACACCCAGGTCTCGCCGCACTTCCCCCTTACCTAACCTAACACCATTGAGAAAATAATCTGCCTCCTTGTTTTTGCCGCCAAAGTGGATAACCTCACATTTATCTATATTATACTGCATCTGCCACGCATCTGCCCACTCACCCAACCTGTCCAGGTCACCCTGCAACCTCCTAACATCCTCTTCACAGTTTACACTGACACCCAGCTTTGTGTCATCCGCAAACTTGCTAGTGTTGCTTCTATTTCCTTCATCCAAATCATTAATATATATGGTAAACAGTTGCGGCCCCAACACCGAGCCTTGTGGCACTCCATTCGCCACTGCCTGCCATTCTGAAAAGGACACAATCAGCAGTAGCAGCAGCAGCAGCAGCAGCAATCAGCAGTAGCAGCAGCAGCAAGCAGCAGTAGCAGCAGCAAGCAGCAGCAGTAGCAAGCAGCACCAAGCTGTGTTGCTTGGGAAGTAGTGTGTGGGGATTGTGTGGGGATTGTGTGGGGATTGTGTGGGGATAGTGTGGGGATAGTAAGGAATAAGACCTGTGTGATCTCCCGGACTAGTTTCGATCGCCTAGCTTGGGGTCGGAGAGGAATTTCCCGGATTTTTTCCCAAATTGGCCTGGGTTTTTTATCCGGTTTTTCGCCTCTCCCAGGAGATCACTCAGTTCTTTTGGGTGGGCGGTTGGAGCGGTTGGAGTAGCGGCCGGGCGGTAGGTTTAGTAACCGAGCGCGGGGCTTTGTTTGGAGAGTATGACTGCCAGGGCAGTTTTTTGTTCTGGGTGTCAGATGTGGGGAATCTGGGAGTCTGATAGTCTTCCAGACATCCACATCTGCGCCAGGTGTGACGAGATGGGGCTCCTAAGGGACCGTATTAGGAACCTGGAGCGGCAGATTGATGACCTCCGTCTGATCAGGGAGAGTGAGGAGGTTATAGATAGGAGTTACAGGGAGGTGGTCACTCCTAGACCACGGGAGGTAGACAAGTGGGTCACTGTTAGGGGGGGCAAGGAACAGAGGCAGGGACTAGGGAGTACCCCGGTGGCTGTACCCCTTGGAAATAAGTACTCCTGTTTAAGTACTGTTGGGGAGGACAGCCTACCTGGGGGCAACGACGGTGCCCGGGCCTCTGGCAAGGAGTCCGGCCCTGTTGCTCAGAAGGGTAGGGAAAGGAAGAGGAGAGCAGTAGTAATAGGGGACTCTATAGTGAGGGGGTCAGATAGGCGTTTCTGTGGATGCAGTCGGGAGACCCGGATGGTGGTTTGCCTCCCTGGTGCCGGTGTCCGGGATGTGTCTGAGCGTGTCCAGGATATCCTGAAAGGGGAGGGAGAGGAGCCAGAGGTCGTGGTACATATAGGTACCAACAATATAGGTAGGATAAGGGAAGAGGTCCTGAAAGGAGAATTCAGGGGGCTAGGAAGAGAGTTAAAAAAAAGGACTTCCAAAGTAATAATCTCAGGCTTACTGCCTGTGCCACGCGATAGTGAGAATAGGAATGGAGTGAGGTGGAGGATAAATACGTGGCTGAGGAACTGGTGCAGGGAGCAGGGTTTCAAGTTTCTGGATCATTGGGATCTCTTCTGGGGGAAGTATGACCTGTACAAAAAGGACGGGTTGCATCTGAACCCGAGGGGAACCAATATCCTGGCGGGGAGATTTGCTAAAATAACTGCGGAGACTTTAAACTAGTACGGTTGGGGGGAGGGACTCAAACACAGATAGCTAATAGGCAGTGTGTGAGGCAGGAGGCAGAAAAGGGAAACACTCAGACCCAATATGTAGGAGAGAAAGAAGGGAAAAGAAATAAACTGAGAATAAGAAATGATGGGTCCCTTAAATGTGTATATTTTAATGCTAGGAGCATTGTAAGAAAGGTGGATGAGCTTAGAGCCTGGATTGACATCTGGAAGTATGATGTTGTGGCGATCAGTGAAACATGGTTGCAGGAGGGTTGCGATTGGCAATTAAATATTCCAGGATTTCATTGTTTCAGATGTGATAGAATCGGAGGGGCAAGAGGTGGGGGTGTTGCATTGCTTGTCAGGGAGGATATCACAGCAGTGCTTTGGCAGGACAGACTAGAAGGCTCGATTAAGGAGGCTGTTTGGGTGGAACTCAGAAATGAGAAAGGTTTAGCAACACTTATAGGGGTGTATTATAGACCGCCAAATAGGGAACGAGAATTAGAAGAGCAAATATGTAAGGAGATAGCAGATATTAGTAGTAAGCACAGAGTGGTGATTGTGGGTGATTTCTATTTTCCGTATATAGACTGGGAATCACATTCTGTTAAAGGGCTGGATGGTTTGGAGTTTGTAAAATGTGTGCAGGATAGTTTTTTGCAGCAATACGTAGAGGTGCCTACCAGAGAAGGGGCAGTGTTGGACCTCCTGTTAGGAAATGAGATGGGTCAGGTGACGGAGGTATGTGTTGAGGAGCACTTTGGGTCTAGTGATCATAATGCCATTAGTTTCAATATCATTATGGAGAAGGTCAAATCTGGACCAAGGGTTGAGATTTTGGATTGGAGAAAGGCTAATTTTGAGGAGATGAGAAAGGATTTAAAAGGAGTGAAATGGAAATTGTTGTTTTATGAAAAGGATATAATAGAGAAATGGAGGATATTTAAAGGTGAAATTTTGAGAGTACAGAGTCTTTATGTCCCTGTTCGGTGGAAAGGAAAGAATAATAATTTGAAAGAGCCGTGGTTTTCCAGGGAAATTGGACACTTGGTTCGGAAAAAGAGGGAGATATACAATAAATATAAGCGGCAGGGAGTAAATGACGTTCTTGAGGAATATAAAGAATGTAAAAGGAATCTTAAGAAGGAAATTAGAAAAGCGAAAAAAAGATATGAGGCTGCTTTGGCAAGTAATGTAAAAGTAAACCCCAAGGGGTTCTACAGATATGTCAATAGCAAAAGGATAGTGAGGGATAAAATTGGTCCATTAGAGAGTCAGAGTGGACAGCTATGTGCTGAGCCGGAAGAAATGGGGGAGATATTAAACAATTTCTTTTCTTCGGTATTTACCGAGGAGAAGGATATTGAATTATGTGAGGTAAGCGAAACAAGTAGAGTAGTGATGGAAATTAGGAGGATTAAAGAAGAGGAGGTACGGACACTTTTGAAGAATATAAAAGTGGATAAGTCTCCAGGTCCTGATAGGATATTCCCTAGGACATTGAGGGAAGTTAGTGCAGAAATAGCAGGGGCTATGACGGAAATATTTCAAACGTCATTAGAAACAGGGATGGTGCCGGAAGATTGGCGCATTGCGCATGTTGTGCCGTTGTTTAAAAAAGGTTCTAAAAGTAAACCTAGCAATTATAGACCTATTAGTTTGACGTCTGTGGTGGGAAAATTAATGGAAAAGATACTTAGGGACAATATATATAATTATTTGGATAATCAAGGCCTGATTAGAAACAGTCAACATGGATTTGTGCCTGGAAGGTTATGTTTGACTAATCTTCTTGAATTTTTTGAAGAGGTTACCAGGGAAATTGATAAAGGCAAGGCTGTGGATGTTGTCTATATGGACTTCAGTAAGGCATTTGACAAGGTTCCACATGGAAGGTTGATTAAGAAGGTTAAATCGTTGGGTATTAATAGTGAGGTTGCAAGATGGATTCAACAATGGCTGAATGGGAGATACCAGAGGGTAACGGTTGACAATTGTATGTCAGGTTGGAGGCCAGTGTCTAGTGGAGTGCCCCAAGGATCTGTGTTGGGTCCACTGTTGTTTGTCATTTACATTAATGATCTGGATGATGGTGTGGCAAATTGGATTAGTAAATATGCAGATGATACTAAGATAGGTGGAGTAATTGATAGTGAGGTAGATTTTCAAAGTCTACAGAGAGACTTGGGCCTTTTGGAAGGGTGGGCTGAAAGATGGCAGATGGAGTTTAATGCTGATAAGTGTGAGGTGCTGCATTTTGGTAGGACAAATCAAAATAGGACGTACAGGGTAAATGGTAGGGAATTGAGGAATGCAGTGGAACAGAGGGATCTGGGAATAACTGTGCATTGTTCCCTGAAGGTGGAATCTCATGTGGATAGGGTGGTGAAGAAGGCGTTTGGTATGATCAGAGCATCGAGTATAGAAGTTGGGATGTAATGTTGAAATTGTACAGGGCATTGGTGAGGCCGAATCTGGAGTATGGTGTGCAGTTCTGGTCGCCAAATTATAGGAAGGATGTCGACAAAATGGAGAGGGTACAGAGGAGATTTACTAGAATGTTGCCTGGGTTTCAGCACTTAGGCTACAGAGAGAGGTTGAACAGGTTGGGTCTTTATTCTTTGGCGCGTAGAAGGTTGAGGGGGGACTTGATAGAGGTTTTTTAAATTTTGAGAGGGACGGACAGAGTTGACGTGGGTAGGCTTTTCCCTTTGAGAGTGGGGAAGATTCCAACAAGGGGACATAGCTTCAGAATTGAAGGACAAAGGTTTAGGGGTAACATGAGGGGGAATTTCTTTACTCAGAGGGTTGTGGCTGTATGGAATGGACTTCCGGTGGAAGTGGTGGAGGCTGGCTCGATTTTATTATTTAAGAGTAAATTGGATAGGTATATGGATAGGAGGGGATTGGAGGGTTATGGTCTGAGTGCAGGTAGATGAGACTAGGTCAGGGAGAATGGTCGGCGTGGACTGGTAGGGCCGGACAGGCCTGTTTCCATGCTGTAGTTGTTATATGTTATATGTTATATGTTATATGACACGTTTACTCCTACTCTTTGCTTCCTGTCTGTCAACCAATTTTCTATCCATGTCAACAACCTACCCCCAATACCATGTGCTCTAATTTTAATCATCAATCTCCCGTGCGGGACCTTATCAAAGGCTTTCTGAAAGTCCAGATACACTACATCCACTGGCTCCCCTTCATCCATTTTACTTGTCACATCCTCAAAAAATTCCAGAAGATTAGTCAAGCATGATTTCCCTTTCATAAATCCATGCTGACTTGGACTTATCCTTTTACTGCTATCCAAATGCACCGTTATTACCTCTTTAATAATTGACTCCAGTATCTTCCCCACCACCGAAGTCAGGCTAACTTGTCTGTAATTCCCCGTTTTCTCTCTCGCTCCTTTCTTGAAAAGTGGGATAATATTAGCTATCCTCCAATCCACAGGAACTGATCCTGAATCTATTGAACATTGGAAAATGATCACCAATGCATCCACTATTTCTAGAGCCACCTCCCTGAGGACCCTGGGATGCAGACCATCAGGCTCTGGGGATTTATCATCCTTCAGTCCCATTAGTCTACCCAATACTATTTGTCGCCTAATGAAAATTTATTTCAGTTCCTCTACCCCCCTATATTTAAGGGATATGGGGATAAGGCAGGCACGGGTTACAGATTGTGGATGATTGGCCATGATCACAATGAATGCCGGTGCTGGCTTGAAGGGCAAATGGCCTCCTCCTGCACCTATTTTCTATGTTTCTATGTTTCTATATTTAACTCACCCATGCCAACCAAGGTGCCCCATCTATGTTAATCGCATTGTTGCAATCTAGTGATTCAAAACCTCAAGATTCAAGATTAAATTTATTGTCACATGTGCCAATTAAGGTACAGTGAAATTTGAGTTACCATACAGCCATACTAAGTAAAAAGCAGCAAGACACACAGCCACATAAAATAACATTTAACATAAACATCCACCACAGCGGAATCCACATTCCTCACTGTGATGGAAGGTAATAGAGTTCAATCAGCTTCCTCTTTGTTCTCTGTCCTCTTTGTAAAGCAGGGTATTGCAGTGACATTGAATAAATATTTCAATACAGTCTTCCTCACAGAAGATGTCAAAATAACATGAAAATGGTGCAGAAATCAAGAATCAAAGTAGAAATATTGGGTGCTAATGGACAAACTAATCAAATCTAACTGCAAACTTTTACTTTGGATAGATAACCTTACAAACTATGAAGGAGGACATAAAGACAGCAGTTGCTAAATCAATAGAAAAAAAATAATAGCACTAAAAAACTGACCGACAAGAAATGTCCCGACCCAAAGCATTGCCCGTCTCCTCCCTCCATAGATGCTGCCTGACCAGCTGAGATACTGCAGCACTTTGTGTCTCAGACCCAAAATATACTTCTTATTTCAAAATGTGCGATGGAATCAATCCAGTGAGTTGTACTTAGTTTGAGTTATTATCGGTCACGGCAATGATACTGGATCAGTTAGCTGAGCAGAGAACAGAGAGGAAATTTTAGTAAAATGAAAGCCATTTTTTAACAAGATATTTTTCGTAAAAGCATCGGTATGAGTAAACATGAGCAGTACAAAAGATGTGGTGTATTTGAACTTTCGCATAGTCTTTGGTAGAGTGCAGTGCAGATGGCCTGAGGAGTAATTGTGGCATGGAGATAGATCCAGGGACCTTGTGGAAGAATGATTAAACGATGGTCTCAAAGTACAAACGGTAGAAGTTGAGCAAAGTTTACAAAGATTGAGAGTGAGTGGGAAACAATATCTCACTAGCACTGTGATGACTATTTACTGCGTGCATTAATGGTACTGAAATGTTCAAATGATAGTCACCTGACTTGTGGGGATGGGTGAGTGTGAGATGGGAGGGCCGGGTGGTGTGATGAAAGACGAGAGCAGATGGGGCACTGACATTTACTGATGGTGCAAACCATGTCAAAATACACGCAGCATAGAAAAGCAAATTAAACGTAAACCATAAAGCATAAGGTGGCTCATTTTGACAGGAAGAGAAGACAACCCTATTTCCTGGAATGAATGACACTCATTGGGGTGGGGGAGCAAATAAATCCTGGAATATATAAAACTGCTGAACGTAGACATACAATTTCATAAAGACACTAGCCAGGTGTGGACCTGTTTGGCCCAAACCTCTCCTGCGGGCCCGGCAACCCTCCCCCAACTGACGGCACTCACCCACTCCATCCCCCCTCAACCCCCCTTAAAATCTCAAGACATGACATGTGCAAATGATGTTCTGGAGATTATTTCATTTTCCCTACATTATAACCAACTCCTCCCAGGTCCCACTATTCACCGACACAATAGGAGCAATTCATCATGGCCAACAAACTGGCCAACGCTGATGACTTTCACTGTTGACATCAATAGACAATAGACAATAGACAATAGGTGCAGGAGGAGGCCATTTGGCCCTTCGAGCCAGCACCGCCATTCAATGTGATCATGGCTGATCATTCTCAATCAGTACCCCGTTCCTGCCTTCTCCCCATACCGCCTGACTCCGCTATCCTTAAGAGCTCTATCTAGCTCTCTCTTGAATGCATTCAGAGAATTGGCCTCCACTGCCTTCTGAGGCAGAGAATTCCACAGATTCACAACTCTCTGACTGAAAATGTTTTTCCTCATCTCAGTTCTAAATGGCCTACCCCTTATTCTTAAACTGTGGCCCCTTGTTCTGGACTCCCCCAACATTGGGAACATGTTTCCTGGCTCTAACGTGTCCAACCCCTTAATAATCTTAAACGTTTCGATAAGATCCCCTCTCATCCTTCTAAATTCCAGTGTATACAAGCCTAGTCGCTCCAGTCTTTCAACATATGACAGTCCCGCCATTCCGGAAATTAACCTAGTAAACCTACGCTGCACGCCCTCAATAGCAAGAATCATAGACACGTTAGGCTGTACATGTCAGTTTACTCGCTCAGCGTGTATGCTAACAGTTTTAATGGGTAGACAAACGAGCCCTTTTTGCATTTTCGTCAAATTTCAATATGATTTTTATGTATGCTGGTCTATTTTTATTTCAGAATTATAATTATGAGAGGCAAAATGGCAAAATGGCACAGTGAGTAGAATCGTTGCCTCACATTGCCAGAGACCCAGGGTTAATCCTGACCTTGGGTGTTTTCTCTGTCTTAGGTAGGTGTCTGAAAGTTCATTTTGACGGCAGTGGGAATTATCAGCTCAGGTTAATTACACTCGTATATACCAGTGCTTAAAGGCAATTATATCATCCATGGTCATTCTTTTTCAGATGTACCACAACTGTTGGTGTTAAGTGATGTTGTGCACACAAATTGACTTTTATTCAGAGGAAAAGAACAGGTAAACACAGGTGGAAATAAAGCCAATAATCACGTCTTTTTCACCAATCATTTTCCTTAGCATATTCCTCCTGATATAAACCTCATTATTGCCTTTGCTCCCACAGTGAGACCTCTCTCTCTCTCTCTCTCTCTCTCTCTCTCTCTCTCTCTCCCTCTCTCCCTCTCCCCCTCTCTCCCTCTCTCCCTCTCTCCCTCTCTCCCTCTCCCCCTCTCCCCCTCTCCCCCTCTCTCCCTCTCCCCCTCTCCCCCTCTCTCCCTCTCTCCCTCTCCCCCTCTCCCCCTCTCCCCCTCTCTCCCTCTCTCCCTCTCTCCCTCTCTCCCTCTCTCCCTCTCTCCCTCTCTCCCTCTCCTTCTCTCCCCCTCTCCCCCTCTCCGTCTCTCCCCCTCTCCCCCTCTCCCCCTCTCCCCCTCTCTCCCTCTCTCCCTCTCTCCCTCTCTCCCTCTCTCCCTCTCTCCCTCTCCCCCTCTCCCCCTCTCTCCCTCTCTCCCTCTCTTTCCATCAATCCCAACTCTTTGGCAGCCTACCCTTGGCCTGAGTGTAGACACAAAATGCTGGAGTAACTGAGCAGGACAGGCAGCATCTCTGGAGAGAAGCAATGGGTGACGTTTTGGGTCGAGACCCTTCTTTAGACTGATGTCAGGGGAGAGAGAGATACAGAGATAAGGAAGTGTAAGGTGTGAAATCAAGAGAAAGAGGATGGAGATCATGGAAAATGTAGAATAGATCATTGTTGGCTGGGAGAAGGTAACACAATGTAAACGGAAATAGAATGTAAATGGAGAGTCAGACTGGTCGGAGAACCGGGAAAGGGGAGGGATGGTGAGAGTGGAATAGCAAGGGTTACATGAAGTTAGAGAAGTCAATGTTCACACCGCTGGGGTGTAAGCTGCCCAAGCGAAATATGAGATGCTGTTCCTCCTATTTGCACTGGAGGAGGCCCAGGCCAGAACGGTCAGTGTGGGAATGGGAGGGGGAGTTAAAGTGCTGAGGACCAGGAAGATCAGGTAGGTTTAGGTGGACTGAGCGGAGGTGTTCAGCGAAACGATCGCCGAGCCCGCGCTTGGTCTCGCCGATTTCTAGGATTTCACATCTGGAACAGCGGATACAGTAGATGGTGAACCTCTGCCTCATCTGAAAAGACTGTCAAGGGCCTTGGACGTAGTCGAGGGAGGAGGTATAGGGACAGGTGTAACCTGAGTGTTCTGCCTGTGACCTCTGAAATGATCAACCTTGATCTTGCCACATGCCCAGTTACACTCTCACTTTATTTATTACTAGACCAAGTGGACCCGTTGGGCCCAAACCTCTCCTGCATTGGTGCAGCACCCTCTCCTCTCTCCTCAACCCCCCCCTCTCCCTTCTCCCCACTCCCCCCTTCCCCCCTCCCTCCCTCCTCCCCTCCCCCTCCCCTCCTTTTAAACTTAAAAATGTGAATAATTTTAAATATATAAGACCGATTTCAATAAAACTAGTTGCATTATCACTAAAGTGACAATGGTGAGTAAGGTGGGCCTAAAATTGTCGCGCTATCGTGTACCGTTTTGGCTGAAGTTCAGTCATAAACAAGATAACAAACGAGAGTTTTAGTATATAGATGTACGGGCCATCTACGGGCAATGAATGGGTTTCGTTTTCAAAGGCGACCGACCATAAGTTGATTATTTCACAAAATGCTGGAGTAACTCAGCAGGTCAGTAGGCATCTCGGGAGAGAAGGAATGGGTGACGTTTCGGGTCGAGACCCTTCTTCAGACTGATGTCAGGGGGGCGGGACAAAGGAAGGATATAGGTGGAGACAGGAAGATAGAGGGAGATCTGGGAAGGAGGAGGGGAAGAGAGGGACAGGGGAACTATCTAAAGTTGGAGAAGTCGATGTTCATACCACTGGGCTGCAAACTGCCCAGGCGAAATATGAGGTGCTGTTCCTCCAATTTACGGTGGGCCTCACTATGGCACTGGAGGAGGCCCATGACAGAAAGTTCAGACTGGGAATGGGAGGGGGAGTTGAAGTGCTCGGCCACCGGGAGATCAGTTTGGTTAATGTGGACCGAGCGCAGGTGTTCAGAGAAACGATCGCCGAGCCTGCATTTGGTTTCGCCGATGTAAATAAGTTGACATCTAGAGCAGCGGATGCAATAGATGAGGTTGGAGGAGGTGCAGGTGAACCTGACCTGCCTGACCTGCTGAGTTACTCCAGCATTTTGTGAATAAATACCTTCGATTTGTACCGGCATCTGCAGTTATTTTCTTATCCGACCATAAGTTGATGATATCCATAAATCGAAAAATATCCAAAAGCCGCTCAACATAGTCCATGCCACAATGGTATTGTAGTGAACGCCATCAAAAGCACACGATTGATAAGCAAGAACTAAAAGTGGAGACAGTGAGAAAATAGTTTTGTTTAGTTTGGTTCAGAGATACAGCGTGGAAACAGGACCTTCGGCCCACCGAACCCGCGCCGACCAGCGATCCTTCAAAGGAATGAATATTGAATTTAATCATATTATGGGACCTTGTTTTGTCTGTACAGGGCCATAAGTGGAACATTTGCTGGCCTATATATAATAAACAAAGTCCTCACATAGCCCAGATCATACTAAGACATAAAGCCACCTGCAGGCAGTCAAAGATGCAATAATTGGCTAACACAACAGCTCAGTTTTTCAAGACAAAATAATACCGAAGCCAGTGTAACTTGATTTAATCACACTTACATTAGCAATGTGTGGATCATCGATGCGTTCAATTCATTTATGCACAAGTTTCTAGATGAATTGCTCAGGCATTATTTTCATGGCAAGCTTTCTTGTCGAGTGGCTCACTGTTGAAATACATTGACCCGCATTAATTTGTGAATTGGGAAACTAGATTTGTCACTGAAATTCTGTCAATGTTCAGTATCTTTTTCTGGACATCATTAATTACTGCCTAATAACCTCGAAAAATAGCTAGAAAGAAGAAACTGCAGATGCTGTTACTTTACAAATTAGACACAAAGTGCTGGAGTAACTCAGCAGGTCAGGCAGAATCTCTGGTGATGTTCTGGGTCAGGACCCTTCTTCAGACTGATTGTGGGGAGATGGGGAAGAGAGCTGGGAGAGAGGAGGGGCAGGACAAAGTGTGGCAAGTAAAAGGTAAACACAGGTGGATAGTTGGACAAAGGCCAGGGATAATAAAACAGAAGGTGTGAGACAAAAGGATTGAAGAGTTGCAAATTGTGAAGCATGAGAAAGGAATGTAGGTGTACGTGGCGGGGAGGGGAGAAATAGGTATGAGTGCAGGTGGGGTAGAATTGAAAAGTAGTTATCACAATTGTGCTACTTAATTTCTTAAGGTTTCATTTATCCTTAAATATTTGATGAATGCCACACAGTCATGAAGTTGTCCATATAAGAAGTGGACCCTCAGCCCAGCACATGGATGCTGACCTATTTGCACAACCACGGAAATCCCATTTCCGCACATTCAGTCTGTATCCTTCTGATGCTTTGCGATTTAAGTGCCTGTCTAAATGCGTCTTAAAAGCAATAATAGTATTTGGTTTCACCACTTCCTCTGGCAGCATGTTCCAGATATCGACCAGTCTGTGTAAATAAAATGTAAAAACAGTACTTTTAACTGTATTTCATTTTCTTAATTTAATCTTCTTTATTCATTTTTCTTTCTATTTCTGATCATAAGATCATAAGTGATCGGAGTAGAATTAGGCCATTCGGCCCATCGAGTCTACTCCGTCATTCAATCATGGCTGACCTATCTCTCCCTCCTAACCCCATTCTCCTGCCTTCTCCCCATAACCGCTGACACCCGTACTAATCAACATTGATTTGACATTGATCTCACCTATTCTAACTTAGATTTACTCTTTGTCCTTGTGCGATGATTTTGACAGTCCTACAGTCTTATAGGTGAAGGAGATTCCTTCTCAGTTAGCTCAGCTCATAGATTCCTGTTGTCCTCTGCTGTACCATTATCAGCATGCACTTTCACAAACTTGCCATGTAAAATAATAAAATATGCAGGGGCAGATCAAACCAATTTGTTAAAACCTAGATAATCAAAACCAGATAGTTCCCCAGTGTACACTGCACCCACTCATCAGTTTTAATGTGAGATTTACATTCATAATTTAATAAAAATATCTCAAATTTAAATATATGTATAGGAAAAAAAATTGCAGATGCTGGTATAAATCGAAGGTAGACACAAAATGCTGGAGTAACTCAACGGGTCAGGCAGCATCTCGGAGAGAAGGAATGGTCGAGACCCTTCTTCAGACTGATGGACAAAGAAGGGTCTCGACCCGAAATGTCACCCATTCCTTCTCTCACGAGATGCTGACTGACCCGCTGAGTTACTCCAGCATTTTGTGTCTACCTTAAAAATATGTATTTGTATCTGGTTCTTAATTTGGAAACGTACTTTTTATTTTTAAACTACATGTTTATTACGTATTTGTTCATGTGTTCAATGTAACTTTGGGTGACAATGCATTCTAACTGCCCAATATTTGTAGAGATGTTGTAAATCCGGCAGCTAAGCAGAGAGTTCTTGTAACTATAATTCAACTTGCTAAAAATACAACGGGCTGAATCATGCTTGCCTGTTTCTGACAGTTCCACAGAGGCCTGCAGGCTTTGCCCTCTTCGTCTGAGACCCCAGTATCATCAAACTCAGCACCAGAGTCCATAGGCGAGGGCTAGGACAAGTCCAGTTCGAGTTGCATCCAGGCCACCCCCTTGTCTCCCCTCGGCCATCAGGCAAAAGGTATAGAAGTGTGAAAACGCACACTTCCAGATTCAGGGACAGTTTCTTCCCAGCTGTTATCAGGCAACTGAATAATCCCACCACAACCAGAGAGCAGTGCTGAACCACTATCTACCTCTTTGGTATCTACCTCGAACTACCCTTGATCTGACTTTCCCCTGCACTCCACGTTATCCCCTTATCATGCATCTAAACACTGTAAATGATCGATTGCAATCATGTATTGTCTTTCCGTCAACAAAAGCTTTTCACTGTACCTCGGTACACGTGACAATAAAATAAACTGAACTGTACTGAGAGGCAGAGAAGCCCACAAGCTTTACTCTGGGAAGGGCGGGCAGAGTTGGTGAGCCAGATTACGCACAATCTGGCTTGTTGTGTACTGGTGAATGCACAATTTCCCAGTAGGTCAAAAAACATGCACTCTATTCAACCCTGTTCAGACCTGGTACTAAGTGATTATTTTATTTACAATACAATACAATACAATATATCTTTATTGTCATTGTACAGGGGTACAACGAGATTGGGAATGCTCCCCCCATACGATGCAATAATTTAATTAGCTAGTCAGTATTAATTTAAACAACCCAATGAAACAAATTGTAACAGTTTTAAAACAGAATAAAGTGCAAGTAGATCTGTGCCGGTTCACTGTGCGATGTGACCATCCGGCTCAGCAGGACCGGTTCATAGCAGCTATGGCCCTGGGGATGAAGCTGTTCCTGAGTCTGGAGGTGCGGGCGTAGAAGGCCTTGTATCGTCTGCCCGATGGTAGAAGTTCGAACAGACTGTTGCAGGGGTGTGAAGAGTCTTTGTGAATGCTGGTGGCTTTTCTGAGGCATCGTGTGTTGTAGATGCCCTCCAAGGCTGGTAGCTGTGTTCCGATGGTCCTCTGAGCTCTATGGAATACCCGCTGAAGAGCTTACCTCTCTGCCTCGGTGCAGCTGAGGTACCACACAGGGATGCCATGTGTTAGGATGCTCTCTATGGTGCAGCGGTAGAATGTCGTCAGCAGCTGTTGGGGTAGACCAGACTTCTTCAGTGATCTTAGGTAGAACAGTCTTTGTTGTGCCTTCTTGACCAGCGCAGCAGTGTTATTGGACCATGTTAGGTCCTCCGAAATGTGAGTGCCCAGAAACTTGAAGCCGGACACTCTCTCCACACTGTCCCCGTTGATAAAGATCGGGGCGTATTCCCCATTGTGTGACCTACGGAAGTAACCGAGAGATAAATAAAATACACAACAAATGCTTTGGTGAGAAGACAAAGCAAAGTAGAATGGTTTCACTGGTTCCATCATGGGCACTAACTGGACCTCAGATGAGATTTCACTCCACATGATAGCAGCACTGGTGGTCCATTCTCCTTTTGCAAAAATTGTTTTTTTTAATCCATCGACAGAGTACAATAAATGATACGATCTCCCTAAAGTTTGAAAGATGCCGTACCATTATCTCACATAGATGGAAGGATGTCAAGCACAAGCACTTCTTCTGGAGATGACATTGGGAGAGTGAGTCCACCATGGATATTCCCACTCTGATGATACCTGACTCATACGTGTCCTTTGTAACAGAGCCATCTCTGCCACAGAGAAGGAAGAGACGTCAAGACATACTGCAACAGCGGAAAGACTCCATTCTTCAAGATCGCAGTTGAATTTCCACCCTTGCCAATTGCTTTCTAAATGGCAAGGATATCAAAACCTAAGTTCACTAATTGAAGGTTCAACGTCAATAACAGGTAACTGTGAAAGAACACCAAACAGGGTGGGAGAGATGTGTTTCATGGGAGTACGGTTCAGAATATCCTCCTATCATTAAGTATTTTGCCATTTGTAGATTTCAGAGGGTCAACTTTAGTGATGGTACAGTTAAATAAGTGCTTAATGTGGCTTGACGTTGGATATTTTTGAGATAATGAATGGAGTGAAATGGGACTGTGTTTTGATCTCCACTCGTTTAGGCACTTTTAGTGCTCCTGACACACATTTATTTCTGGAGATAAGGTTGGAGTTTATCTTCAAACATGATCAGATGGCAAGCTACTCAATCTGTTCAGAACACAAGTGAAGATTATAGATGGTTTCTCAGTGCCAATGCTGCACCAGTCATCTGGACAGATCGACTCCAGTGGTCCACCTTTCCCTTCTTCATTACTAGTGCCAAGGAAAGTCCAGTTGTTAGACTGCAATCAGACTGTAACAATGACCAAATGATGAGATGTTTGGGTCCTTGTGACAGATACCATTTCACTTGGATAACACAACACAGGTGTTGGAAATTCAGCCACCAATTTTGGCAGAATAATATTTGGCAGATGGAAAAATGTCAATCTCACCAAAGTTGGTGAGTGAGATTGTGCACAATCTGGCTTGTTGTGTACTGGTGAATGCACAATTTCCCAGTAGGTCAAAAATCATGCACTCTATTCACCCCTTAGGGGTGAGATGCTGATCTATTTGGTCTGCGTTCTTGGAATATCGGCATGTAGCATTGAACCATGGGCAGAAAGCATCTGCCAAGAAAGAAGCAGAGCAACTTCCATCTTCTTGGCACTTCATGGAAGGAAAATGTTACCAACACAATAGTCCTCTCAGAAGTAAAGATACATCCTTGCATTGACCATGAAAGGGCAGCTTTGCTGGCTTCGACAAGTGGATCGGATGAAAGATGATCAAACCCCAAGATGGCTTTGCAGTCAAGAGATGAACAGATGAGGGGTCCCGACCCGAAACGCCACCTATCCACCTTCTCCTGAGATGCTGCCTCAGGGCCTGATGGTCTGCATCCCAGAGTACTCAAGGAGGTGGCCCTAGAAATCGTGGATGCATTAGTGATCATTTTCCAATGTTCTATAGATTCTGGATCAGTTTCTGTGGACTGGAAGGTAGCTAATGTAGTCCCACTTTTTAAGAAAGGAGGGAGAGAGAAAAGGCAGAATTATAGGCCAGTTAGCTTTACATCGGTAGTGGGGAAGATGGTTGAGTCAATTATTAAAGATGTTAAATCAGCACATTTGGAAAGCAGTGACAGGATCAGTCAAAGTCAGCATGGATTTATGAAGTGGAAATCATGCTTGACTAATCTTCTGGAATTTTAGAGGATGTAACAAGTAGAATGGATAAGGGAGAGCCAATGGATGTGGTGTATCTGGACTTTCAAAAAGCCTTTGACAAGGTCCCACATAAGAGATTAGTGTGCAAAATTAGAGCACATGGTATTGAGGGAAGGGTATTGACATGGATTGAGAACTGGTTGGCAGACAGGAAGCAAAGAGTAGGAATTAACGGGTCCTTTTCAGAATGGCAGGCAGTGACTAGTGGGGTGCCACAAGGCTTGGTGCTGGGACCCCAGTTATTTAAAATATATATTAATGATTTAGACGAGGGAATTAAATGTAACATCACCAGGTTTGCGGATGACACAAAGCTGGGTGGCAGTGTGAGCTGTGAGGAGAATGCTATGAGGCTGCAGGGTGACTTGGACAGGTTGGGTGAGTGGGCAGATACATGGCAGATGCAGCATAATGTGGATAAATGTGAGGTTATCCACATTGGTGACAAGAACAGGAAGGCAGGTTATTATCTGAATGGTGTCAGATTAGGAAAAGGGGAGATGCAATGAGACCATGGTGTCCTTGTACATCAGTCACTGAAAGTAAGCATGCAGGTACAGCAGGCAGTGAAGAAAGCTAATGGCATGTTGGCCTTCATTTCAAGAGAATTTGAGTTTAGGAGCAAGGAGGTCCTACTGCAGTTGTACAGGGCCCTGGTGAGACCGCGCCTGGAGTATTGCGTGCAGTTTTGGTCTCCTAATTTGAGGAAGGACATTTTTGCTATTGAGGGAGTGCAGCGTAGGTTCACCAGGTTAATTCCTGGGATGGCGGGACTGGCATATGATGAAAGAATGGGTCGACTGGGCTTGTATTCACTAGAATTTAAAAGGATGAGAGGGGATCTTATAGAGACACATACAATTCTTAAGGGATTGGACAGGCTAGATGCAGGAACAATGTTGCCCATGTTGTAGGAGTCCAGAACCAGGGGTCACAGTTTAAGAATGAGGGGTAAGTCCATTTAGGACTGAGATGAGGAAAAACTTTTTAACCCAGAGAGTTGTGAATCTGTGGAATTCTGCCACAGAAAGCAGTGGAGGCCAATTCAATGGATGTTTTCAAGAGAGAGTTAGATTTAGCTCTGAGGGCTAACGGAATCAAGGGATATGGGGAAAAGCAGGTACGGGATACTGATTTTGGATGATCAGCCATGATCATATTGAATGGCGGTGCTGGCTCAAAGGGCCGAATGGCCTACTAATGCACCTATTTTTCTATGTTTCTATGTTTCTACGTACCTCCAAATATCTATATATAAGGTATCTAATATTGACCTATATCATCGTCTATATCTCTTGTTTCTATGTTTCTATGCCTGATCCATTGAGTTGCTCTGGCATTTTGTGTCCTTTTTTTTGTAAACCAGCATCTGCATTTAGAAACATCCTTGTTTCCAGAGTGTCCAAAGTTCTGCTTCAAAACTGCTCACAAAAGCCTTCAATGTTGGTCATGGCAGATAGGAACTTGCAGCTGAAATTGGAGGTGAATAGTGATATTGGCTGTGGGTAGGATCACACCACTGCAATGATACTGTAAGTTTGATCATAGGGGCTCGTGCCAAAAGCTAGGCCTCAGCACCAGAGTTTGCTGTGCAGAATTAATCAATTACACTTTCAGCTGTAGGGCTCATGGGAGACTCTGCCTTTCTTAGTCATGATTAAAGACACAGCTTCTCACCCAAGTTTTAAGGCTGCACAAACGTTATCTCATACAGTGAGAAAGATGCCAATGACAAATAAAAAGTATTCATCCATAGATATTCCAAATGCTGGTTGGTGCGGAGGACCCTGGAGTTCGAAGGGCCTGTTTCCACGCTGTATCTCCAAACTAAACTAAACTTAACTAAACTAAATGTGTAAGAAGGAACTGCAGATGCTGGTTTCAATCGAAGATAGACACAAAACGCTGGAGTAACTCAGCAGGTCAGGCAGCATCTCTGGAGAGAAGGAATGGGTGACGTTTCGGGTCGAGACCCTTCTTCAGACTAGTTAGGGATAAGGGAAACGAGAGATATAGACGATGATGTAGAGAGATAAAGAACACTGAATAAAAGATATGCAAAAAAGTAACGTTGATAAAGGAAACAGGCCATTGTTAGCTGTTTGTTGGGTGAAAACGAGAAGCTGGTGCAACTTGTGTGGGGGAGGGATAGAGAGAGAGGGAATGCCGGGGCTACCTGATGTGAGGGAAACCAATATTCGTTCCACTGGGCTGTAAGCTGCCCAAGCGAAATATGAGATGCTGTTCCTCCAATTTGCGTCTAGCATCACTCTGACAATGGAGACCTAGGACAGAAAGGTCTGTGTAGGAATGGGAAGGAGAATTAAAGTGTTTTGCAATCAAGAGATCAGGTAGGTTCACGTGGGCTGAGCGAAGGTATTCTGCAAAACGATCGGCCAGTCTGCATTTGGTCTACAAGAGTCCACATTTTGAGCAACGGATACAGTAGATGAGGATGGAGGAGGTGCAGGTGAACCTCTGCCTAACCTGATAGGACCATGGGGGTCTCTGGACAGAGTGGAGGGAGGAGGTATAGGAAGTGGACAGAAGGCTGTGGAGGCCAATTCACTGGATGTTTTCAAGAGGGAGTTAGATTTAGCTCTTAGGGCTAACGGAATCAAGGGATATGGAGAGAAAGCAGGAATGGAGTACTGATTTTAGATGATCAGCCATGATCATATTGAATGGCGGTGCTGGCTCAAGGGGCTGAATGGCCTACACCTGCACCTATTTTTCCATGTTTCCATGTTTCTTTGTTCCTATCTATATATAAGATATCTAATTTTGACCTATATCGTCTATATCTCTTGTTTCCCTTTCCTCTGACTTATAGTCTGAAGAAGGGTCTCAACCCCAAACATCACCTATTCCTTTTCTCCAGAGATGCTGCCTGACACGTTGAGTTGCTCCAGCATTTTGTGTCTAAGTTCCCTCCAAATAACAATCTGTGCTAATGTACAATAAAAAGGTCATTAAAAGACAGTGCTTCATTCGACATGGGATACTGCCTTAACAAGTCCACGGACGATACACCTGGATAAGAGAGACACCTACGTCAGACTCCTATTCATAGGCTACAGCTCTGCCTTTAACACCATTATCCCATCCAAGCTTATCGCCAAACTCACGGGACTTGTTGTCAGCTCTCACCTCTGCAACTGGATCCTTGACTTCATGACCAACAGACCCCAATCAGTGAGGATAGAGGACAAGTCATCCTCCACGATAATCCTCACCAAGGCTGCGTACTCAGCCCCCTTCTTTACTCTGTGTAGCCATGTGCAAATCTAATTCAATTTTCAAATTCGCAGATGACACCACCATTGTGGGCCGGATATCAAATAATGATGAGACGGAGTACAGGAAGATGATAGAAAACCTCGTGTCCTGGCGTTGAGACAACAACCTTTCTCTCAATATCAGCAAGACAAAGGAAATAGTGATCGATTTCAGGAAGCAAAATGGTCCACACACCCCAGTTTGCATTGACAGTGCCGAAGTAGGGATGGTTGGAAACCTCAAGTTCCTAGGTGTCCATATCACCAACAACTTCTCCTGGACCACCCATTTTGAAGCAATGACCAAGAAGGCACACCAACATCTCTACTTCCTTAGAAGGGTTAGGAAGTTCGGCATGTCCCCTACAACTCTCACCAACTTCTACAGATGCACCATAGACAGCATTTTATCAGGAAGCATCACAGCCTGGTTTGGGAACAGCTCCATCCAAGACCGCAAGAAATTGCAGCGAATTGTGGACACAGCCCAGACCATCACACAAACCATTTGACCTCACGCTGCCTCGGCAAAGCCAGCAGCATAATCAAGGACAAGTCACACTCTGCCCACTCCCTCTTCTCCCCTCTCCCATCAGGGAAAAGGTATAGTAGTGTTAAAACGCACACCTCCAGATTCAGGGACAGTTTCTTCCCAGCTGTTATCAGGCAATTGAATCATCCTACCACAACCAGAGAGCAGTGCTGAACTACTATCTATCTCTTTGGTGACCCTCAGACTATCCTTGATCGGACTTTGCTGGCTTTACCTTGCACTAAACATTATTCCCTTATCATGTATCTATACACTGTAAATGGCTTGATTGTAATCATGTATTGTCTTTCTGCTGACTGGTAAGCACGCAACAAAAGCTTTTCACTGTACATTAAACTAAAGATGAAAGCCACATGTATATTGCATCTTTACTTCATCAGTGGATTGGAAAGAGCTGTAGAGTCAATGAGGTATCTTTGAAATGAAAACAGAAAATGCTGAGAATACTTAGTTGGTCGGGCAACATCTGAGGAAAGAGAAGCGGAATTGATGTTGGATGTCAGAGCGTTTGCAGAATTGGAAAAGAGAGATAACAAATCAATACAATGCGGCAGAGAAACTGGTATGAGGGATGGATAGGAAAAAGGGTATTTTTGCGACAGGATGAGACCAGGTGGTGCAGCGGTAAAGTTGCTGCCGTACAGCGCTTGCAGCGCCGGAGTCCCAGGATCGATCCCGACTACGGGTGGTGTCTGTACGGAGTTTGTATGTTCTCCCCGTGACCGTGTGGGTTTTCTTCGAGATCTTTGGTTTCCTCCCACACTCCAAAGACGTGCAAGTTTGTAGGTTAATTGGCTTGGTATAAATGTAAATTGTCTCTCGTGTGTGTAGGATAGTGTTAGTGTGCGGGGGTCGCTGATCAGTGCGGACTTGGTGGGCCGAAGGGCCTGTTTCCATGCTGTATCTCTAAACTAAACTAAACTAAACTAGATTAAATGGACAAATAGAGCAGTTAGTGGGGGGGGGGAGAGAATGGTTCTCTGTCAGTGTTATGTGTTGCCAAGAGCAGATTTGTACGATTTGCCCAGAAGGTCAGGCTGTAGTACCGCTGAGAGAAGATTGGGCCAATATTACAGATGGATAAATTACAGCAAAAGTGGAAGACAGAAAGAAATGAAGACAGTAAGATGGTTGTGTCAGCCGATTCCTGAAATAGAGATAGAGATCCTGAAAGATAAGGGAAATGTTGGAGAGGATCATATGAAGGTAAGAGCAGGGTGGACTCTGGCAGCTAAAATATTGACATTTTCAAGTTGGGCAAATTAAAATGACAAACGTAACCAGCTGTCAGTATTAAGAATAAATTTGCAGCTTTAGTAATTCACGCGAAACAGATTCAATGTGAAGAGATCTATATTCTTCGTCACTTTTGGGTTGATAAACAGTGTTGTAAGCCTGCAATCGAAACGAGAGGACAGTTACATTGCGACAAGGGTCTCGGGTCAATCGTAATATTTTGTAGCTCTGCCAATAATGTTTGTTTCAAAATAAGATTCAAATATCCTGTTGAAAACAGCAATCTTTACGCAGAGAAGCAGGTCACACTAAGTTAACAGCTGTACAAACCACTGTTGTAAGTAAATATAAGAACAGTTTGCATGGAATAAATACTTTCAGTAGAGCTGCCAATTATTTGCCACAATAAAAATAATTAAATCAAATCGACAAAATAAAAAAGTGCGTTGATCCGCAAACAATGTGTTGTGAATGCCAGCTTGTTGAAATGCTAATCACATATTATTAATCACACAGGGCAGCTTGGTGGTGCAGTGGTAGAGTTGCTGCTTTACAGCGCCAGGTTCGATCCCGACCACGGGTGCTGTCTGTAAGGAGTTTATAAATTCTCCTCATGACCTGCGTGGGTTTTCTCCGGGATCTCCGGTTTCATCCCACACTCCAAAGACGTACAGGTTTGTAGGTTCATTAGCTTTTGTATACTTGTAAATTCTCCCTAGTGTGTGCAGGATAGTGTTAATGTGCAGGGATCACTGGTCGGCACGGACTCGGTGGGCCGAATGGCCTGTTTCCGCGCTGTCTCTCTAAACTAAACTAAACAAATGATGTAATTTGAGCAATGGTAACCCATGGAAGATTTGACTGTGAGTTTGTTATCCCTTGAATATCAGGTGTGCTCTGCTGTAAATGTGTGTAAGCATTGTCCTGGTAAATATTCAGCAGTGATAGCTGTCTCACAACACAAGGAAGTGCAGTATTCTAATTATAACAAAGTTCATTCAGGCTTCGGAACGGGGGATGGACAATTTCACATCTGGCAGGTCAAAGGTGACTTATTTCCACCCTGGGGACTTGGTTTATGATTAAAATAGAAATCGGCTCAGTTGGAAAATTGGAAGAACATCAAACTGATGACATTGACCAGATTTTGAATTTGAATTACTGACCACGAGTGTCAAAACACTTGTAGTAGTGGCTTTTACACGATATGGAAACATACTCAATGCTTCTAAGCGTTCACTGATCCAAAGCCATAGTGATTTTGGATTCAATATTTATCTTGTGTTGAATTTTCTGCAGCCATCATTTATCCCAAATGCAACACAACAACATAGTAACTTAATAACGCAATGTGTTTTGCATCTGTTTGCAATTAGATCTGTAAATAATAACAGCCCTGGATGACAATATTGGTTTAGTCATAACTCTGTTGAAGGTACTATCCTGCATGTGATCCTCTCTGGTTGATTGCAAACTCTACCATTATAATTTAATGCAAGCAGACGGTGAACATTTCTATTTGTGAGCTGTGAGGTTTTTAAAACATTTCAAGTAAGAGATTCAAATCACAATTGAGTGATTTGAAGCTCTTGGTCTGAAGAAGGGTCTCGACCCGAATCGTCACCCATTCCCTCTCTCCTAGATGCTGCCTGACCTGCTGAGTTACTCCAGCATTTTGTGACACCTTCAAATCACAATTGATGTTCCTTCAGGACTGTATGAATCGGTGAACATGATAAAATCAATGGGAGAATCGCAGATCTAATTGCTGAATAATAGTCGTGTGAATGACTGGCTTGCATTAAGTAAGGGTGGCCAGTCACCCCGATGGGTAAGACCTGGAGCTTTGCTCCATTTTGGCGCCAGCACTGGGTACTTGCCACGCCCACACAGCTGAATGGCAGCTTGGAAGTTCAGTCAAATCCCATGTCTTTCATTCAGGATTTATAAGGAGGCTTCCGTCCTCTTCAAAAACGTTAGAAATATTTTTGCTCTGGTTTATTTTCACCTACATGTTTAGACCGTAATGTTGGATCCTTATTGTTTTGATGTGTTTATGCTTTATTCTTAATTGTTAACTGTATGTTTGTATTGTCATTTGTGAGCGGAGCACCAAGGCACATTCCTTGTATATGCATACTTGGCCAATAAACTTATTCATTCATTCATTCATTCATTTATTCATTCATTCATTAAAAATACGAAGTAGATCACTGAGGTTTAAACAAGATTTGGAGGATTTATTGAGAATCCATTCGCAATATGCTATCAAGGAACTACAGCACAGAAACGATCCCTCTATCTCTGAATTGCGATTCACTAGTTGGTCTCTGCAGCAGACTCCTGCAATGCTGAAATTGATCCCAGCCTCATGGGATGCGAAGGGCACCAGGTAGCCTAAGTGCTATGTTGTGTAATGGAAGATAAGTCTACCATTGCATGTACAGAATTTGATGAGAAACATCCTTGGAAAATAAGGCTGACATACCCCCTTCTTTACTCTTGTACATCCACGACTGTGGCTACACAGGGGGCTGAGAACACAGCCTTGTTGAGGGTTATCGTGGAGGACGATTTGTCCCCTATCCTCACATTAAGTGGAAAGGCAACAGATTAGATGAGGATGGGCAGATGTGGAACACAAAAGAATTAGTGTTGTGAAAACAAAGAAAAAGCTGCAGATGCTGGAAAACTGAAATAAAAACAGAAAATGCTGGAAAACCTCACTTGGGCATTCAATAGACAATAGACAATAGATGCAGGAGGAGGCCATTCGGCCCTTCGGCCCTTCGAGCCAGCACCGCCATTCAATGTGATCATAGCTGATCATTCTCAATCAGTACCCCGTTCCTGCCTTCTCCCCATACCCCCTGACTCCGCTATCCTTAAGAGCTCTATCCAGCTCTCTCTTGAATGCATTCAGAGAATTGGCCTCCACTGCCTTCTGAGGCAGAGAATTCCACAGATTCACAACTCTCTGACTGAAAAAGTTTTTCCTCATCTCAGTTCTAAATGGCCTACCTCTTACTCTTAAACTGTGGCCCCTTGTTCTGGACTCCCCCAACATTGGGAACATGTTTCCTGCCTCTAACGTGTCCAACCCCTTAATAATCTTATACGTTTCGATAAGATCTCCTCTCATCCTAAATTCCAGTGTATACAAGCCTAGTCGCTCCAGTCTTTCAACATATGATAGTCCCGCCATTCCGGGAATTAACCTAGTAAACCTACGCTGCATGCCCTCAGGACCTGTGGAAAATGAAGCAGGTTATTTTCAGGTCAAGTATGTTTTGTTTGAACTGAGAAAGAGAGAAACCAAGTTAGCCTATATACCAGAGGGGCGGAACAGTGCGTAGTGGTGGAGCTACTGCCTTACAGCGCCAGAGACCCGGGTTTGATCCCAACTACAGGTACTTGTCTGTACGGAGTTTGTACGTTCTCCCCATGGCATGCGTGGATTTTCTCCGCGATCTTCGGTTTTCTCCAAAGACGTACAGGTATGTAGGTTAATTGGCTTTGGTGAAAATGGTATATTGTCCCTCGTGTGTTGCATAGTGTTAATGGGTGGGAACGCCGGTCGAAGGGCATGTTTCTGTATTGTATCTCTAAACTAAACTAAACTAAACTAAACTAAACTAAACTAAACCAGAGAAGGCCAGGGAGGGAAGTAGGTGGGGGAAAGGGAAAACATAGAACAAAGAAAATGGGGTCAAGTAATGTAGACATTAAATGGCCTATTATTCTTGCCGGTGTGTGTTTCATTGCTAATGTGGTGAAGTTTAGGTAATGTTATGTAGTCTGGCCTACAGGGACATGACCAAGAGGGCAGAGGGGACGAATGGAAACAAAGAAAATGTGGCAGCTGGCAAATGAGCAGCATTGGCAGAGGCACGAGAACAGATAGCTTCCTGCTTTTCCAGCCCGAGGAATGCCAAGTCCCGGGAAAAGTCACGCAGATAGGGATGAGATCAGAGGATCCTGCGTGGGGAGTGTGGGGGGGGGGGGGGGTGCTGAGAACAAAGAGGACCTGACGATACAGATGCTCCCCGATGCTTCGACTTAGGATATTTCGACTTTACAATGGTGCAAACGCTGGGCAACGGCAGCAAGCATTAGCTCACTACCGGCCATCTGATCAGGTGTATTAAATGCATTTCGACGTGTTATTTTCAGTTTACGATGGGCTTCTTGGAATGTAAGTTGAGGGGCACTTGTATCCTTCAATGCACTGAAACAAAAAGAAAACCCTCCAAGCTATTCACCTTTTCAACAATCAAATATTTAGCCTGAATGGCAAACCATAAAATTAGTGAATAGTCCTTTGTCTGCCTTCGACTCCTGCCACTTCACACACATTAAACCAAAGAGCAAGTGAAAACTCAAGTGAAGATCAAGTAAAAGATTCAAAGGAAGGGTTTTATCTGATGGATATTTCATCTTTCCTACAGTACAGAAGGAAGCCATTTTGACCCATTGAATCTGGGTCTGCACACAGAGTATTCTGATTCCTCTACTAATTGCCTCTGCAATCTATTCTTCAACGTCGGCTGTGGGAGGCCCCTGAGGCACAAAAGCTGAAGAACTGGAGTGGACAGGGACGACTCGCTGGTGAACCGTATGAGGGCAAGAGGCAGTCGGGCCGGGAACGTGCCGCAGACAGATAGCTGCTCCACCGAAAACAGAGAGGACCCGGGGTGGGGGGGCGTGGGGGAGGGGAGGGTGATGAGATCAAAGAGGACCCGGAATGGTGGGTGGGGGGTGATGAAATCAGAGGATCCGGCGGGGGGGGGTAATGAGAACAAAGAGGACCCGGCATGGGGGGGGGGTGATGGAAACAAAGAGGACCCGGTGTGTGGGGGGGGGGGAGGGGGGCTGCTGAGAACAAAGAAGGACCAGAATTTCCAGCATTTTCTCTTTTTATTGCATCTCCCATTGTACGTCGTCCCCGTGACCTGCGTGGGTTTTCTCCGAGATCTTCGGTTTCCTCCCACACTCCAAAGACGTTACAGGTATGTAGGTTAATTGGTTTGGTGTAAATGTAAAAGAAAATATCCCTAGAGTGTGTAGGATAGTGTTAATGTGCAGGGTTCGCTGGTCAGTGAGGACTCAGTGGGCCGAAGGACCTGTTTCCACTCTGTATCTCTAAACTAAACTAAACTAAACAAAGAGACACCATCGGAACTCTAACGAATACTTTGTAACTTTGTCAGATACGTATCGTCATCGTGTACTTTGTGTAATGTATGCAAAAACAAAGTATTTCACTGCACGTTAGTTGTTTTTTTTTAGAGATACAGCGCGGAAACAGGCCCTTCGGTCCGCCGGGTCCGCGCCGACCAGCGATCCCCGCACATTAACACCATCCTACACCCACTAGGGACATTTTATTTTTACATTTACCAAGCCAATTAACCTACAAACCCTGCACGTCTTTGGAGCGTAGGAGGAAACCGAAGATCTCGGAGAAAACCCACGTAGATCACGGGGAGAACGTACAAACTCCGTACAGACAACAAACGCAGTCGGGATTGAACCCGAGTCTCCGGCGCTGCATTCGCTGTAAGGCAGCAACTCTACCGCTGCACCGCCGTGACCGTTTATGTGACAATAGCTCGCAGGTCCCTGGCTGGCGACCGGCTTTCGGGAGCTCCAGCCGTAGCAGCTTCGACTGCCCTGAATCGCGAGGTTCGGTCGACCCGCTCGCAGGACCTTCATCGCCCTGCGTGGCTCGGCCGCGGCACTTTCCATCGCCCAGTGGGGGCTTCAAAAGTCGGGAGCCTCGATCGCCTCGAGGTAGCAGTTTGACTACCTGACCATGGGAGAAGAATGAGGAGGAGATAAGACTTTTCTTTGCCTTCCATCACAGTGAGGGTGTGCCTGTAGCAACTGCTGTGATGGTTTTTGTGTTAAATTGTAATTGTGTGTCTTGTGTTCTTTATTGTTTACTGCCGGACCCTGACGTGAGAGGACGCTGGCGCTATTTGTTCGCCGCTTCTCCGTCAGGACAAATCTTTTGTTTGTTTGTTTGTTTTTATGTCTTGTTTGCTTTGTAAAGCGTCTTTGAGTATCTTGAAAAGCGCTATATAAAATAAATGTATTATTATTATTATTATTAATAACGTGTCATATTTCAATCAACCAATACCAGATTCTCACTCGCCTATAGACCCAAGACAATTTACTATGTTCAATTAACTGACCCGCACATACACCATGAAACCGGAGCACCCAGGAGAAACACCTGTCGGCACAGAGGGAATGTGCAAACTACACACAGTTAGCACCTGAGATCAGGATTGAACCTGGATCACTAGTTGGGTTGCCAACTGTTCCGTATTAGCCGGCACATCCTGTATTTTGGGCCGCCATTGGTGGAGCGGGAGCACGTGGCCGCTGGCTGGGTGAGGTCACGTGGGGAGCGGGGCGGTGACGTCACCTTATCCCGTATTTGGGAGCGAGGAAGTTGACAACCCTAATCTCTAGAGTTGTAAGGCAGCAGCTGTGTCACTGTACTGCCAAACCATCGGTTCTAATCCGGGACAATCGCGTTGGGACCTATCAGTGATTTTTCCTTCCTGTTGTGCAGGAAAATCAGGCCTGTGAACTTTAGTGGTTGATCGCACATGTATCCCATTATCAATTATGAATGTGATTACATTACGTTGGGAAAATGAAGATAACAGACATCCCCATCAGATTGTGCGGAGGAGGTGATTGAGTGACCACTGCTTAAAAGCGTACCGAATCCTGATGGATGAAACTTAGAGCCTGAGGGAATGTTCTCCATTGCATCTGCCCCGACCACTCCTTCATTTAGTTCCCAAAAACAGACCCAATCCTGCCTTTTTATTCAACATTTTGCCCTGTTTCCATAGAAACATGGAAACGTAGAAAATAGGTGCAGGAGGAGGCCATTCGGCCCTTCGAGCCAGCACCGACATTCAATATGATCATGGCTGATCATCCACAATCAGTACCCCGTTCCTGCTTTTTCCCCATGTCCCTTGATTCCGTTAGCCCTAAGAGCTAAATCTATCTCTCTCTTGAAAACTTGAAAGCTTCTCTTGAGAAGCCATTGTTGCTTCTCGCCCACTCTACTCTTTCCCACTTGATAAGGGAGGACTGATGAGCATGTTTGCTTCAAATCCCAGTGCACTTCTGCACACCAGCTGACAAGGGCCCACACTGCTTTCCCACGGTTCAGGAGTAATGAGCACTCAATACTTTCCCTTGGAGCTGAGCATCCGCTGCCCTAGGCAGGCAGGCTGTCTGAGCACCAATGCAACATGTGTTAATGCCTGACCAATTGGTCTATCATCCACTGGGCTACTTGGACCCTCAACCATGCCATATTAAACTGTTTGACACCACAGGATTTTTCATCATTCTGCAGTTCTGCCGCAGAGCCGCCTACCTTAATGTCACTTTTGGCTTGTGAATAGGGGACCAGGTTCTTGGATAAAACAAAATGCTAACTGGCTAAGCAGCTTGCTGTTGGTAGCGGAATTCTTTAACAGCCTGTTTCAGTGTAAAGGCATAAATATCTTGGTTTAAGATTGATCTGATCTATCTATGTGTGTAAGAGGAAGACATACACAAATATAGTACCATGAACATGTACAAACGTGAGCTAACAGTGGATTTTAAGTTGATTTCAAAGGCCAGGATGCTCTTCAGTTACAGGAATGCTCTTCAATTACAGGAATGTAGATAAACAGCTCCTTTGAGCATTCCTTCGCAGAGTATAAGCCATTTTGTCTTCTCAGGTAAGAATTCTCTGATGCCTCCATGTTATGAAGGGGATACCAATGTAAAATGTTACTTGTGTAGGAAGGAATTGCAGATGTTGGTTTACACCAAAGATAGACCCAAAATGCTGGAGTAACTCAGTGGGAGTGGCAGCATCTCTGGCAAGAAGGAATGGGTGATGTTTCAGGTAGAGACCCTTCTTCAGAGACCCTTCTTCAGTTGGTTGCCTTCTGTGTCTTTATGAGAAAAGATAAAATGCAAAAGTTATTTTTGTCCAAAGAAACAAGTTCACTGCCATTATCAGATGTAATCAGTGGCCTTTATTTTATGCCTTCTTCAGGAGAAGGGTCTCGACCTGAAACGTCACCCATTCCTTCTCTCCAGAGATGCTGCTGAGTTACTCCAGCATTCTGTGTCTATCTAAAATGCTTGTTTTATTCATTGAAAGGATGAATTGTTTTGTTGAATGGCTTCAGTTTGTTCCTGAGTTATGAGGATCTTGCTGTTGATTTCCCTGTAAGAGAGGTTAAAGCAAGTCGTTCCTTCATTGTCAGAACAGGTTCAATCAAGAAATAAAGGCCCAATGCAATTCAGTAAATAAAGGCTCTTTCTGACTTTTTGGCATTTTTGTGCAGCATTTTCGGGCTATTATATGGACCACTTTATTCTTCTGGTTATCTTTACTGATCATCACTCAACCAATATCCAGGAAGAAGGGTCTCGACCCGAAACATCACCCATTCCTTCTCTCCTGAGATGCTGCCTGACCTGCTGAGTTACTCCAGCATTTTGTGAATAAATACCTTCGATTTGTACCAGCATCTGCAGTTATTTTCTTATAATATCCAGAGTGGGGTCGATTTACAAAAGGCAGCCTCCAGAACATTCAACTATGACATGTTAACGTGCTTCAGCAGCTCACTGAACCAGCATATTGCTTGGGAACCATAATGTCTATCGATTTCTTTGTTTTTCAGCCCACAAAAGTAAATAAGCAGAGGTAGAACTATAAACAGAATATCCTTCACTCAAAGCAGTCACACTAAAATGCAGTGTCATAAGGTCATAAGGAATAGGAGTAGAAGTAGGCCATTCTGCCCATCAATGATGGCTGATCTGTCTCTCCCTCCTAACCCCATTCTCCTGCCTTCTCCCCATAACCTCAAACCCCTGTACTATTCAAGAATCTATCTATCTCTGCCTTATATATATCCACTGATTTAGCCTCCACAGCCTTCTGTGGCAAAGAATTCTACAGATTCACCACCCTCTGACTAAAGAAATTTCTCCTCATCTCCTTCCCTAAAAGAATGTCCTTTAATTCTGAGTCTATGACCTCTAGTCCTAGACATTAATCTATGGAGAGACATATTCCGTCTTACAAGCTGTTTGGCCTTTCGATAGATTGTGTTTCCACTCAAATATAATCTGAAGTAAGCACATTGAATGATTCACTGTATAAAGTGCTGAAGTAACTCAGCGGGTCAGGGAGCATCACTGGAAGGAACTGATGGATGATATTTCGTGTCGGGACCCTTCTTCAGACTGATTGTACTCCAGTACTTTGTGCTTTGCACTAGATCAGCGGTCTCCAAACTGTGGCACGCGGGCCATATCGGACCCGCCACGCAATTTTATCTGGGCTGCAGCAAGCACATTCCGTGCTGCGGGTTTTCGTGGTAGCGTGGGAGCTTTGTTTTTAGCGGCCTACGTAAATGGTTTGGCACCAGGTACGGAGCGTCGCTCCGTAAGATGGTGAAGATCGAGATCAGTCAGTACCCCAAGTACACCTGCTCCTTCTGTGGGAAGACCAAGATGAAGAGAAGAGCTGTTGGATCCGGCATGAAGACTGTGGCCGGAGGAGCCTGGGCCTACTACACCACCTCGGCTGTCACGGTGAAGTCTGCCATCCATCGCCTCCGGGAGTTGAAGGATCAGTGAGCACTGACTGGGAATCTCATGTGTACATCATCAAAGTAGTAAATTAAAGTTTAACAAACCGACAAAAAAAAAGTAGGAGAGGGGTAACGCCTCGAGCGCTGGATGGATTCAACAATGGCTGAATGGGAGATACCAGAGGGTAACGGTTGACAATTGTATGTCAGGTTGGAGGCCAGTGTCTAGTGGAGTGCCCCAAGGATCTGTGTTGGGTCCACTGTTGTTTGTCATTTACATTAATGATCTGGATGATGGTGTGGCAAATTGGATTAGTAAATATGCAGATGATACTAAGATAGGTGGAGTAGTTGATAGTGAGGTAGATTTTCAAAGTCTACAGAGAGACTTGGGCCTTTTGGAAGGGTGGGCTGAAAGATGGCAGATGGAGTTTAATACTGATAAGTGTGAGGTGCTGCATTTTGGTAGGACAAATCAAAATAGGACGTACAGGGTAAATGGTAGGGAATTGAGGAATGCAGTGGAACAGAGGGATCTGGGAATAACTGTGCATTGTTCCCTGAAGGTGGAATCTCATGTGGATAGGGTGGTGAAGAAGGCGTTTGGTATGCTTGCCTTTATAAATCAGAGCATCGAGTATAGAAGTTGGGATGTAATGTTGAAATTGTACAGGGCATTGGTGAGGCCGAATCTGGAGTATGGTGTGCAGTTCTGGTCGCCAAATTATAGGAAGGATGTCGACAAAATGGAGAGGGTACAGAGGAGATTTACTAGAATGTTGCCTGGGTTTCAGCACTTAGGCTACAGAGAGAGGTTGAACAGGTTGGGTCTTTATTCTTTGGAGCGTACAAGGTTGAGGGGGGACTTGATAGAGGTTTTTAAAATTTTGAGAGGGACGGACAGAGTTGACGTGGGTAGGCTTTTCCCTTTGAGAGTGGGGAAGATTCCAACAAGGGGACATAGCTTCAGAATTGAGGGACAAAGGTTTAGGGTTAACATGAGGGGGAATTTCTTTACTCAGAGGGTTGTGGCTGTATGGAATGGACTTCCGGTGGAAGTGGTGGAGGCTGGCTCGATTTTATTATTTAAGAGTAAATTGGATAGGTATATGGATAGGAGGGGATTGGAGGGTTATGGTCTGAGTGCAGGTAGATGAGACTAGGTCAGGGAGAATGGTCGGCGTGGACTGGTAGGGCCGGACAGGCCTGTTTCCATGCTGTAGTTGTTATATGTTATATGTTATATGTACTGTTAACGTGCTTCAGCAGCTCACTGAACCAGCAGATTGCTTGGGAACCATAATGTCTATCGATTTCTTTGTTTTGCAGCCCACAAAAGTAAATAAGCAGAGGTAGAACTATAAACAGAATATCCTTCACTCAAAGCAGTCACACTAAAATGCAGTGTCATAAGGTTATAAGGACTAGGAGTAGAAGTAGGCCGTTCAGCCCGTCAACTCTACTCCGCCATTCAGTAGGCCATTCAGCCCATCAAGTCTACTCCGCCATTCAGTAGGCCATTCAGCCATCAAGTCTACCCCGCCTGCGGCTCCCAATCCAGACGAGCCCCAGGCTGCTGCAGGGCCTCCTCCGTCACCCTCGACTGGCTCGGCCCATCGATCGACATCCCTCCCTCGCCCAACCGACCGCCTGTGTCCCGGGGGAAACGCCTTCTGCAGCCGACCTTGCAGGTGCTGGAGGCATAACCCCTCTCCTACTGGTCCACTCATCGTGTCCGTCGTCGCTAGCGGCCCCCTCCTCCTCGGTTCTCCGGTCTTCAGGGCCGATCTCGGCAGTTTCCGAACTTATACGTCAGGTAGGCTATCAAGCTGAGGGTTTGTATGCAACTGCTGACTTAATAATAATTTTTGATTTTAATGATTTCTTATTAAATGCCCACCCGTGAGTCACTGCAACGGTGACACATGTGGTCACTACATCATTATACATGATATTTCTAGACTGTCTGCAGGCCCACTGGTGGTCACTGTATTTTTTCTGTGTTATAAATAATTGTATACCTACGGTATATATATTCCAATATTTCAAGCTCTTTTTAAAAATTGAATATTATTTATTTGTTCCCATATAAACCTCATTAAATTTATAAAACTGACATTTCTTTATTTTTTCCTATGGGCCGCAAAAATGTGCCAAATATATAACATGACCCTCACATCCCTGTGTGGTACCTCAGCTGCACGGAGGCAGAGAGGAAAGCTCTTCAGCGGGTAGTCCATAGAGCTCAGAGGACCATCGGAACACAGCTACCAGCCTTGGAGGGCATCTACAACACACGATGCCTCAGAAAAGCCACCAGCATCCACAAAGACTCTTCACACCCCTGCAACAGTCTGTTCGAACATCTACCATCGGACAGACGATACAAGGCCTTCTACGCCCGCACCTCCAGACTCAGGAACAGCTTCATCCCCAGGGCCATAGCTGCTATGAACCGGTCCTGCTGAGCCGGATGGTCACATCGCACAGTGATCCGGCACAGATTTACTTGCACTTTATTCTGTTTTAAAACTGTTACAATTTGTTTCATTGTGTTGTTTAAATTAATACTGACAAGCTCATTAAATTATTGCATCGTATGGGAGGCGCATTCCCAATCTCGTTGTACCCCTGTACAATGACAATAAAGATATATTGTATTGTATTGTAAATAAAATAATCACTTAGTACCAGGTCTGAACAGGGTTGAATAGAGTGCATGTTTTTTGACCTACTGGGAAATTGTGCATTTACCAGTACACAACAAGTGTAATGTATTGTAATGTATTGTATTGTATTGTATTGCATTGTATTGTATTGTATGCTGAAAGGTTTGGTGGCCCTTGCTCTCGGTCCTAGCATCTGCAGTTCCTTCTGCCTCCACTGAATGATTCATTGGATATGCACGACTCTCAAAGGTTTCCTTAAGACTGTGGTGTCAGGTAAATGCACAAATAGTGTGTATTATTGTGCACAAACTTACATTCTAACTTACAAATGAGACTTTCACTTTCACAACACTAAGACTGTAATAATGAGTATATGGACCGAGGATTATCAGGAACCAGTTTTCCCGTTTCTCCTTAGTTATACATGTCTACACACTCAAGAAAAAAAAAAAATTCACCCTGCTGTCTGATGAAGGGTCTCGACCCGAAACGTCACCCATTCCTTCTCTCCAGAGATGCTGCCTGTCCCGCTGAGTTACTCCTGCACTCTGTGTCTATCTTCAGTCTAAACCAGCATCGGCAGTTCCTTCCTACACTTCACCCTGCCTTGCTTCTTGAGGAGGCAGTGAGTTTCAGGAAGTCAGGGTCACTAAACAGCAACATTAGATTTATCATCCGATCTGCTTCCACTCTCACAGGGACCCACTGCTGGCCGTGTGGCTATTTTTAAACCCTCTGACTATCCAGTTTTGGAGTTCTATATATAAAATTAATTTCCGTTATTCTTTGAGGGATAAAGTTTAAAGAGGTTAAACCAGAATGTCAGCAAGAATACATTTTTCTCTCAAGTTATTGAATAAATAATGATAAATGCTCACTTGACATAAGTCAATGCAGGAAGAATTCTGACTGCGGTTGTGTGGTGCTGCCCAGATGATCACTGCCTGTTGTCTTTGTAACTGGAGCTTTGTTTTTATTCTTCACCCAACGGATGACTCGGATTATAACATTTAAAACTTGGAAACAAAAAGTACATACTGTTTTGAGAGGTGTATTTTTGAAAGGGAACACAGAGCTAGAAACTGGTTGCCAGAGCCATAATTACAGGGCCAAAATCCGCAAAAAAAATCCTTTTCACAAAGAAGATTTCACAAGAGGGGAGGACATTTAAAACTGAGGTGAGAAAAAATCTTTTTCACCCAGAGAGTTGTGAATTTGAGGAATTCTCTGCCGCAGAAGGCAGTAGAGGCCAATTCACTGGATTACTTTAAAAGAGAGTCAGATAGAGCTCTAGGGGCTAGTGGAATCAAGGGATATGGGGGGAAGGCAGGCACGGGTTACTGATTGTGGATGATCAGCCACGATCACATTGAATGGCGGTGCTGGCTCGAAGGCCAAATGGCCTCCTCCTGCACCTATTTTCTATGTCTGTTTCTTGGATATCTGCAATGATAATTGAAGATTATTAGAGATTAATTACTGATTTATAAATAATCTCTTCATTGACTTCATGGAGGCCCTTTTATATTCTCATCGGCCCTATTTTTAATGCTCTTTTGATGAATGAATTAAACTACATAGTTTAGTTTAGTTTAGTTTAGAGATACAGCGTTGAAACAGGCCCTTCAGACCACGGAGTCCACACTGACCAGCGATCCTCGCACATTAACACTATCCTATGCACGAGGGACAATTTTCCATTTGTACCAGGCCAATTAATCTACAAACCTGTACGTCTTTTGGAGTGTCTGAGGAAACCGAAGATCTCGTAGAAACCCCAGGGGGAACGTGCAAACACCATACAGACATCACCAGCAGCTCGACCACTCTGCCACAATTTTGTCATGTTGATTAAAACAGATGGTTCAATATGAATCGATCACTTGAAAGGATTTACAAATAATAATAAGTAAACTTATGAGAGGAAATATAATCACACTAAATTGCTAACTATGATCATTCTCATTAGTTTTCTTTCTAAGGCTCAAAGAAACAGAAAGCCAAACACTGTTTCCTCTGTTTGATTAATTGGTGCAGCATCAGAGATCACCCACAATGATAGAAGTCTCTGAGGGTTATGTTACGAGACCAAATTACAGAAAGTATTGTATTTTAATGTGTGATATAATCGTACCAGTAAACGACTTTGCAGTGTAGATCTGGAGAAAGTATTTCCTTTGATAAATCAGTTATGAAGCTGAAGATTTGAGCAAAATTGTTTTAATTGCTTTGCAGATAGGAAACAATACTCTTATATTTCTCATAACGTTGGTATTTGCTTAATTAGGTTAATTGTAGACAATAGACAATAGACAATAAACAATAGGTGCAGGAGGAGGCCATTCAGCCCTTCGAGCCAGCACCGCCATTCAATGTGACCATGGCTGATCATTCTCAATCAGTACCCCGTTCCTGCCTTCTCCCCATACCCCCTGACTCCGCTATCCTTAAGAGCTCTATCTAGCTCTCTCTTGAAAGCATTCAGAGAACTGGCCTCCACTGCCTTCTGAGGCAGAGAATTCCACAGATTTACAACTCTCTGACTGAAAAAGTTTTTCCTCATCTCTGTTCTAAATGGCCTACCCTTTATTCTTAAACTGTGGCCCCTGGTTCTGGACTCCCCCAACATTGGGAACATGTTTCCTGCCTCTAATGTGTCGAACCCCTTAATAATCTTATATGTTTCAATAAGATCCCCTCTCATCCTTCTAAATTCCAGTGTATATAAGCCTAGTCGCTCCAGTCTTTCAACATACGACTGTCCCTCCATTCCGGGAATTAACCTAGTAAACCTACGCTGCACACCTTCAATAGCAAGAATATCCTTCCTCAAATTTGGAGACCAAAACTGCACACAGTACTCCAAGTGCGGTCTCACTAGGGCCCTGTACAACTGCAGAAGGACCTCTTTGCTCCTATACTCAACTCCTCTTGTTATGAAGGCCAACATTCCATTGGCTTTCTTCACTGCCTGCTGTACCTGCATGCTTCCTTTCAGTGACTGATGCACTAGAACACCCAGATCTCGTTGTACGTCCCCTTTTCCAACCTCACACTTATCCACATTAAACTGCATCTGCCATGCATCCGCCCACTCACACAGCCTGTCCAAGTCACCCTGCAACCTCATAGCATCTTCCTCACAGTTCACACTACCACCCAACTTTGTATCATCTGCAAATTACATTAATCTGCATTAATTAGATGCTAATTAATGTACCTAGTTAATTTAGTTTAGTTTAGTTTAGAGATGTAGTGTGAAAACAGGCCCTTCAGCCCATCGAGTCTGCGCCAACCAGCGATCCCCACACATTAACACTATCTTACACACACTAGAGACAATTTACACTTATATCAAGCCAATTAACCTACATACCTGTACGTCTTTTATAAAATGGGAGGAATCCGGAGATCTCGGAGAAAACCAATGCGGTCACGGGGAGAACGTACAAACTCAGTACAGACAGCACCCATAGTTGGGATCGAACCCGGGTCTCTGACGCTGCAAGCGCTGTAAGGCAGCAACTCTACCGCCGCGCCACTGTGTCATCGTTAATTACCTTAATTAAACAGCTACTAATTATTTAACACATGAATAAGCATGTTCCATCCAACAGCCTACTTGTTCCGCAAGTATATCAGTTTTCCAAGAATTTTTAACTTTGCTTTTATACGGACTAACATGATGATATTTGTTGCCCAGCAAGTTCACATAAACAACAAATGCAGTAGCTGGGGAGTTCATTTGCTTTCAGCAGCATTGATTGAAAGTGAGGAATGCTGGGCAGCATACCATGGGAATCCCCTCCTCTTTTTCAAATGGAAACATCAGTCGGCAGACGGCACCCAAGTTCAACGCTTCAGCTGAAGGACAAGACCTTAAGCAATGTGTAGGAAAGAACTGCAGACGCTGGTTTAAACCGAAGATAGACACAAAATGCTGGAGTAACTCAGCAGGACAGGCAGCATCTCTGGAGAGAAGGAATGGGTGATGTTTCGGGTCGAGACCTTTCTTCAATGTGATTAAGCAAGACCTTAAGCAATGTGTAGGAAAAAAACTGCAGATGCTGAATAAAATCGATGGTAGACACACAATGCTGGAGTAACTCAGCGGGTCATGCAGCATCTCGGGAGAGAAGGAATGGGTAAAATCGAAGGTAGACACACAGTGCTGGAGTAACTCAGCAGGTCATGCAGCATCTCGGGAAAGAAGGAATGAGGAGAGAATAAAGAAAGGAAGATCTGAAGAAGGGTCTCGACCCAAAACATCACCCATTCCTTCTCTCCTGAGAAGTTGCACGTCTCTCTGAGTTACTCCAGCATGGTGTGTCGACCTTAAGCAATGTGATTGTCTTCCAATACAGCAATGGAATATAAGCTTATCCTCTTAGTGTGTCTTAGTGTGTGGTTCCGACCAACAGTCTACCGAGGCTCAGACTGTGATGTTAGCATTTGAAGATTGACAGGCGATGGAAAAACAAACGTAATCTCTCTGCGTGGTAAACCATTAGGGAAAATGTTTGGTGCAACACTGCATGATCCAAATATTAATATTTTACCTTGCTGTGGTGGCAACTCCAGTGTTCCCTGTTTGATTTCAAACAGATGTTTATAAACTAAATGAATTCCATTGGCATTAAGTGTTCAGGTTTATTTCTGGCTGCTGATTTGAATTCAAATTGATATAAACCAGCACATCGCAGATATCCAAAAGATTTTATTTCGCATCTATGACAAACTATATGAAGAAAAGCTACTTCAAACCCCTCTCAAATCATTGTGCTATAACTATTAAAAATTATTTTTCTTGATAACTTGCTGTAGAGAATGGATTCCTTTGATTGCTTGTGCACAAAATTATTAATTTTACATGCATGTCATGTTGAACTGCACAGTTTGGATAAAGTTAAGAAGTTAAGACAAGTTAAGAAAAGTTAAGAAGTCAAAACAACTTTGTGAGCAGAAATACGAGAAAAAAGAACTTAGAGTGAAATCCATAATGTTTGGGACAAAGACCCATCATTTTTTTCTTTGCCTCTGTACTCCACAATTTGAGATTTGTAATAGAAAAAAAATAACATGTGGTTAAAGTACACATTGTCAGATTTTATTAAAGGGTATTTTTAAACATTTTGGTTTTACCATGTAGAAATTACAGCTGTGTTTATACATAGTCCCCCCATTTCAGGGCACCATAATATTTGGGACACAGCAATGTTGTGTAAATGAAAGTAGTTATGTTTAGTATTTTGTTGCATATCCTTTGCATGCAATGACTGCTTGAAGTCTGGGATTCATGGACATCACCAGTTGCTGGGTGTCTTCTCTGGTGATGCTCTGCCAGGCCTGTATTGCAGCCATCTTTAGCTTATGCTTGTTTTGGGGGCTGGTCCCCTTCAGTTTTCTCTTCAGCATATAAAAGGCAGCTTAATTGAGTTCAGTTCAGGTGATTGACTTGGCCACTCAAGAATTGACCATTTTATAGCTTTTTTTAAACTCCTTTGTTGCTTTAGCAGTATGTTTGGGATCATTGTCTTGCTGTAGAATGAACCACTGGCCAATGAGTTTTGAGGCATTTGTTTGAACTTGAGCAAATAGGATGTGTCTATACACTTCAGAGTTCATTATGCTACTACCATCAGCTGTTGTATCATCAATGAAGATAAGTGAGTCAGTACCTTCAGCAGCCATACATGCCCAGACCATAACACCCCCACCACCGTGTTTCACAGATGAGGTGGAATGCTTTGGATCTTGGGCAGTTCCTTCTCTCCTCCATACTTTGCTCTTGCCATCACTCTGATATAAGTTTATCTTTGTCTCATCTGCCCACAAGACCTTTTTCCAGAACTGTGGTTGCCCTTTTAAGTACTTCTTGGCAAACTGTAACTTGGCAATCCTATTTGTGCAGCTAACCAGTGGTTTGCATCTTGTAGTGTAGCCTCTGTATTTCTGTTCACGAAGTCTTCTGCGGACAGTGGTCATTGACAAACCACACCTGACTCCTGAAGAGCATTTCTGATCTGTCGGACAGGTGTTTGGGGATTTTTTAAAATTATAGAAAGAATTCTCCTGTCATCAGCTGTGGAGGTCTTCCTTGACCTGCCAGTCCCTTTGCGATTAGTAAGCTCACCAGTGCTCTCTTTCTTCTTAATGATGTTCCAAACAGTTGATTTTGGTAAGTCTAAGGTTTGGCTGATGTCTCTAACAGTTTTATTCTTGTTTCTCAGTCTCATAATGGTTTCTTTGACTTTCATTGGCACAACTTTGGTCCTCATGTTGATAAACAGCAATAACAGTTTCCAAAGGTGATGGAAAGACTGGAGGAAAGACTAGGTGCCGAGAGCTCTCTTATACCTGCATTAAGGAGACAAATAAACACACGTGAACAATTACAAACACCTGTGAAGCCATATGTCCCAAACAATATGGTGCCCTGAAATGGAGGGAACTATGTATAAACACAGCTGTAATTTCTACATGGTGAAACCAAAATGTATAAAAATGGCCTTTGATAAAATCTGACAATGTGCATTTTAACCACATGTGATTTTTTTTCTATTACAAATCTCAAATTGCGGTGTACAGAGGCAAATAAATGAATGATGGGTCTTTGTCCCAAACATTATGGAGGGCACTGTAACTAATGCCAAGCATTTCTGGCAGTTTAATATCCCTACCAAAGCTCCAACACATTTGCAGTTTCAATTATGGCATCACTGAAAGGGAATTAACAATGTCTTGACCACAACTTATTTGCAATGTTCATATTTGTTCGTGCTCTGTGTAATTGGAATGAAGAGAAGAAAAAAAATCACTTATAAAATATCACTTCAAATCAGCACAATTGAATGAACAATGGGAATTTGAATCTTTCAATTCCATGCGTGTGACACACCTCTGTCTGGAAATTTGTGGAGTCTTGATAGTAATCCCAATTAGTGTGCAACATACATTTAAAGTGGCAGCTGCAACAATAATCTGCATATACATTCATAGAAAACAGCAAGAAAAGCTTGCCTTCATATTAAAAAAAAGTCATTTGGAAAACTGGAGTGGTTGCAAACATAAAGGAAAAACTTGACATGCTTGGGATACTCAGCAGGTCAGGCAGTGTCTGTGGGGACAGAGTTACAGAGTTGGTAAAATGTAGAAACTGGCAAGTGGGATGGAGAGGACCAGGGGAATGGCTGTGATAGTACAGTAAACCAAAGGAAAATGGATAACTCATTCATGGTGATTGTTAATGCCAATTAATCTGTCTGGAGGAGATGTAAATTGAATGAAAAGTAGAAAGCAAATAAAAAAACATGCTGGAACTGAGAGACAGAGAACATAGCCAGTGCTGGAAATCTGAAATAAAGGCAAGAGTACACTTTTCCCCAATACTAAATATAGGTCCACCACCGATTTTCCGGCACCTTTGGATCGAGAGCATTGCTGTATTATACATTTTGCCGGACCTCCAGAGATCACGGGCTCTGAGTGCCGAGATACCGACCTGCAAAGTGAGCCGTGGAAGTCACGCTAGAGTTCCAGCGTCCCGGCTGCAGGTGGCAAATTCCACCCGCTGATCGGCACGGAAGTGATCGGCACGGAAGGTCGGGATCAACTGCCGCACCTGGCCTCTATGCCACATTTTTGTGGGGACTTTCGGGGGGATTTCAAGTGCGCTCTCATGATTTTGTTTTAAAGGAGGTGCTGGATCACCAGTTGCCGCAAAATCAGTGGCGAACCTGCAGTCCAAATTTACCTTCATATGAAAATAAGACTTTGGTGCAGTATGGACATGTAACTGGGGCCGTGAACCTTCCAATCCTGCACCCAGGTCTCCACCTCTAACACCAACACTTTTGAACATGCATCCAAGAAACAGGGTGCCCTCACTCATGTTCACCCCTCCTTTACTCCATCCAGCCTCAGTAAAAGGAACAATATTGAGAAGGATGTGATTGTCCTTCCTGACAAGAATACAAGGAGATTCATAAGAGTGTCACCTGGATTGGAGAACTTTAGTTGTGGGAAAAGATTGGATCAACTGGGTTTGTTCTCCCTGGAGCAAAGGTGGCTGAGGGGTGACTGATAGAAGTATGTAAGATCATGAGAGTTACAGAGAAAGTAAATAATAGTCGAAATATATTCCCATCAAAAACACAAAGGCACCTTTCAAGGTAAAATAAAGGACTTTAGAAGGGGATCTGAGGGGTGTGGATATTTTTTTTCCACAGAGAGTACAGATAGCTGGAATGTTCTATCAAAAGAAATGGTCGAATCAAATGCAATGCCTATGCTGAAGAGGCTTTGAGATTCACTTGAAATGGCAAAGTACTATTGGGGCAAATGGGGTGTGGTGGGTCAAAGGGCCCTTTTTAGTGCTGTAAAACTCTATTACTGCATGAATCTAAACATTGCTTAAGGAGCCCTTGCTATTTGGGAGGTGAGACATGGAAGTTTATGTTTCTCATGCGGCCCATCAACTTGCATGGAATAACTATGTCACTGTGGAAATCGCCAGACACTACCAGACAGAGAAACCACATCTCACTGGTTCAATCTGAACTACAGAACTGTGATCAATTGTACATCACAATCAATGCTTGCCCCTCACAATGAATATACATGGAAAATCCAATAAGATCCAAGAAATCAGTTCAACACCAGGAAATCTATGGAAAGGGAAACCAATGTATTTTTTGCTATTTGTTTTAGCTATTCTTAACTAGTCAAGTCAAGTCAAGTCAATTTTATTTGTATAGCACATTTAAAAACAACCCACATTGACCAAAGTGCTGAACATCAGTTCAGGTACTAAGAACGAACATACAATGGCACATAAACATAACAGCACATACATAAAAAGTTCACAGCGCCCCCTCAGAGGGCCTCAAATGCTAGGGAGTAGAAATAGGTTTTGAGCCTGGACTTAAAGGAGTCGATGGAGGGGGCAGTTCTGAAGGGGAGAGGGATGCTGTTCCACAGTCTAGGAGCTGTAACTGCAAAAGCACGGGAACCCCTGAGCTTAAGCCTAGACCGCGGGATAGTCAGTAGCCCCAAGTCGGCCGACCTGAGGGACCTGGAGATAGAGTGGTGGGTTAGAAGATTTTTGATATGGGGGTGGGCAAGCAAGTTTAGGGCTTTGTATGTGAATAGGAGGAGTTTGAAGTTAATTCTGTACTGTACTGGGAGCCAATGGAGAGAGGCCAGAATCGGGGTGATGTGGTCCCTTTTACGGGTACCCGTCAGGAGTCTCGCTGCGGCGTTTTGGACCAATTGCAGGCCAATTGCAGGCCAAAAACTAGTCCAGTAGATTACTCTCACTTTGTTTAATGCATCTTTGCATTTGGAGAATTTGAAGAATATTGTAGAAAAATGTTAAAAAATGGGATTTATTTTGGATTAGTATAAATTGGCAGTTAATTGGTGGACATGGATCCGATGGGCTGATCAGCACATTTCCATGCTATATCATGTGATAAACCTACGACTAATACTTCATTGTAAATTCATAATAATAAAAGCAGCTTAATGTTTCAAACCAATGACCTCATTTACCAAAACATCATACTAGCTTTTTATAGCACTTGGAGAAATATTCATGTATAAGCCATGGACATCATCCAGGTCATAAGAAATGTTTAGATCTACACCCTGGCTTCACTGTCATACTAGCGAATTTAAGGCTTGGTTGGTCAACTAATGTAAACGTAATGGTTTGGGTTGTTACAGGAGGGATTGACAACACTGATTCTCGTAACAAATGGAGATTTGACCACCAGGTGGCGCTTCGATGCCAGCCTCGCCTACAGTCTGTCTGTCTTTTTTGTCTTTTTTGTTATTTTTAGTGTGTTTTAAAAGTATGTGTTAATGTTCTCTGGTTTGTTTTATGTGGGGGTTGGGCGGGGGGGTCGGGGAAACTTTTTTTCAATCTCTTACCTTGCCAGAGAGGCGATTGTTTTCCGGATCGTATCTACGGTCGCTCTGTGGCCTAACATCATGGAGCTGGAGGCCTTGCCCGGGACTGACTTCGAGTCCCACCGCGGGGCGTGGACCTGCCATCGGAGTCGATTCCTTGCCTTGGATCGACGCTCCAACTGCGGCCTGCGGACTTTAACATGAATTTAGAAGGATGAGAGGGGATCTTATCGAAACATATAAGATTATTAAGGGGTTGGACACGTTATAGGCAGGAAACATGTTCCCAATGTTGGGGGAGTCCAGAACAAGGGGCCACAGTTTAAGAATAAGGGGTAGGCCATTTAGAACGGAGATGAGGAAAAACATTTTCAGTCAGAGAGTTGTAAATCTGTGGAATTCACTGCCTCAGAAGGCCATGGAGGCCAAGTCTCCGAATGCATTCAAGAGAGAGCTAGATAGAGCTCTTAAGGATAGGGGAGTCAGGGGGTATGGGGAGAAGGCAGGAACGGGGTACTGATTGAGAATGATCAGCCATGATCACATTGAATGGTGGTGCTGGCTCGAAGGGCCGAATGGCCTACTCCTGCACTTATTGTCTATTGTCTATTGTCTATATCAAGGAGCTCGCAGTCTCTGGTTGAGACCGATGTCGGGAAGCTCCAAAAGCCGCACAACGTTCGATAGCCCCGACCCTGGGTCCGATCGCCTGGTGCATTGGAGCTGAGATTCCCCCCTGATGCAGGAGCTTGATCGTCCCGATGAGGAAGGCCCGACCGCTGGCTACAGGAATCAGATCATCCCGTCAACAGAAGGTTAGAGGCCTCCGATTGCTGGAGGACAAGGAAGGGAGAGATTGAACTTTTTTTCACCGTTCATCACTGTGGTGGATGTTCATGTTAAAGTGTATTTTGTGTGTCCTGTTGCTTTTTATTGTTATGACTGTATGGCAAATGGAGTTCCCCGTACGTTGGAAAACATACTTGGCTAATAAAGTATGATGATGATGATGAAGATGATGATGATGATGATGATGATGATGATGATGATGATGATGATGATGATGATGATGACGATGACGACGACAACGACGACGACGACGATGATGATGATGACGATGATGATGATGATGATGATGATGATGATGATGATGATGATGATGATGATGATGATGATGATGATGATGATGATGATGATGATGATGGTGATGGTGATGATGATGATGATGATGATGATGATGAAGATGATGAAGATGATGATCTGTGGCAGAACTGAAGCCCATCAGCACCCTTCCCCGTCAACACACGCAATCATCCGTCAGCATCATTCGGGCTGGTACTTTCTGATCACGTATATTGATGTATTTGTTTTATTATGTAGTAGTCACCTTGATTACTCATAACAATTCAATCCCTTTTCCATCCACACAATGCACTAAAAGTACATTCATACGCATTACATCTTCACCCATGCCAGCTCATTGTAAATAGTTATAAAGAGAAATTGCAGTGGAGCCGTAGAATTAATATCTCTTCACATCAGGATATCGTTTGAAACCTGGTGGTATATGTTCACATTTGGGGCAGTGCTGGCAAGACCAACATTTAACCTTCTTGCAGAATTACCTCTGAGGAGGTGAGAAAAAGCCCTTTTGTGAACCACTGTAATTTTTCTGGTGGAAGTTTAGTTTAGTTTATTTTAGAGATGCAATGCAGAAACAGGGCCTTCGGGCCACCGATGCTGCGCCGACCAGCGATCCCTGCACATCAACACTATCCTACACACACAAAGGGACAATTTACAATTTTATAAAAAGCCAATTAACCTACAAACCTGTACGTCTTTGGTGTGTGGGAGGAAAACGAAGATCTCGGAGAAAACCCACGCGGTCATGGGAAGAAAGTACAAACTCCGGGCAGATTGAACCCGTAGTCGGGATCGAACCCAGGTCTCTGACACTGCAAGCGCTGCAAGGCAGCAACTCTACCGCTGCGCCACCGTACTGCCCTGCATTTTGGCAGAGCTCTAAGGTAAGACCAGGATGCTGGAGGAATAGCAATGTACTTATACAGTAATACCTCATTTAGCGCCACTCTGCATGGCACTGCTCAGCTCAAAAGCTCTTTCATTTTGAAGCCTTCTTTCAGCTACATCAGTGATTAGAGCCATTATTAAAAGTGCTGATAAGATAAAAGCTTCTGCAATGATGACCTCGCGGTTATCAACAGAGAAGAAGCCTCGTTCAAGGAGCTTTTTTTTGAGAAAAGGGAAAATATGGTCTGCATTTGGGTGGATGACCAAATGTGGGTATTATCACCCCATAGAGCGCTGTTTCATTTAGCGCTCCATGTTCTAGGAACGTATCTAGAGTACTAATCAAGTTATTAATGTATTTGCAGATAGCAGGTGATGTGGAGCAAAACCTGACTGTTTCATAAGTGACAGGAGAAGAATTAGGCCATTCGGCCCATCAAGTCTACTCTTCCATTCAATCATGGCTGGTCTATCTCTCCCTCCCAACCCCATTCTCCTGCCTTCTCCCCATCACCCCTGACACCCGTACTAATCAAGAATCTATCTATCTCTGCCCTAAAAATGTCCACTCACTTGATCTCCACAGCCTTCTTCACACTTACAATATATAACTCTTCACACTTTACAATATATAACAATTCAAGTCAATTCCTTTGATTTACTTATGAGTCCCTTTATTTAGTTTAGAAATGCAGCGCGGAAACAGGCCCTTCGGCCCACTGGGTCCGTGACGACCAGCGATCCCCGCACACTAGCACTATCCTACACACACTGAGAACAATGTTTATTTATACCAAGCCAATAAACCTACAAACCTGTATGTCTTTGAAGTGTGGGAGGAAACCGGAGATCTCGGAGAAAACCCACGCAGGCCATGGGGAGAACGTATAAACTCCTTACAGACAGCACCTGTTGTCAGGATCGAACCCAGGTCCCTGGCGCTGTAAGGCAGCAACTCTACCACTGTGCCACCGTGCCGCCCGTTATTATGTATAATTCCATATAATCTGGTAGCCGAGGTGACATAAGAATCTTAAATCTTGACTGCATTGATGTAAGAGGTCATAAGGTCATGAGTGATAGGAATAGAATTAGGTCATTCGGCCCATCAAGTCTACTCCGCCATCCAATCATGGCTCATCAATCTCTCCCTTCTAACCCCATTCTCCTGCCTTCTCCCCATAACCCCTGGCACCTGTACTAATCAAGAATCTATCTATTTATGCCTTAAAAATATCCACAGACTTGTGGCCTCCACAGCCTTCTGTGGCAAGAAATTCCACAGATTCACCAGCCTCTGACGAAATAAATTTCTTCTCATTTCCTTCTTAAAAGAACGTCCTTTAATTCTGAGGCTATGACCTCTAGTCCTAGACTCCCCACTGGTGAAGCTAAACTTTTAATAAAAATGCAGGTCCTGGCAATTAAACTGGGCCTCAAATGTTTGCTTTCAACTTTTGAAATGCATTTAAAATACAAGTAATACAACGATCAGCCAAAACATTATGACTGCTGACAGGCGAAGTGAATAACATTGATTATCTTGTTACAATGGCACCTGTCAAGGGGTGGGATATATTAGGCAGCAAGTGAACAGTCAGTTCTTGAAGATGATGTGTTGGATGCAGGAGAAATGGGCAGAAGTAAAGACCTAAGTGACTTTGACAAGGGCCAAGTTGTTATGGCCAGACGACTGGGTCAGACCATCTCTGAAACGGCAAGGCTTGTGGGGTGCTCCCGGTCAGCAGTGGTGAGTACCTACCGACAGTGGTCCAAGGAGGGACAAACCACAAACTGGCGACAGGGTGTTGGACGCCCAAGGCTCATCGATGCGCGAGGGCAACGAAGGCTATCCCGTCTGGTCCGAACCGACAGAAGGTCTACTGTGGCACAAGTCACAGTAAATTCTAATGGTGGTCACGGGAGGAATGTGTCACAATACACAGTGCATCGCACCCTGCTGTGTATGGGGCTGCACACGGAGGACCAACAGCCTATTAGGCAGGTGGGCATAATGTTTTAGCTCATCAAGTCATAATGTTTTGGCTGATCGGTATATATATCTTTAATAACAGTGGAATTAGGAAATTCTAACTCAAGAGAATACAGCCTGCATGGTGGCTCACCACCAGTTATTTATCTGTTTTATTTGGTGCAAGTAAAAACACTTCAGTGTGAGAGTCATAATTTGGGATTTTTCATCGCATTTTCATTATGTGAAAGATTTGTGGATTAAGCAATGTTTTAGGTTAACTGTGTTTTAAAATAAAGTGAATTTGCACATGTTTACATAAAGAAAGCCATGGGCATTGAAGGTTTCCATTGAAGCCAGATGAGACTGAATGTGGAATGTCAAAACTGATACTCTGAGGTTCAAATACCTCAAGCAAAATCCATTCGGTGGTGTAGTCTGTGCTCGTTTAAAAAGAAACAGCAGGAGTTTTATCTCACAGCTAAAGGTGGGAAGAGGGAAAGATAACTTTTTTTAATTTGTAGGTTAAATAACGAATCACTGCTGGGCAGCAAAACGTTACCGCGGCCTTGCTTTTGGCTGTTATTGTCAAGCAACTGGGGTGTTGGGTTGGACGAGGGAGGAGTGCAAATGGACGCTGAAAATGTTAGTTCATTAGTTGGAACTAATCAAGTTGCATTTATAGAGCAGTCTTCGTACAGTTCTAGGCCTCGGGAGAACCCAAGTACTTTGTAATAAAGGAAAGCATTTAATGTTCTTGCAATATAGAATAGTATTGTGGCACGATGGCGTAGCGGTAGAGTTGCTGCCTCACAGTGCCAGAGACCCGGGTTCGATCCTGACCATGGGTGCTGTCTGTACGGAGTTTGTAGGTTCTTCCCGTGACCTGCGTAGGTTTTCTCTGAGATCTCCGGTTTCCTCCCACACTGTAATGACGTTGTAGGTTAATTGGCTGGGTATGTGTAACTTGTCCCTCGTGTGTGTAGGGTAGTGTTAATGTGCGAGGATCGCTGGTCGGTGTGGACTCTGTGGGCCGAAGGACCTGTTTTCACGCTGTATCTCTAAACTAAACTAAACTAAATATAAAATTACTAAGAAAAGGGCAAATGATTTATTGTTTATACCAATTTTTTGATGAGTAAAAAAATGTGGAACTTACTTGGACTTACATTACTATATTCACTTGGAAAATAAAACACCTCCACGATTTCTTTGCAAAATGCTTCAATTCTCTTAACAGAATTGCACGAGAGACTGTATAACTGGCACACTCTCCATCAAATCACTGGTTGTATCCCTGAATTATTATTATTATGTGTTATCTCACAAGCTGTTGAATCATCCAGACTTCATGCCGTGTGGTGCTAAGTGATATAATTAGTCTGAAGAAGGGTCTCGACCCGAAACGTCACCCATTCCTTCTCTCCCGAGATGCTGCCTGACCTGCTGAGTTACTCCAGCATTTTGTGAATAAATACCTTCTAAGTGATATAATTATGTTTTCAGTGCATGGAATATTGTACACAAGTGAGAGACACACACAATGATAATGGTATACTACTGGCAGCGATAACGTTCATTATTCGATATTACATTCAATAATAGTTTAATTAAAGATGAAGTGTATGGACACCAAACTCAATGGATGACTCTCAGACTATAAAAATGAATGGAGGCAGTCTTTAAGATAGGGCTTTCATAGTGAGACTAGACCAAGTGGACCCTTTGGGCCCAAACCTCTCCTGCATTGGTGCAGCACCCTTTCCTCCTACCCTCCCCTCTCCCCCCCTCCCCCTCCCCTCCCCTCCTCCCCTCGCCCTCCTTTCCCCTCCCCTCCCCCTCCCCCTTCCCCTTCCCCTCTTCCCCTCCCCCTTCCCCTCCCCCACTCCATCCCCCTCAACCCCCCTTATCCTCCCTCCCTTCCTCCCTAGGAGATAGATTTAAACTTTAAAACGAGAATAACTTAAAAAATATAACAACGATTTCAATGAAACTTCTTCCATTGGCACCGGTGAGTAAGGTGGGCCTAAAATTGTCACGCTATCGTGGACAATTTTGGCTGTAGTTCAGGAACAAACAAACAAACAAACGAGAGTTTTAATATATAGATAATGTAAAAACCAAGAGGATATAGTGCTGGAATAAAACTGAGCAGGTCAGCAGCATCTGTGGAGAGAACGGACAGACAAGGTTTTGGGTTGGGATCGTTTTTTGTACTGCTAACATTTTAGGTAATATAAATGCAGGCTTAGAGTAAATCAATACATTTATATCACGTATTAATTGATGTGGATTTTCAAACATATCGTCAATCTCCAAAATGAAATTGCTACGAGCAAATAATGGATCTTAAAAAATGACTTTAATTCACTGCTGTGGATGTCAACAGATAAATTTCTTAGATAGGTCACAAACATTAATTTTATATTGGAAGTTCATTTGCCTTGTAAAATAGCAATAACTTTGACAAATGTAGCAACTTTGCGTGTAATTCAAGCTGACAAATGGACATCGAGTAGGAGTAGTGTCAAAATGGGAGGTGACTGTGGGCGCGGGCATATTGATGCCTGAACTCTGGTCAGAACATAACCAACAAAAGGGCAAACTAGGGGTAGACGAGGGAGTTTACTAGTATCCTTCGGGGAGAGTGGGGCAAATGTCTTCTTGCCCATTCTGGCTCCAGCAACATCCTTATGTTAAATGATGGCAAGGCCTAGAACACAGCCAAGGCTGAAACGTTCAAACCAAGTTTAGCACAAAATGCTCAATGAATCATTCATCTCGAGTTCTGCCTGAAATCCCCATTAACTTCAGATAGTTCCTCTGTCCCTCTCTTTCCCCTTCCTGTCTCCGACTACATCCTATCTTTGTCCCGCCCCCTCCCCTGACATCAGTCTGAAGAAGGGTCTCGACCCGAAACGTCACCCATTCCTTCTCCCCAGAGATGCTGCCTGATCCACTGAGTTACTCCAGCATTTTGCCTCTACCCATCATTTCAGAAGTTAGTCCCTGACTAATTCTGTTCACTCCACACAAGGCAGTTATTCATGCAAGCTACATCTTCCAGCACCCCTGAACCGCCAAGATGGGAAAAGCACCAAGTATGTATGAACACCACCAAATCGTACATCTTGATTAGTACGGGTGTCAGGGGTGATGGGGAGAGGGTTGGGAGGGAGAGATAGATCAGATTGAATGGCGGAGTAAACTTGATGGGCCGAATGGCCTAACTCTGCTCCTATCACTTATGACCTTTTGACCTTCATAATGGAAATGTCACACCCTGAAAATCTTGGAATTCATCATTCAAACAGCGTTGGGAAGATTGCATTTGTTTGAGCAGGAAGTCCACCACTGTTTTATTACGGAAACTAGGGGATGGACAATAAAGGCTGGCGATTCCTACACCGTGAATACAAAATACACAATGAAAATATTTAAAGCACAAAGAAGTGACATTCATCCCATGCTGTATATTGATTCACAGATAATGAATACTAGCTGTAACTGCAAAAAACATTTTCTTGAAGCTTTTAACTGCGATGATCTAAAACCAAGCTCGTTGCCATCACATTTCGTTGGTGTGCATGTCTGAATTTCCAGATGATCAAAGCAACACTGTGTTATGAATCCTCCAAGGTGCATGGGCCATTCTGTTAAATGAAAAGCTTTGAACCTTTTCAAAGGCAAAATTTGGCTCAGTCATGGCAGATTGGTCCAACCACAAGGCCAATGGATCGAGTGCCAGTGATGGAATTCCTCAGTTATGCCCTGCGTTAGAATGCAATAGCAAATTAAGGTCTTATCACTCAGCTAATTGTTAAGAACCCTTGGCTTTATTTTGGTTGGCACGGTGTTGCAGCTGGCAGATCCATTACCTCACCAGAGACACGGGTTCACTACTGACCTTGGAGTTTACTTGCTCTCTTTCTCTTGGGTTTATCCCCACTGCCTAACAGTGTGTCAGTCGGTAGGTTAACTGGTCACTGTAACTCTTCCCTTGTGCTAGCATGTGGGGAGAGTTGATACGAATGTGGGTAGTGTAAACAATGGCACGTGTGTAGATGGGTGGTTGATGGCCAACATGGACTCGTGGGCCAAGGGGTCTGTTTTCCAGCAGCTTGTCTGTATGACTATTCAGAACATGAACAGGGAGTTTAGCTTAGTTTGGTTTAGTTTAGAGTTACAGCGCGGAAACAGGTCCTTCAGCCTCCCGAGTACGCACCGACCAGTGATCCCCGCACATTAACACTATCCTACACACACTAGGGCAATTTATATTTACACCAAGCCAATTAACCTACAAACCTGTACGTCTTTGGAGTGAGGGAGGAAACCAAAGATCTCAGAGAAAACCCACGCAGGTCACGGGGAGAACGTACAAACTCCGTACAGATAACGGCCGTAGTCGCGATCGAACCTGGTTCTCTGGTGCTGCAAGCGCTGTAAGGCAGCAACTCTACCGCTGCGCCACCCGTGCCACCCGTGTTCGGCAGGCCTCCAAGCTAATATTGATCCCTCATCCAACGTTACGAAAATAATATTAAAAAACAAGTCATTATCGCGTTGTGGCTCCTCAGTGTGCAAACCTTGACACCATGCCAACCTCTGATGCAACGTATCCACGTTGTGAAATGCACGATATCAATGCACATCTTCAGCTTTTCTTTGTTGAGCATCAAGGGATCGTTGTTCAGCAACAGTCATCGAGTTCCTCATCTCCTCCTCTCATCAATCAAATGCCTTATACCTGAATTGAGCACAAAGCTATTAAAAAAAAATATATATATATATATATATATTTTTTTTAGAGATACAGCACGGAAACAGGCCCTTCGGCCCACCGGGTCCGCGCCGCCCAGAGATCCCCGCACACTAACACTATCCTACACACACTAGGGACAATTTTTTTACATTTGCCCAGCCAATTAACCTACATACCTGCACGTCTTTGGAGTGTGGGAGGAAACCGAAGATCTCGGAGAAAACCCACGCAGGTCACGGGGAGAACGTACAAACTCCGTACAGACGGCGCCCGTAGTCAGGATCGAACCTGAGTCTCCGGCGCTGCATTCGCTGTAAGGCAGCAACTCTACCGCTGTGCCACCATGCCGCCGTTGACATGATATTGAAGAAAGAAAGAGATAATTGTAGTTTGATACGATTTTAATTGGATTGTTGAAATGTCCAAACCAACCTCGTGGACAATAAACTAATTTCAGAGTGCAGTGAACGCCATATTGGGTAAAAAGGTAGACACTCCACACCATCTTCATCATGCAAGCAATTATGAGACAACATGCTCACGAATCTATTTATTTTGGCAATACTAATTGACAAGATGTATTGGCCAGGACACCAGGAGAACCCACTGCTCTTCTTCAAGTACTGTTGAAGGCTCTTTGATGATGACCCGAGTTATCCATTAGGTGAGAACGGCAACTCTGAGAATCCATATTAAGCACGATTGTGTGTCTGAGACTTAATTAATACAGAAATAAAACGCTGCTAGATATTTGTTTACAACAAAGCTTTTAAAAAATATATTATGCATAGAGAATCTTTTTTAGCGTGTTTATTATTTTTAAAACAATTGGAGGTTTCATCTGATCTGTTCTTTCTCAATCACAAATCTTTTAGTGATAAAGAATCAGATATTAAATCCTACAATGAATATCAAAGATAAAACACATTCTGGATCTGAAATAAAAATATAGATTTCCAGGAACTACCAGCAGGTCAGGCAGAATCAGGGGAAAGAGAAACAGAGTTAACATTTCAGGTCCCAGACTGCACCAGAACTGAATCAAATCTGACAACTTGAAGTCATTTGGCTTCCATCTGTATCAAAACTAGCAGTTAAGCTGTACATCATTCATCTGTGATAATGACTTAATATTTCTCTCTCCATTGGCATGACCTGACCAAATCGGTCTGAAGAAGGGTACCGACTCAAAATGTCGTCTGTCCATTCTCTCCACAGATGCTGCCTGACCCATTAATAGAAACATAGAAACATAGAAAGTAGGTGCAGGAGTAGGCCATTCAGCCCTTCGAGCTTGTACGCACCGCCATTCAATATGATCATGGCTGATCATCCAACTCAGTATCCTGTACCTGCCTTCTCTCCATACCCCCTGATCCCTTTAGCCACAAGGGCCACATCTAACTCCCTCTTAAATATAGCCAATGAACTGGCCTCAACTACCTGTGGCAGAGAATTCCACAATTGATTTGATTTGATTTGGTTTCAAATAGATTTCCTCCAGTGCGTTCTTCTTGCTCACGATTCCAGTATTTGCAGTTCCATGTGTCTCTGTGAGACATTTCCTGCGGTCCTGCATTTTCATGTCCTTGTCTTAAAGCTCTTGTTCCGTTCTTTCTACCTCTAACCACTCCAATTAACTCATCCACTTGGTGGTCCCTATAATTCACGCACATGCAACCTGATCTCACCGTGTCAGATATTTACTCTCCCCACATTCCTCAGCAATTTCAACCAATTTGCTTTCTCTTTGTTCCAGGTCTGATGCTACCTGATCTACTGAGTTTGTTCCAGCATTTTCTCTTTTTTTTGCACATACCAATGTACGTTCTCCCCGTGACCTACGTGGGTTTTCTCTGAGATCTTCGATTTCCTCCCACACTCCAAAGATATACAGGTTTATAGATTAATTGGTTTGGTATAATTGTATAAATGTAAAATTCTCCCTAGTGTGTGTAGAGTAGTGTTAATGTGCGGGGATCGTTGGTCGGTGCGGACTCGGTTGGCCGAAGGGCCTGTTTCCGCGCTATATCTCTAAACTAAACCAATATCAGTGCATAGCCTTGTCTGAGTCGTGTTTGCTCTCTCCTAACCCAGTTCCATGCTTCTTATTTATTTGACTATCACTCAGAGTGATTAAAACATGGCAAGTATTCTAGATCATGTTGTATATTTTAAAAAAAGAACAGGCCACCTTGATTTGTATTTGATTGACTCTGAAATACTGCCTGAATCAGTTGAATCTGTTAGAAAATGAATGGTCTGAATGCTGACTTAATGTAGGATTGACTTCCACGATGAAATGGCTTGCACTTTGGCCAAGTTAGAATGTAGGGCAGGAGAAATAAAATCTAGGAACAGTTAAGCTGTTGTTTAGATGAATCTCAACATACATTGAGTCATGAAATCAAGCTCACTTTATGAATGACTGACTCATTGCAACAGTCTAACAATCAAACGACATTACTCAATAATATTTTAGACTCGACTATTCAGATCTCATTCAGATGCCCAAAATCACATTGCTGGAGGAACTCAGCAGGTCCGGCAGAATCATTGAAGTGAAATGGACAGATGGTGTTTTGGGTTGTGATCCTTCTTCAGACTGAACCATTGCCTGACCCGCTGAGTTCCCCCAGTCATATCCACCAGGTGGCGCCGTACCATGGCAGCCTCGCTAACAGTCTGTCTTGTCCTTTTCTTCTTTAGTTGTTTTCAGTCTGTTGTGAAATATATGTTTTAGTGTATCTTTAGTTTGTAATATGTGGGGGGTGGGGGGAGAAACTTTAATCACTTTCCTCAACAGAGATGCGACTTTTTCCGTATCGTATCTCTGTCTATGCTGTGGCCGAACCGTGGAGCTAGCGGTCCCATGGTTAGGGATAGACTTTGGGAGCTCCAACTGTGGGAGCCTGCGGAATTAACATCGTGGAGCTCACGGACCCTTGGTCAGGGATCGACTTCGGGAGCTCCAACTGCGGGAGCCTGCAGATTTAACATCGTGGATCTAGTGGTCCCTTGGTCAGGGATAGACTTTGGGAGCTCCAACTGCGTGAGCCCGCAGACTTAACATCGTGGAGCTGGTGACCTCTTTGATCTTGACCTCGGGAGCTCCAACCGCAGGAGCCTGCGGATTTAACATCGTGGAGCTCATGGCCCTTGGTTAGGGATCGACGTCGGGAGCTCCAACCACCGGTGCTTTGACCGCCCCGATCTCGGGAGCATCGATCGCCAGCTGTGGGAGCTTCGATCGCCCTGACGGTGGATGGTTTGACTGCGGGACAAATGGAGGGAAGAAGATAACACGCCTTCCATCACAGTGCGCTGTGGTAGATGTTTATGTTAATTTTTATGTAGTTTTTATGCAGTTGTGTGTCTTGTTGCTTTTTTGGTATGACTGTACGGCAAATCATATTCTTTGTATGTTTTTACATACTTGGCGAATAAATGAATTGCAATACTATACAATACAATTTGTTTTTGCTCCAATTTCAGCATCTGCAATCTCTTGTGTCTCCATCTTTCAGCTTGTCTAGCTCTGCCAGTTCACAGCACTTTACACAACACATTCACTGGAAGGAGATGGTGATCCTGGAGGATTGTATCTCACATCCTCTCAATCATTTCAAATATAATTTATTGAAATCAATATGAAGAGTTTAAGAGTCTAAGTAACTTGGCACCTGAAAATGTAAATTCCAGCTGACATTGATTTGAAGGAATATTTAAAACTGTTAATAAAATACAGGAACTTGTGGAAACATTTGTTGGTTTTACGTTGCTGGAAACTACAATGTGAAAACGCAATATTTCAAAGAAGAGAGTTCATTTTCATGATGTATTTTGAACACATCAGCATAAAGAACAGTAAGCTTTATGGTGTTGTATCTCCAAGACTGTCCCATTTCTCAGGCTACCGTTTTTCAAAGTGAATTTGTGTAGAGAACATCTAGCACAGGTTCACTGTCTTGGGAAAGGAACTTTAGACAAGTGAGGACAGAATGAGTCTGACAGGAGGCGATGGACATGAATCAGAGAGTCATGGAATCATCACACATGGAAACCGGCCTGTCAGCCCAACTTACCCATGTTGGTCAAGAATCACCTACATTAAGGGCTGTTCCACTTAGGTGATTTTTTTGGCGACTGCCGGCGACTATCAAAGTCGTAGCAGATCGCCGAAATCTTCTTTTACCCGACGACAATGACCACGACAATGCCGAGTCAGGTCGAGATTACACCGTCTTCGGAAAAATCGCGAAATTCCCACGCTGTCAATGCTTCTCCAGCGTCCTAACTTTCGCTGAAATCACTGACAAGTCGGTAAGTACTTGAGAGTTTTGAACTATAACATCTTGCCCGGGTTACTTGAAAACCAAGCTTCACTGTAACAAGGCATAAACTGGATTTACTTCCAGTTTACTAATGGCACTATTAAGAAATTTAATTTTAAAAGTGGTTAAATGGATTTTTGTGAAACGTGTGTGGGCATTCTTTGAAAATGTACGGGAGATGCATATCGGGTTTGTGGGTTGCATATCTGGGTTGGGAGCCCACTTTAAATGTGATCGCTGATGGCCATAAACATCACGAAAATTTCCACACTTACCTGACCGTCAAACTGTCGCCTCCAATCTACCTGTCAAATGTTGGTTAAACACAAGTATTTTATGGTATCTTGAAATGACTTTACTTAATTTAATATTATGTGCTTCTAAATGCATCTAAGAGAAACCAACAAACCTGGGGACAGCATGCGACAGCGCCCGCAATAAGCAACGATACCTGCCGACAAGCCAGCTGTCGCCGAGAAATTTCACTCCAGATGATTTCTCAGCGATGCGCCGAGATCCATTACGATTCTTGGAAGACTCCTCACGATTATGCCCGCGACACCCGGCGAACTGTCGGCGACAGCCTAGTCACCAGCAGTCACCTTAAAATCGTCGAAAGTGGGACAGGCCCTTTAGACACACCTGCCTGTGCATTTAGCTTTTCCATCCATGTACCTGTCCACATGTCTTTAAAATGTTGTTTAGTTTAGTTTAGTTCACTGAAATAACATGTGGAATGGCCAGGTTGTCTTACTTTAGTTTAGGTTAGTTTAACACTATCCTACACACTCTAGGGACATTTTTTACATTTACAGGTTACAACATGAAGCTGGCAGTCAGACCGTGCGGAGGATGAAGAGGGGCTTGCTGGTGGCCGTGCGAGGCGGGGGTGGGGCTGGAAGCCGGGGCTGTAAACGACCGGGCAGACGGTGGGAGATGGTGGGGTCGGCAGGTCATTCCATTCACTTTCAGTTTACATTTTATCTTTTTGTTTTATTTATGTTTCTGGCACTCCGTGGTGCTTTAGAGACATGGGAGGGTTGTGATTAGCTGGCCGGGGGTGCATTGCCGTTTCATTATCACGTGAACTCTGTTGGATCATCAGGCAGGCTCTGGAACCGAGGGTGCCGGGAAATCAGTGTCCAACCTGTACTACATCCCCACACTCCCCTCCACCCACTATTGCATTTAGCACCCAGAAGCCAATCTTCCTCATTCTCAAATATGTTCCATTACTTGGCCTCCACCACCTCTCGGTGATAATCTCTGAATGAAAGAACTTCTCCTCACCTCTCAACTTGACAGTGCATCCCTTTTCCTCAGGTTGGGACCCCCCCTCATCCTAAACACCCTAGCTTGAGGAACATTCCTCCCTGTATCCACCACTGCCAGAGCTTTCTAAATCTTAATAAGATTCTGAACACTAATGAACTCAAACCCTTTCAAACAAACAAATATCTCCCGACACGGCAGTCCCACCAACCCTGGACTGAGTCTCGTGAACCTTTGCTGCCTTCCCAAGGTGTGCTCGTTCTTTGATAAAGAGACTAAAACTGCACAGGATGTTGTCTCTCCAAGGGCTTGTATTCCCATCCTCCTGTTACCAAGGCCAAAACCCACTTGGCATCTTAGCAATTTGTTGTTCCTGAATGCTTGCTATCACTGATATCAGTGACCAGTGTATAAGAACACCTGTCTCTTTGTACATTTAAAGTCCCCAATCTAACATCATTTATGTAATACATCACCTTTCTGTTTTTCCTAACAGAGGGTGTTACATTGTTGCATAGAAAAAAAACTGCAGATGCTGGCTTAGATAGAAGGTGGACACAAAATGCTAGAGTAACTCAGCGGGTCAGGCAGCATCTCTGGAGAGACCCTTCTTCAGACTGTCTTGACCCGAAACGTCACCCATTACTTCTCTCCCGCTGCTTATCCACACTGTGCTGCAGCTTCCATGCTTTTGCCTACTTGCTCCAAATGTCTAAATTACCGTGAAACCTTACAATTCTCAACTCCTCCAGTTCAGAGCCACCAGCAAATTTTAAAATACTATAGACCAAGTTGGACCCAAACCTCTCCTGTATTGGTGCAGCACTCCCACCCCCATCTCCGCCCCTCCCCCTCCTCTCCCCCCCTCCTCCCCCCTCTCCTCCCCTCTCTCCCCCTCTCTCCTCCCACCTCTCCTCCCCCTCTCCTCCCCCCTCTCCTCCCCCTCTCCCCCTCTCTCCTCCCCCTCTTTCCTCCCTCCTCTCCTCCCCCTCTCCTCCCCCTCTTCCCTCACCTACCCCCTCTCCCCCCTCTCCCCCCTCTCCTCCCCATCTCCTCCCCCCATCCCCCCTCCTCCCCTACCCTCTCCTACCCCCCTCTCCCCCCCTCTCCCCCTCTCCTCCTCTCCCCCTCTCCTCCCCCTCTCCTCCCCCTCTCCCCCCTCTCCCCCTCTCCTCCCCCTCTCCTCCTCTCCCCCTCTCCTCCCCCTCTTCCCCCTCCTCCACCCCTCTCCTCTCCATCCTCCCCCTCCTCCCTCCCTTCTCCTCCCCCTCTCCTCCCCATCTCCTCTCCCCCTCTCCTCCCCATCTCCTCCCCATCTCCTCCCCCCCCTCCTCCCCTACCCTCTCCTACCCCCCTCTCCTCCCCCCTCTCCTCCCTCATCTCATCAATCCATGTCCTCCAGAGTTGCTGCCTGACCCACTGAGTTACTCCACCACTTGTGTTCTGTAATATTTCAGCATCTGCAGTTCCTTGTTCTCCAATGAACCTGTGGTTCTGCACGTCTTCAGGATGGATGAGAAAATACGTAGAACTGGGAGAAAGTTAGAGGGGAGAATGGGCAACCTCCACATAGGCTGCACCTGAAGTTAGAATTGAACTTGGCTTTCTGGAACTAAGAGATAACAGCTCTTCTAGTTGTACCATTGTCAGTCAGTTATGCATGCTTATCATTTATATGGGTCTTTATCAAAGGTTTGCTAAAAATGCAAATACACATGAGAGGCCAATTGAATTTCATGACTAATGTCATTTTAGGTGGAAAGGGTGACAAACACAATTAACTTAATCAATATTCCATTCCAAAACACTGAGAGCAGCAGTGTTATGTGATTGAATTTTGAGGCACATATGTTTAATTGCACACAAAAGACTTACTTGGCACTGTTCACCACAGACCAGGAAAATGTTTCTAATCATTAGTCCCCGTTGATCACCGAAACAATTTCAATGGTCACTTAATTCCTCAGCCATTTTGTAAATCTTGCTGTTTTCTTACTGTACTTACATGTGTCTAAAATGCAAATTTAATTCAGTGGCAATAAATCATATTGAAGTGTTCTGAAAATGGTGCATACCAACTTCTTGCATTCCTATAATATGTAGAAAATATCCCAAAGCAATGGGATTAGAGTGGTGAGTGTTCGTCCTCATGGCGGATTTCCTGGCATCGGCCTCAGGGACTCTGGGGGCATGAGAAGGTAAATTGATGATCTCCCTCTGGAAGACAGCGTAGGTCATCGAGCTTGTCTAGATGTTATGCAACACTGTCGCTTGAGTCTCACTGGTTTTGCCTTCTCGGGAGTGATGGCGTGCTAGCCTGTCACACCTGATGAATGTCCATCCCAGCCTCCAGTTTGGACCAAAGGTATTTCTTTGTCTTTCTGATGGCCTTAACAAGGTCATACCATCGGCTTAGAATTATTGATGAAGAGTCATCGACAGCATGGAAACAGGTCCTCCGCCCCATTTTACCCACGCAGACCAAGATGCCCCATTTAAACTAATCCCACCTGCCTGCGTTTGGCCCATACCCCTCTAAATCTTTCTTGCATAGCTATGGTTGAATATCTGAGATCTGATTCTCAGTAGATTATGGACTTTCTGACATATCCAAGGCTTCTGGTTGGGAAAAGCTCAGATGGTCTTGGTGGGAACACACTCCTCTTCACTTTTCCAAATGAAGGCAGGCACGGGTTACTGACTGTGGATGATCAGCCATGATCACAATGAATGGCGGTGCTAGCTCGAAGGGCCAAACGGCCTCCTCCTGCACCCACTTTCTAAGTCAGTTGCAACCATGAGGTTCAGGTTAGTTTCCAAGTTGGAAAATACTGCCCAGTCGTCCGAATCCAAGCAGTCAGGAAATCGTCCCTCTCACTTTCCTGACAAGCTCAGTGCAAGTCTCACTGCTGGAGTTACGCACTTCAGCCATTGCTTAAACGCAGCAAGAAAGACCACAGCCAGCTGGTCATTCTTTCCAGTGTGAGGGTGGGAGAAAGAGTGAGAGGCACCTTTGATGCTTGCAAATTTATTAGCAATGGTCGAGAGTATTTGAATCTCTGGAAGTTAGGAAGTGACTTCTTCAAACTAGCCGTAATGAAGTCACAGGCTACGATGGGTAAGGCATCAAGGTATGCTGTCTGGCATTTGTTGAACAAGGCACGCAGCTCCACCATTGCTAGCCACTCATCTGTCTGGGGTGGATAGTAGACTGCTGTCATGATGATGGAGGAGGTAGAAGGGACAGCACTTCATTGGTGCCGGAAGCAAGGGTTGGATTAAACCGCTACATCTGCTCACCACAGAAGGTTGACCAAGAGGCAAACACCACTGCCTCCTCCTTTCGCCAAGGCTCTAGGACGAGTGGAGAAGCCTTCAGGCTGTCTGCAAAGCTGGGGTTGAGCCATACTTCTGTAAAACAGAGTATACAGTATTCCCTCACGTACCTTTGGCAAACCAACCTTGTTCTCAAGTTATCAATCTTATTTTCTAGGACTGTACATTGGCATCCTTCCTCCCTCCAGGGAAGGATGTTAGAGAAGGTGGGTGGGGGGTTGGGGTCATAGCCCCTGGCACTTCAAACTTACCAGGAGGTCACGCTGACGACCGCAAGTCCAGGCACAATGGGACTTCTCCAGCGGCTCCAGGCACTGTGTGTAGTCTACAGGGTCAAGCATTTCCCTGCCATCGGGAACGCTGTTACTGTTGATGAATACGCAATAGCCCTATTCATTTACATGTGCAAATTTAATAATAATAAATACATTCATAAATAAATAAATACAATTGAACCTCGCTGCTTGCAAATCGTTGGCCACTGTTGCGACAAATATTTTGCATGGTTATGGCAATGTCAGAGGAGGGCACGGTAGTGGTAATATATTTCAGCCCTTTACTCACATCAAAGGAATAATGGAACAAAGTGCAACAAGAAGTATTTGAGCTACATTTTTGTCCCACATTTTTGCTCCATATTCCATTCGATTTCAAAGAACAATAATTTGCACATGTTAAATGTTTCATTTGCTGTGAGCTCCCGGGGCTTGCAACTTTCAATCCATGGTCTCCATGCACACGAGGCGTTGATGTTCAGAGGAGCTTGGACCATACACTGATGCCCAAGGACAAGCATAGTAGGATTCCGGACCGTACATGTTGGCCTGTGGACAGACAGCATGAGCCATTCACAAAGAAACAGGTCCACAAAACACTTGTGATAGTTGCCTCATTGTTATTTAAAGGGGACTTGCCTGCCCTAGCAAGACCAGACCTACTGAGTCTGGCACCTGGATCCTCCCATATGTAGATCATCTTTAAGTTACATGTGTACACGGCACAATAGGATGGCACGGTGGCGCAGCAGTAGAGTCGTTCCCTTACAGCGCCAGAGGCCCAGGTTCGATCCCGATTACGGGTGCTGTCTGTACGGAGTTTGTACGTTCTCCCCGTGACCTGTGTGGGTTTTCTCTGAGATCTTCAGTTTCTTCCCACACTCCAAAAGAAGTACTGGTTGTCCCCTGCCATTCCCCTGACCAACCCTTCCACTGATCCCAGGAAACTAATCTTCCCAGTCTATTCCGGGCCCTATTTCCTACTCGGTTGCTGCAATCCAGACTTGGATTTCCTTTATGTAATCAACAACAGTCCATGAAAGTTTCAAACTCACTTCAATGCTGCATGAACACTTGGGACACCTGCCTAACTGAGTTCTGTGTCGACTGACCCTTGAAAAAAAAAATCAGTGGATCATCAGACAAAGCCCTACTAATTTGACCTTCCTGATGCCATTCAATTTCGAGGTCTTTGCTTTTGAAGCCGGTCTTAGTAGCGGAAAGTGGTCGTGTTGGACATGTTTGAGTTTGAGCTTGAGTTTAGTTTATTGTCACGTGTACCGAGGTACAGTGAAAAGCTTCTGCTGCGTGCTAACCAGTCAGCGGAAAGATCACTACATGATTACAATCGAGCCTTCCACAGTGTACAGATACATGATTAAAGGAATAACTTGAATAATGTTTAGTGCAAGATAAAGTCCAGTAAAGTCTGATCAAAGAGGGTCTCCAGTGAGGTAGATAGCAGCTCAGGTTTCGTCCCTTGGTAGCTAAAAGCATGGCAGCCAATAATTAAATACAGCAATGCTTGAGGGGGCAGACTGATGAAGCTGTATATCTCAGAAGGTTGTAGGGTTGAGAGGTGAGACCAAAGAGGGCTTCAAAACAACCGTGAGAAATTCTAAATGAAGGCACTGTTTAACCAGAAGCTAGCATGTATCAGCAAGTGGTAGATCAACGGTTCATTAAAAAAAAAATAGAACACAGGATGAGATTTGATGAGAGTATTGGTGGCAGAGGATCAAATAATAGATCGATGTCCAGATAGTAGATTAGTGGACAGCGAATGGGAGGGGTAGAGTGCAGGTCAGCAATTGAGGTGGGAGAATGTTTGGATGAAGATTGTAATTTGGGGTACAAAGAGTAGACTAAGTGCATTGGAATAGTAAAAGGCCTGTCCCACTTATGCCATTTTTTAGGTGACTGTCGTCGACTGTCATAGTCGTAGAAGGTCACCGAAAAACCGGCAACGACAATGTCTACGACAAGCTACAACAACCTACCACCGCATCAGCCAGCGTATCCAACTAATCATCCTCCAACATTTCCGTCACCTACAACGGGACCCCACTACTGGACACATCTTCCCATCCCCTCCCCTTTCTGCATTCCACAGAGACCGTTCCCTCCGTAACTCCCTGGTCCACTCGTCCCTTCCTACCCAAACCACCCCATCCCCGGGCACTTTCCCCTGCAACCGCAGGAGATGCAACACCTGTCCCTTTACCTCCCCCCTCGACTCCATCCAAGGACCCAAACTGTCTTTCCAGGTGAGGCAGAGGTTCACCTGCACCTCCTCCAACCTCATCTATTGTATCCGCTGTTCCAGATGTCAACTTCTCCTCATCGGCGAGACCAAACGCTGGCTCGGCGATTGTTTCGCTCAACACCTTCGCTCAGTCCGCATTAACCATCCTGATCTCCCGGTGGCTGAACACTTCAACTCCCACTCCCATTCCCAGTCTGACCTTTCTGTCATGGGCCTCCTCCAGTGCCATAGTGAGGCCCACCGCAAATTGGAGGAACAGCACCGCATATTTCGCTTGGGCAGCTTACAGCCCAGTGGTATGAACATTGTCTTCTCTAACTTTAGATAGTTCCTCTGTCCCTCTCTTCCCCTCCCCATTCCCAGTTCTCCACCTATATCCTTCCTTTGTCCCGCCCCCCTGACATCAGTCTGAAGAAGGGTCTCGACCCGAAGGGTCTCACCCATTCCCTCTCTCCTAGATGCTGCCTGACCTGCTGAGTTACTCCAGCATTTTGTGACAATCTACCACCTAGTCGACGTCAAGCTACGGCAAGCTACCGACAACCGGCGACCCAATCGCCGTGAGTAGGACGTCCACCGACGACCGCACCTACGACAACCAACGACCGCACAGGGGACAACCCTCGACAACCGAAGTCAACCTACATCCACCCGCGACAAGCTACGACCCTGTCGGCGACAACTGAAGACAATTCACGTCATTTTGGCCTCCGGTTTTGACGCCGGTACCTGTCGCCGGTTGACGTAGGTTGACGTAGGTAGTCGCCAATGGAATTCACCGAAGTCAGCACCGGCGACAACCTACATCACCTGACGACAACCTACGACAGCGCCCCCGTCAGGAGACGTCAAGCTACACTCATTGGCATCAAACCCACTGTCGCCAAAAAATGTCCAACATACTGAATATCCAGCAGCGACCAGAAAGACGCTACGACTCTTTGGAGACGACTCATGACCGTACAGGTGACACCGCGGCGACCGTGTGGCCACAGCCTAGTCACCTGTAGCCGCCTAAAGTATCGCCTAAGTGGGATAGGGGTTTAAGGTCCATAGAGATAACAATATTTTTCTCATTCATTAATATTTAGTGCCATTGCCATTTTAATGATATACTGCGCACATGATTGAGTTACCAGGTGATTATAGTCACACATGTGTATTATACTGTAGTATTTCATACCAGAAATTAGAGCTGTGTGAACCTCCACAGCTGGAAATGTCAGTAACGTTACTGAAGTTATTTAAATCATACCAGGGGAGAGAAGGATTTGGTGAAGGCAAGACCTGAAGCAGAGCACGCTGAGAACAAAAATATCGAAACAGCTTCAACAGATTTTGCCGGTGTGTCTTTCAGCGGAGTCTGGTCGCTGTCTGGGCCGACCACCAAGACATCGTGTTGAAGCCCAGCCATACATACCCCCAGGGCTTCAAGTAGTAATGAGATACAGGTGCTCTTACATTTAACCGTGACCTATTTTGTTGTTTAAATGCTTTTTAATGCAGCAGGGAATAATGCACTAAGTACCTGTGAGGAATTCAGTGCAACGTCAATCTGGTAACAAAGTACTCATTCTGACATCCCATTTCACAAGTGTTCTCTGGAATATTTTTTATTGCGATTATTTGAAAACAAAACATTAGATACAACCTCAGTATATTTTAGAAAACAAAATGGATAAACTAGCTAGCAATATATTAAATAACAAATCTGTCAGGCACTGATTCTTTCTGATGTGATATTTGGAGTCATTAGGAGATACAGCACTGATATGGGCCCTTCAGCACATCAGCATCAATCACCTATTTCCATTTATCCGACATTAAACCCATGTTATTCTATGTGTGAGAAGGAACTGCAGGTAGACACAAAGTGCTGGAGTAACTCAGCGGGACAGGCAGCATCTCTGGAGAGAAGGAATGGGTGACGTTTCGGCTCCAGACCCTTCTTCAGGCATGTCACCCATTCCTTCTCTCCAGAGATGCTGCCTGTCCTGCTGAGTTACTCCAGCATTTTTTGTCTATCTTCAATGTAAGCCAGCAACATCTGCAGTTCCCTCCTACATAGGGGGCATGGCTGCATTCTGCAGCTGCGGCTCACCGGCAGTCTCTCTGTCTTTTTGTTTTGTTTTTGTCTTTGTCATCGTTTAAATGTTTCTTTTGATCTATTTCTAACTCTGTATATGTGGGGGGTGGTGGGGGGGGGGGGGGGGGGGGGGGAAGCCTTTTTTCTAATCTCCTCCTCAACGGAGATGCAACCTTTACCGTGTCGTACCTCCGTTCATGCTACGGCCTAACCCCGTGGAGTCGGCGGCCTCCAGCTGGGATCGACCTTGAAGACTCCGGTCGCAGGGCCTGGACTTACCATCTCGGAGGCTTCGGCCGTGGGCCCTGTAGACCGCAACATCGGGAGCTCGCAGGTCCCTGGCTGGCGACCGGCTTTCGGGAGCTCCAGCCGTAGCAGCTTCGACCGCCCCGGAGCGCGAGGTTTGATCGACCCACTCGCAGGCCCCTCATCGCGCTCCGTGGCCTGGCCCCGGCACTTTCCATCGCCCGGTGGGGGCTCAGGACCTTCATCGGCCTGCTCGGCTCGGCCCTGGGACTTTCCATCGCCCGGTGGGGGCTTCAAAAGTCGGGAGCCTCGATCGCCTCGTGGCACCATGGGAGAAGAATGAGGAGGAGATAAGACTTTTCTTTGCCTTCCATCACAGTGAGGGTGTGCCTGGAGCAATCACTGTGATGGCTGTTTGTGTTAAAAATTGTAATTGTGTGTCTTGTGTTCTTTATTGTTTACTGCCGGACCCTGACGTGAGAGGACGCTGGCGCTATTTGTTCGCCGCTTCTCCGTCAGGATAGTTCGTTTGTTTGTTTTTATGTCTTGACTGTTTTTGTAAAGCGTCTTTGAGCATCTGGAAAAGCACTATATAAAATAAATGTTTATTATTATTATTATTATTATTATTATACACATTTCGTCTTCAGACAGCAGCCTTTGTTGAGTAACCCTAACCCTCAATTCTATCGCTTATCAATGCGCTAGGGATAATTTACAATGGCCAATTAATCTCACAACCTGCATTGTTAATTGCATTGTTAATTAATTAATTGATTGTTAATTTATAAAAAATATCTGCAAAAATTAACCTGGACTATCTATACAATTCCAATAATTTGCAAAATTGAAAATCCCCAAGGTATAGCTTTCTTTCTTTCTTTCGTATGTCAACTACAACAATCAAAAGTGGCAATTGGTGCTTCAGAATACCGTCGCTGTTCTACGTTCTAAAGGTTTGAGTGAAGTGCCAACGGGCATTATGTTGCTCAACCTGTACATTTGATTCTATTGAAAAATAAATGAACCTAGAATGAAACTCCAATGACATTCATTCGATCTCCATTTATATGTCTCCTTTGCCTGTGAGTCCATTGACTGCAGGTTTATGTCATGACCTGGCTGCTACCTTGGGTGCAGGAAACAGCTGCACCAAACAGCGCATGGGAAACATAATTATTGTCACGAGATAGCAATTGTACACCAGGTAGCGAACATCAGAAATATGATATTTATTAATAGGTCTACAATATAATAAATTAATATACATCAGGGAAACATTCACGACGAGATTATTCCTAATGATTCTTTTGGGTCATTTCATTCTCTGATTGTTTTTCTTTGAATTAAAGATGTAAGGTCAGATGTTATGTATTTGTGTTACCAGCACAGAGCTTTGTGAGCTTTGATCGCATTAGTAGGGTCTCGACCCAAAACGTCACCTATTCCTTTTCTCCAGAGATGCTGTCTGATCCGCTGAGTTACCCCAGCTTTTTATGTCTATGTTCCGTTTAAACCAGCATCTGCAGTTTCTTCCTACACATTAGGAAATCATGATGGCTCACGTACCTGTAAGACTGTGTTTTTGTTCATTTTAATGCGTCACAACAGGAACATACCTAAAGCAGCTCTCTCTGTTTCTGCATAACTTTTCCATTTGCTCACCGTTATTCCCAAATACTTTTGCAATGAGCGAAGGATAATTAGTTAACTCTCAAGGGAAACCAGTGTTACAGTAACTGTTGATATTGTGAAGTATGTTCAAAGCTCACAAACGATCTGAAGCACGATATCTGAATTTATTCAGCAAAGTAGTCATATGCTGGTAGGTTCCATTGCTTGAGTCTCTGCATTAACTGAGCTTACAGCTGTCAGTGGAAATCTCCACAATCTTGACAAACTTAAACCCATCGGCGGTGATGCCAATGATGCTCCTCCACAGTGCGCATCATGTTGTACCATTGTTGAAAGTAACTACACATTTTAACTTTTAAACAGGAATAAAAGCCCATTTCCATTGATGGGCATGAATGTCAATCCTAATAATTCGCCGACCCGCTAGCTGATTGTAATACCACACCTGAAAACACTCCAGAATATTTTTAAAGATATGGAGTTCTTTCCTGATGTAAATTGCTACCTTCACTGATTGTGACAGACTAATAATCTGATACTATTTATTCTGATGGTACTCAAAGGAAATGTCAGAATAAATAACCTGTTGTGATTATTTATCCTGATCATATCATATCATATATATACAGCCGGAAACAGGCCTTTTCGGCCCTCCAAGTCTGTGCCGCCCAGCGATCCCCGTACATTACCGCTCAATAAGAATCGGAAAGGGGAACGATTTCACACGTGTTTGTTTTCCTGGCATGAAATCGATCAGCGCCATCTTGCACTTGTCCTTCACCTGATCATAATGTCAAACGAACAGATAAGAAAAGTAAAAACTGCAAATGCTGGAAATCTGAAATAAAATAGAAAATGAAAGGACATCAACTCAAGACATTAAATCTGTTTCTCTCTCCAAGGACGCTGAACATCTCTAACAATTTTTTTGCTTTCAATCTATACATTTGGTACGATTGGAAAGTTAATGAACCTAGAATGAAACTCCGATGCATTCACTCAACATCTGTTAATTTGTCTCTTAGGTCTGCAAGTCCATTGACTGCAGGTTTTTGTCATGACCTGGCTTGGTGCAGGAAACAGCTGCACCAGTGCTTGGAGAACATACTTGAACTTTTACTCATTTTGTTTTGCAATTTTTCTTAACTATTGCCACGAGAAAACGACTGTTAGTGAAATCTCAAACATATATTTCAAACATGCTTTTATTACTTGTGAATAATTTATTGATTTCATTTAAGAAGTCTCAATTACATATTATCCTTCTAATATCTACATCATTGGTGACCCTCGGATATCTTTGATCGGACTTTACTGGCTTTACCTTGCACTAAACGTTATTCCCTTATCATGTGTCTATACACTGTAAATGGCTCGAGTGTCATCAAGTATTGTCAAGTATTGTCTTTGCGCTGACTGGTTAGCACGCAACAAAAGCTTTTCACTGTACTTTGGTGTATGTGACAATAAACTAGACTAAACTGAAACTGGTGAAACATTCTGAGTCTTAATTTATTTACAACTCTACAAGTAAAATTAAATTCTTAGGGTTACAAAATCAACGATATTTACTGGTCATTAGAAAGTGCACCTGGTGGAAATGTAGTAAGAAACATCTCAAGCTTAAGCTTATCACATGTTCACTAGTTATAGCAGTAGAATTAGGCCATTCGACCCATCGAGTCCACTCCACCATTCAATCATGGCTGATCTCTGCCTCCTAATTCCGTTTTCCTGCCTTCTCCCATAAACCTTAACACCCGTTCTAATCATCTGCCTGTGATGGAATGGTTCAATGATGAGAGACTGGATGGGCTGCATTTACTTTCCTTGGAGAAAGTAAGGATGAGGGGGGACAAGATTGTAAAGTAAAAAAACATCATGAGGGGTATGTACAGAGTAAAAGCAAGAAACATTTCTCTTTTACAAAAATATAAAAGTGGATAAGTCTCCAGGTCCTGATAGGATATTCCCTAGGACATTGAGGGAAGTTATTGCAGAAATAGCAGGGGCTATGACGGAAATATTTCAAACGTCATTAGAAACGGGGATGGTGCCGGAAGATTGGCGCATTGCGCATGTTGTGCCTTTGTTTAAAAAAGGTTCTAAAAGTAAACCTAGCAATTATAGACCTGTTAGTTTGACGTCTGTGGTGGGAAAATTAATGGAAAAGATACTTAGGGACAATATATATAATCATATGGATAAACAAGGCCTGATTAGAAACAGTCAACATGGATTTGTGCCTGGAAGGTCATGTTTGACTAATCTTCTTGAATTTTTTGAAGAGGTTACCAGGGAAATTGATAAGGGCAAGGCTGTGGATGTTGTCTATATGGACTTCAGTAAGGCATTTGACAAGGTTCCACATGGAAGGTTGATTAAGAAGGTTAAATCGTAGGGTATTAATAGTGAGGTTGCAAGATGGATTCAACAATGGCTGAACGGGAGAAACCAGAGGGTAATGGTTGACAACTGTATGTCAGGTTGGAGGCCAGTGTCTAGTGGAGTACCCCAAGGATCTGTGTGGGGTCCACTGTTGTTTGTCATTTACATTAATGATCTGGATGATGGTGTGGCAAATTGGATTAGTAAATATGCAGATGATACTAAGATAGGTGGTGTAGTTAATAATGAAGTAGATTTTCAAAGTCTACAGAGAGACTTGGGCCTTTTCGAAGGGTGGGCTGAAAGATGGCAGATGGAGTTTAATGCTGATAAGTGTGAGGTGCTGCATTTTGGTAGGACAAATCAAAATAGGACGTACAGGGTAAATGGTAGGGAATTGAGGAATGCAGAGGAACAGAGGGATCTGGGAATAACTGTGCATTGTTCCCTGAAGGTGGAATCTCATGTGGATAGGGTGGTGAAGAAGGCGTTTGGTATGCTTGCCTTTATAAATCAGAGCATCGAATATAGAAGTTGGGATGTCATGTTAAAATTGTACAGGGCATTGGTGAGACCGAATCTGGAGTATGGTGTGCAGTTCTGGTCGCCAAATTATAGGAAGGATGTCGACAAAATGGAGAGGGTACAGAGGAGATTTACTAGAATGTTGCCTGGGTTTCAGCACTTAAGCTACAGAGAGAGGTTGAACAGGTTGGGTCTTTATTCTTTGGAGCGTAGAAGGTTGAGGGGGGACTTGATAGAGGTTTTTAAAATTTTAAGAGGGACGGACAGTGTTGACGTGGGTAGGCTTTTCCCTTTGAGAGTGGGGAAGATTCCAACAAGGGGACATAACTTCAGAATTAAGGTACAAAAGTTTAGGGGTAACATGAGGGGTAACTTCTTTACTCAGAGGGTGGTGGCTGTGTGGAATGAACTTCCGGTGGAAGTGGTGGAGGCAGGCTCGATTTTATTATTTAAGAGTAAATTGGATAGGTATATGGATGGGAGGGGATTGGAGGGTTATGGTCTGAGAGCAGGTAGATGAGACTAGGTCAGAGAAAGTGGTCGGCGTGGACTGGTAGGGCCGAACGGGCCTGTTTCCATGCTGTAATTATTATATGGTTATATGGTTACCAGAGAGCTGGTACCGACAAAGTTACAAAAATACTGAACAGTCCTATCTACTGCCTGCCGCTGCCCCATCACCACCAGTTCTCCCTCTGATCTTGGTAGCCCCCCCATGCCGGGCCCCCCATTGTTTTCAGAACCCCCCCCCATGCCAGCCCCCCCATTCCTTTCTTAGTTGAAACCTGGAATGCGCAGTTGGAGGTGAATCCTGATTTTCCCAACATGGTACCGGCATCCGTCCATCTGCGGGAGATGATGTTGCAGCTTGGCAGCTCCACTGTTTTGGCCAAGGTTTGGAAAATGGGATTAATATAAATACTTTAGGTTTAGTTAAAGGACTAGTTTCCATATTGAATGATTCTGTGATTCTCAAATTTGATGAACACGATAAATATCTGACTTGACCGTCACCAAGGGTATGAAGTGTAATTGTTTCATCAATTGTCTAATTCCTGTACATGAACAGGCCTTTTGGCCCATCAGTCCATGATAGCCCATACTGTAATATAACACTTACAATGTAGCCTTTTCTCCATCATTCCTTGGTTCTGCTTCCCCTTAAACCTATTTGTACCAATCACCTCAAGACTTGCTTGTGCTGGCAATGCAAACAAACTTGAAGAATTCCCTCGTCTGATTGAACATGGCAAGGAGTGGCCACAGTGTAGCTTTCTCTCAAGTCTGGCAATGCATCATTTCGTTTTAGCCTGAAGCTAATTTGAAGCTGAATAATTCTTGCCAACACACCTAGATAAAACAGGTTGACAGTAATATCTAATCAAGGACAGTGTTGGTGAGTCACAACTCACTGTGAGCTAAAACTATTGCAAAAAACATTGCTTTTCACTTGTAAACTCAAAAGGGTTTCGGTGGTAAATACATTAACATGATAACTGAATTAGGCGCCTATCATCAACTGGCGACTACAACTTTTGGAAATAGCTTTAGTGCAAGAGAAAGCAGCAACTGTGTTATAACGATTGTATGAAAAATAATCACATCATACAATCTGGAATTTATACTTGGAGTAAGGTTTTGTGTTTGTTTCAAACTGATGCTGCAAATATTCCACATTATGCAGGAAATATAATATAGCACTAATGAATTAACATTAATATGCTAACTTTCTTCATCTGACGCCATTGAGGACACGTTAGGAGCAGTTGAGGAGGAACTGCTGTCTTCAACCAATGTGCTCCTCGTGATTGTAGCTGTAATTTTGGATTGCGTTTTTTCCCCCTTTAATCTAAGTGGGTGACTCTGTTTATGTTTATTTTTGTTAAAATAGCAACCGAGTGGCAATTAGAGTTCTGCGTGCAAGGCTTCATCTGACATAGCTTAAAGACTAGATGTATGGAATAATCCATCTGTTTAAAACACATGGATTAGCACCTCCATTACATTGTGGATAGTGTAATGTCATTGGGAAGTGGAGAGTAATTACAGTCCAGCTTTGCGAGGGGAATTTCTAGGTTTGTGCTCGTAATGCAGTCATTTGTCAAGCTGCAAGGAGATCACTTGCCTGTTCTGTTTAACGATTGTAAAGAATGGATTTTAAATTTCCAGTGCAGAAAACATACAGGACAATTGATTGAATGCAGCACCACCACCAAATGCTATAGGACTTTGCAATTTTTTTCAATATTGATAACTCTGCTGGCTGATGTTTGAAGCAATAATTTTGAACGCTAAAATTCATAAGGTGCATATTAGACATTGATCATAGCTGACTTTTTAAATTAAATGTGAAACATTGTAACCAAGCCAGACTTTACACATGTTTTGCCCTGAAAGTAAAATAAGATTAGTGACCACAACATAATGTAATGTAATGCACGTCAACCTTGTTCAGTCTCATAAACAGTCTAGACAAGTGCCTGGAGGAGACGCCCTGGCAACGGAGGATGCATCCGCAGGGAAAGATGAACTTACAATTATTCTGCGGTAAAAATGACATAACTAATTACTGATGGCTGGAGTAACATAGACCTTAATCCAAGTTTTTATACATAACTTTAAAACACTCACTTTCCATGAGGCAGACATTTCTAATATTGAAATCTTACCTCACTGTTACAGGAGAGACCAATGCTGCTTCTTACAATCAATACAGCACAGCCTTCCATAACACTAACCATTGCTGTAAGAAGCGATTACATTCACGCAGTTGGAGTTGTTCATGGCGTGCCACTCAGCCCGCTATGCCAGGTCCCACGTTGTCTCTTTTTCCCATCAGTTGAGTGGGATAACAGAAAGATACAGGAATACAGAATACAGGGCTTTATTGTCATTTGATACCGAGATACCGAACGAAATTACATTTCCAGCAGTCACAGAACACAAAAAAAAAGAACACAAGACACACGACCCCAACACAAACATCCATCACAGTGACTCCAAACACCCCCTCACTGTGATGGAGGGCAACAAAACTTCCTTTCTCTTCCCCCCACGCCCACGGACAGGCAGCTCGACCCCTACCGAGGCGACCGACCCGCAAGGGGATGGAAGTCCCCGCAGCCGAGCCGCACCGGGCACTGAAACGTCCCGCGGCCGAGCCGCACCCCGAGGAAGAGACCTAAAAAAAGAAAGGTTTCCCCCACCCCACCACCCCCCACCTCACCCCACCCCCCCCCCCCCCACACCTCCCACACATACACAGCCAAAAACAAAAACCACCCCAACACCAACACACAAACAAAAAGGGAAAAAAGACAATAGACAATAGACAATAGTTGCAGGAGTAGGCCATTCAGCCCTTCGAGCCAGCACCGCCATTCAATGCGATCATGGCTGATCACTCTCAATCAGTACCCCGTTCCTGCCTTCTCCCCATACCTCCTCACTCCGCTATCCTTAAGAGCTCTATCCAGCTCTCTCTTGAAAGCATCCAACGAACTGGCCTCCACTGCCTTCTGAGGCAGAGAATTCCACACCTTCACCACCCTCTGACAAACAGACTGCCAGCGAGCCGCAGCCGTTCGGCGCCGCCACACGTGACGACTGTGTTATGTGGGTCATTGAGTCCATGCACTACTTTTACACAACACGTGTAGGTTCTGACCTGACAGCTTTCCTTCTCTCTGTCCTTAACTCAGCAATCAGCCTCTCTTTTATCTTCTTGTAATGCTGCAAAGATGATCGGCCATTAGAACCAGGGAATAGCAGTCTTTGTCTCTCAACATGGTTTGATCCACACAAATGATAGAGTCATAGAGTCATGCAGTGTGGAAACAGGCCCTTCGCATTGCTCACAACGACAAACATGCCCCATCTACACTAGTCCCACCTGCCTGCGCCTGGTCCATATCCCTCTAACGGCGACGATGGGGCCTAGGGCGGCGGTGAAGCCTCGTGGCGACGGCGATGCCTCGCGGGTTGCCCCGCGGTCGACAGTCGATGGGAGCGTGGAGGACTGCCGTGAGGGGGGGGGGAAGAACAGTGGAGGAATCGGCGTGGGGGGAAGGCCGTGAGGGGGGGGGAGAACAATGGAGGGCCCGGCGTGGGGGGGACCGCCGTGAGTGAGGTGGGGGGAGAACAATGGACAATGGGGGGGATGGGACAAAGGACAATAGGGACCTGGCGTGGGGGGGGGCGGGCGAGGGAACAAAAGGGGGAGCCAGTGTGCTTTGTAACTTTGTCAGCGCCGTAGGTGGCTGCTATTTGTACACATTGTGTATACAAGCAAAGAATCTCACTGTGCATGGTCGCATGTGTCTGCACCTTTATCTCCACTGCTCCTGTAGTTCTGTATGGGTGCTCTTGTTTCTGGAGGACATTTGGGATGGACTACATTATGAATCTTCCAACCAAAGAAATCAAAATCAGTGGAGCAATAGCTGAACTCTGATGACATAATACAATAACAAAAGCACCCCTTCACCTCCAGACAGTAATTAGGCAATGCAGGTAATTAGGCACTTTGTTTTTAATAAAATCTGGTCAAGATTCATTCCATTCATTCTGCCTTGCCAACATGAAGGCATTAAATGAAAATGTCTACTCCCTTTTTGTTTTAAATAAAACATATATAAACTTGTTACTCTGCCAATACACATGATAGCACACCTGTTTGGAGTCTGAAAACCATACATCATGCATGAGAAGGAAAGAGCAAGTCAATCTTTTTGTTCTATTGTTTTACACACTCAAGTGCAGACATTGAATTATGAACATCAGAACTCCCTTTAAACAGGATCATAAATGAGCCATCACCTTTGAGCTGTCTGCTTGTGCTGAGCCAACGCAACTAAACGTGACCCTGAAGTGAAGTGAAGATAGCCCAGAAATTGAATGCATTCCCACCTGTATTCCACACATTGATTGTTCATTAAAGCAAGTTTGTGGGTGTTTTACAGTTAGTGAGGTTCACACTAGTTGGGGTGTCATTTCACTACTGATGAACTGCATTAATGTGGGCATGGTGTCTGGAAGGAACTGCAGATGCTGGTTTAAACTCAAGATAGTCACAAAAAGCTGAAGTAACTTAACGGGTCAGAGAGCATCTCTTGGAAAAAAGGAATAGGTGATGTTTTGGGTCAAGACCCTTCTTCAGACGTGTGATTAATGTGTGCATTATTTACCAACGGAAATGGTACCAATATTGTGTAACCTACAACCTGAGTTTCACAGTTTCTCTGCACCAAATTACTAAACAGCCTGTTGGGATATTGATGTATCTATCTTTTTGTGTCTATCTTCAGTTTAAACCAGCACCTGCAGTTCCTTCCTACACTTTTGATCTGTCGGCTTGATCAGTTCATCACACAGACCAGACTTCCCATCATTGATTCCATCCACACTTCATGCTGCCACAGAAAAGCAGCGAACAAAACCAAAGAAGTTCCCTCTACCCCATTGCGGACATTGGACTTGAAACTGATGCGCTACAATACTAAGAACAATATTTTTACTCTATATCTTCCTCTTTACGCTATTGATTGTACTTGAGAGAGAGAGAGACGGAAAGATGGGGAGAGAGAGATGGGGGGAGAGAGAGAAGAGGGTGAGAGCAAAGGTAAGAGTGAAGGAGAGAGAGAGGGAGAGAGAGAGGGAGAGGGAGAGGGAGAGGGAGGGGGAGAGGGAGGGGGAGGGGGAGAGAGAGAGAGAGAGAGAGAGAGAGAGAGAGAGAGAGAGAGAGAGAGAGAGAGAGAGAGAGAGAGAGAGAGAGAGAGAGAGAGAGAGAGAGAGAGAGAGAGAGAGAGAGAGAGCATGTTAGGCATCATCCCTTGAGAAATGGAAAGTGATATTATGGGTTGAGACCCCTCTTCCAACTGTATTTATGTATAGTATATCTAACCTGATAGGATAGCATGCAAAGCAGAGTTTTCCACTGTACCTCTGTACATGTGACAATGATAAACCTAAACCAAAGCCTGTTGTAGGATAGTCTGAGGCCGCACACTTTTATTTTGTAAACCAGTTCTTTGTTTCTACATAATGTTTTTTAATAGTTTTAACAGATTCAGTATAGCACTCAAAGTTAAGGCAATAAACAACATGAGTGTCCATAATGTAAGGGTACTGTGGTTTTGAACAGACAGCAGCAGGAACACAGAACTACATCCCAAACACCTGCTCCTCCACTTGGTCACGAGGGATAAAGTCTATAGATCCATTCGAGATTCCATTGAACCAGAAAGAAAGAAAGTTATCCTTAACTCCTGGAGACTGGCTAGAAAATAGAACATTTAAAAATAATTTGAAAATTGTTAAAATACAGGTAGATGAGTTGCTTATGTACTATTTTTGTTGCTCGTAATTGTATATTAAATCATTGAATTTTAAGACTCATATAGGGTATTCATAATTTCATTAGTTTTGTTAATATTTTTGTGATAACAATGATTATGGTGAAAATTAATGGAATTTCAATAAATATTTTCTGTGTGTTTAAATCAGTGCGGAGGAAAGATAATAACACTTAATAAAGTGTAAAAGATAATCATTTACAATCGTAAGGTTTAAAGACTTCATAGCGTGAAAGCCAGCGTGCGTCATTCCACTTTAACCTGAGTAGATTGTAAATCACTTTCGAGCCAAAGTAAATGGGCCTCTGTGTTATTTCAGAAGATATGGGCTGTTTAATTTTGCAATCCAAAAAATGTTAGCACCTAAGATGAAGTATGGAGGCTTTCCACTGGATACTATGTGGAGCCTCTGCCAAAGTGGGTGCACAGTGTCTTGAACCAACAGTGCTTTGTGCTTTTAGTACTCCTTGTCTTTTTGTGATTCACTTGTTCCATACTTGTTCAGAATGCTTTTTTTTGCTGCTCTCTTGTCAACACGTGATTTTTGTGTGGCACAAACATGCACACGTAAAATGATAAGCTGAAGAAGGGTCTCGACCCGAAACATCACCCATTCCTTCTCTCCTGAGATGCTGCCTGACCTGCTGAGTTACTCCAGCATTTTGTGAATAAATACCTTCGATTTGTACCAGCATCTGCAGTTATTTTCTTATAAAATGATAAGGCGATCGGGATGAGATGCGAAAGTCTGTGTGTGTGCACTGGATGTGCAGATCCACGGACGATAGAAGGTCAGAAGAGGGCTGTTGACTGATCGTAGCAGATGTTGTCTCGAAATGCAACAAAACCCAAAAGTATTAACTTGTGCCATGTGGGGATGGGAGTTACAGGCACTGTTTGCCTGCTCCTGCAATTCTAAAGGCAATGGACGAGTGGCACAACCCGACACTAAACTGGCAGGGCAGAATGATGTCCTCCTCTGCTTTTTTTGCCCATCACCAGAACACAACAACTTCTTAAAGCACAATTTCCACACCCAGACTTGCAAGTGCTCTCTGGTTGGTGGTGAAAGGTGAGATGAAGCAACTAAACACACTTACGATCTTGCACCGAGGTGCCTCAGGTCCTGTAAAAGATCTTAATTAATGGAAGAAGTCACCCCTTCTTCAGAAGGGTCTCGACCCGAAACGTCACCCATTCCTTCTCTCCTGAGATGCTGCCTGACCTGCTGAGTTACTCCAGCATTTTGTGAATAAATACTCATTCCAATAAACATCTACCAGCCTAACAACATGGCCTCCTCTTAAGTCTCATCTCCATTGCAATCCAAGTGAAATGTTGCTTAACCATTCAGACTTGGTTTTCTGCACATTCACCGCAGCAACATGGAATCATAGAGATTGGAACAAACCACAACCTAAATTCCAGTGAAATTCCCTGTTTGTTGTCATTTATCCTCAGTATTTAACCCAGATATCATTCTGGTAAAACTTGTTGTGCACTCAATCCGAGGCCAAAATATTCTTCTGTCTGTCTTGGTGAATTAAAATCAAACAGAAAATGTAAATCTGGAATGAATGAGCAACTCCACACTGGGGATTACGCTGGAAGAGAGGGATTTAGAAGACTGGGAGTGTGCTCTGTATTGCAGGGTGAGCAGGTTGCATAGAAGGATGAAAATAATAGTGAGGTGAATGACGAGGACCATATCAATCGATGGTCTTAGGCACTTGTCACCATTGCCTGAGGAATGGATTGGAAAATAGAAAAATCTTGCATTAACTACATCTGCAGTTATTTTCTTATACTACTTTAACTACTGGGTGTTTGATAAGGCCACACCTAAAGAGCTATAGGAAAAAAAGTGCAGATGCTGGTTAAAATCGAAGGTAGACACACAATGCTGGAGTAACTCAGCGGGTCATGCAGCATTTCTCTTCCGAAATGCTGCATGACCGTCACCCATTCCTTCTCCCGAGATGCTGCATGACCCGCTGAGTTACTCCAGCAATGTGTGCCTACCTAAAGTGCTAGATACAGTTTTGATCATGCTAAATGATGAAAGGTATGCATGCCTTCGAGGTGGTGTTGCAAATGTTCCCTAGGTTGATTGGTAGGTTGCTACTGAAGAAAGATTAAGGACATTAGGTCTGTAATGTCAGAAAAATGTTGCAGCCTGCAGGATTGTGAGAGGATTGATAGGCGAGATGGTGCAAGAAGTTTTTCCCAGTAGAGGAATCTAGAAGTTTCTCCTGGTAAGAGATTGCTCATTAGAGTTAAGGGATGATTTCTTCTCTGATTCAGCGGTGAATCTTTGGAACTCTTTGCTCAAACATTCTCTGTTGTCTCAGAGCTGTGAATCATTAAATGTCATAAGGCCATAAGTGATAGGAGCAGAATTAGGCCATTCGGCCCATCGTCTACTCCGCCATTCAATCATGGCTGATCTATCTCTTGCTCCTAACCCCATTCTCCTGCCTTCTCCCCATAACCCCTGACACCCGTACTAATCAAGAATCTATCTATCTCTGCCTTAAAAATATCTACCGAGTTGGCCTCCACAGCTTTCTGTGCCAAAAAATGGCACATATTCACCTGCTGACCAAAGAAGGTCCTTCCCATCTCCTTCCTAAAGGAACATACCTTAGTTCTAAGGCTATAATATCTCGCCCTAGACTCTCCCACTCGTGAAAACAACCATTCAAGGTTGAAACAGAGGAAGTACTTTGGCCTAGCGGAGAATCAGTTATGGGGATTGACACAAGATGCTGGAGTAACTCAGCGGGACAGGCAGCATCTCTGGAGAGAAGGGATGGGTGACGTAGACCCAAAACGTCACCCATTCCTTCTCTCCAGAGATGCTGCCTGTGACCCCCTGAGTTACTCCAGGATTTTGGGTCTACCATGTTGGAGAAATAGCTGATGATGCAACTATTTTCACTTAAGAACAACAAAAGCCACCACTCACATCAAAAGATGACTAAAATTGTGAACAAACCATAATCACATCCTTGATGTGGTACTGTGCACTAACGCATGGATTCATCACGTAGATGAGATTTGGGTTGGATCGGTCAGTCGTGAATCATATTGCATGGCAGGGCAGGCTTGATGGCACTGGTGACCTACTGCAGCTCAGTTATCATTCATATCTGGTTATGATTTAGATTTTTTTTTTAGATTTAGAGATACAGCACGGAAACAGGCCCTTCGGCCCACCGAGTCCGTGCTGCCCGGCGATCCCCGCACACTAACACTATCCTACACACACTAGGGACAATTTTTACATTTACCCAGTCAATTAACCTACATGCCTGTACGTCTTTGGAGGAAACCGAAGATCTCGGAGAAAACCCACACAGGTCACGGGGAGAACGTACAAACTCCGTACAGATGGCGCCCGTAGTCAGGATCGAACCTGAGTCTCCGGCGCTGCATTCGCTGTAAGGCAGCAACTCTACCGCTGCGCCACCGTGCTGTAGTGTTCTTAATATTGCATTAAGTAGTTGACCAATACAATGGAGATGTTTGAGTGTGAGCCACAATCTGGTCCCACTCTGGGCTGGGATGATGCATGATACGGAACACTTCTAATCCCAATATAATGTTGGGGGGTCGTGTATTTCATCAATGAGAGGAACAAAGCACAAAGTGTGACAATCAGGCTCAGTTTGTAAACTGGTTATAACTTATTCTGCAGTTTACAGCTTACAATTTACAGTTTACAGTTTTGTTTTAATGTCATGTGTACCGAGGTACAGTGAAAAGCTTTTGTTGCGTGCTACCCATTCAGCAGAAAGACAATACATGATTACAATAAGCTATTTACAGTGCATAGATAAGTGATAAGGGAATAACGTTGCGTGCAAGGTAAAGCCAACAAAGTCCGATCAAGGATAGTCCAAGGGTCACCATTGAGGTAGACAGTAGTTCAGCACTGCTCTCTGGTTGTGGTAGGATGATTCAGTTGCCTGATAACAGCTGGGAACAAACTGTCCCTGAATCTGGAGGTGTGCGTTTTCACGCTTCTATACCTTTTGCCCGATGGGAGAGGGTGAGTCTGGTCCTTGATTAGGCTGCTGGCCTTGCCGTGGCAGCGTGAGGTGTAAATGCAGTCAATAGAAGGGAGGCTGGTTTGTGTGATGGTCTGGGCCTTGCTGAAGGACCACTGTCTTCCATTGGTATCAAGCCACAGCCACATATTCAGTAGTGTAAACTCCCATTTATAACTTGCCGAAAATTGAATGTGTTTACAAACTCAAATCAAAGTTTCCAGGAACTTACCAGCTAAGTTTCTTCCAGATTTCAGCCAACACGCAATACTTCACATTGAAAGGTTTTACACTTTAAAAAAATATAAAATAAAGAGCACACACTCAGCCTAATCTCACTTATATTCCATTAAGCAAGGCAGTCATAAATTGTGTTTAATGATTTACACTCTGCACAATTTTCTTTGAAAATAATAAAGTGTAAAATAAATTAGATGAAAGCATATACTACACTTAAATTTAATACCTCAACAAAACACAGGACAGAATTTATTTGTTTCTGAAGCTCACCATATGCAAGTTCTGCTCTGTGTATGTCATTGATTATGGATGGGATAAAATACTTTTGGCAAGTATATTTATTCATGTCTACACACTGACTCTGGTTGGTTCCAAAGCAAAAAAATATTCTGATGTACATTTTAGTTTTTTGGATTATTTTGGCGATGGGTTGGTTAGTGATATTTATCCTCATCAGATTGAAGACCAATTCAGAGGCCAGTAAGGAATACCCCACAATGGAGCATTTAGCATCGCAAGTTGATAAATGAGGAGCGAGTAACATGTTCCTCCATTCAAGGATGTTTTATGAACTAAATGGGGTCTGGTCATCATTACATCGGCTAGACCTTTAGTCCAAAAGTTTAATTGCTGCTGTCATTGGATTTGAACTCATGTCTGCAGGTTTTTAGTCCAAGCCTCTGTGAGCTTGTTCAGAAACATAACCACTGTGCAGCCTAACCCAATTCGATATACAATGGAGAATTCTCACTATAGTTCTGAACTGTACCCAATATTCATCTACTAGACGAACAGACCCAATGGCACCAACATTTACACTTCGCGCTGCCTCAGAAAAGAGTCGACATAATCAAAGACTTGTGCCATCCTTGTCAATCCTCATTCTCCTTGTTTCTGTACAGAAACGTGAAAGCATGAACCACAAGGCTCAGGAACAGCTTCTTTGCCCCTTGAGAAGATGCTATTAAGTTCTCAACACTCCTTCCATAAACTTAGGCATTGTCCAATTCACCTCTACCTCATTGTGAACATTGGACTTTGTCTGTGGAACTGATGCGCTACAATACTTGAGAACTCTGCGCTCAGTATCATTCCCTTTGCTCTATCTATTGTACTTGAGTTTGACTTGATTATCTTTATATATAGTACTATCTGATCTGTTTGGATAGCATACAAAAACAAAGCTTCTCACTGTACCTTGATACATGTGACATTAATAAACCTTAACCTAAAGTTATTTGTCTCAACAGATGTTTTGTATAAAATTTCAGACTCTCTGAATATTTGTGTAACATTATTGGCAGTTCGGTGCTGTAGAGCAGATATCTTTGAAGCTGATATGAATGTCTATTCTCAGAGAAATGAAGAATAACTCTTCACCCCACTAGACAGGAACATTGGAGCTTCTACTCCAGAAAAAGAACGATTTAACGAAATCAATGAATGACATTACACAATGCAGGAAAAACTGTACTTATATCACAACACGATAGGAATGGGATTGAGAAGCCAGATTGAGCACAGTGTGGAAGGACATTTTCATAATATCATAATATCATATCATAATATACTTTATTAGCCAAGTATGTTTTGCAACATACGAGGAATTTCATTTGCCACGCAGTCTTAACAGTAAAAAGCAACAGAACACACAAAATACATTTTAACATGAACATCCTCCACAGTGACTCCTCCACATTCCTCACTGTGATGGAAGGCGAAAAAAAGTTCAATCTCTCCCTTCTTTGTCCTCCAGCGTTCAGGGGCCTCTAACCTTCCGTTGACGGGACGATCTTACTCTCGTAATCGGCAGGCCTTTCTCATCGGGGCGATCAAGCTCCTGCATCGGGGGTGAATCTCAGCTCCCCCACGCCGGGCGATCAACACTTGGTCGGGGCTAGTCGAACTTCGTGACGCTTGGAGCACCCGACTTTATTCTCAACACGAGACTGCGAGCTCCTTGATGTTGAAGTCCGCAGGCCATGGTTGGAGCGTCGATCCAGGCAAGGAATCGTTTGCTCAGATGGTAAGTCCACGCCCCGCGGGGGCTCAAGGTCAGTCCCGGGCAAGGCCTCCAGCTCCACGATGTTAGGCCGCAGAGCGACCGGAGATACGACCCGCAAAACAATCCCATCTCCGGCAAGGTAAGAAATTGAAAAAAGTTTCCCCGACCCCCCCCCCCGCCCACCCCCCAGCTAAAACAAACCAGAGAACATTAACACATACGTCTAAAACACACTAAAAATAACAAAAAAAGGACAAAAAAATGGCCGACTGTTGGCGAGGCTGCCATCGAAGCGCCACCTGGTGGAAAGCTTGGATGGGAGATGGCTGTGTTTCTCCTGAGACATTCAGATATTCAATAATGTGAAGATCCCTGTGCAACACAATAGTTCGATGCAGCCATACTTTTTGACCTCTCCTACTAGATTTCAGACAGGACCTTTATGGTACCAATCAGCTCACTGTAAAAGCCCACTGAACTTCAGCTGGACGTTGGCTCATCAGCTTCCCATCTGAGCCTTCTGGCTAGTAACAGAGCTTGCCATTGTCCATGTCCTGGCACAAGACCATACTTTCCCAGTGACACATTGCAGATGGATCTGATCTCTTGATCTACAGCAGGTAAAGTGCCAACATCTGTCCTAGCATTAGCAAGGGTCAGATCATGTTAAGGAATGTAGGACAGAACTGCAGAGGCTGGTTTATACCAAAGATAGACACAAATGCTGGAGTAACTCAGTAGGTCAGGCAACATCTCTGGAGAAAAGGAATAGGTAACTTTTCAGTTCGGAACCTGTCTGAAGTTGGGTTCTGACCCGAAATGTCACCTATTTCTTCTCTCCAGAGATGCTGCTTGACCCACTGAGTCACTCCAGCATTTTGTGTCTTGTTCAGGAGTGGCTTCTAAAGAGTCCACTGTAGTCTTGCTTGGCTAATGCTCTCTGGTCAGAAGTAAGTTCTTGTCTAGCAGAAAGAAAAATGTGAGGAGAGGAATTAGACATACATTGTTGCTCCAACTGCACCTTCTAACTCTTACTGGATTATGGGATGCAGAAATAGAGGAATGGATTAGACGAGAGGGAGAGAATCACTTTTAATGGCCTGTGTATCTTTGACCTTTGTGTCAACCCTCCACTCCGGCCCACCTCTCTCTACTCCAGAGTGCAGGAAGGAACTGCAGATGCTGGTTTAAACCGAAGATAGATACAAAATGCTGGAGTAACTCAGCGGGACAGGCAGCATCTCTGGAGAATCTCCCCAGAGTGATACGGCAGGCACTTGGTGGCTATTAAGTGCTGTTAGCACCACTTACACAAGAGGGCAAGAAAAGTGCTTATGAGTGCTTGCAATGATTCCAAAGCTTATTCTGAAATATGTGGGGTGTGGGTGTGAACGTATTGGTATGTGTGTGAGGTTGAGTGAGGCCATCTGAATGAAGGTTCCACTGGTGACTGCTAATAGGTAAGTGTATTGTAAAGGCAGCACGTGGGGTTGGCAGCAGGAGTCCGAATTTGCCTCCACCGACCTTGTCATTAAAACGTCCATGCTGCTGCATTCATGGTCTATGTACCTCGTACTAACCATGTTTGACATCTTCACTCACTGGCACCACCATTAACAGCTACCAATGGCTTCAACCTCTTGACTGAAACCCTCAAGTAAAATATTGACCCTTCCTTTCAACCTGAACACACAATGCCATCGAGACAGCTTCTTTAAGAAACTGCGGAAACAATGAAGAGACTTCTGCTACGTACACTCCCATACCCACAGTAGCCTGTGTGTCTAGCATAGTTCTATTTACTATTATTTAAGTTATGAAATATCTCACCAAGCTACCTAAATCCCAAAGATCCTCTATAATCTATGTTAAGACACTCTAAACCGACTCTAGAATGTGATTCACTGGTTTGGATGCAGGTGATTAGGTTTAAGTTTATTTTATTGTCATATGTACAGTGAAAAGCTTTGTTTTGCATTCTGTCCAATCAGATCAGATAATACTAAACATACAATCAAGTCAAACTCAAGTACAATAGATAGAGCAAAGGTAAAGATACAGAATGCAGCATATAGTTCTCAGCATTATAGCACATCAGTTCCATAGACAAAGTCCAAGGTCCCCATTGAAGTGGAGGTAAATTGGACAGTACCCGTGCTTATGGAAGGAGTATTCAGAAGCCTGATATTCAGAAGCCTGGGCGGCAAGGTGGAGCAGCGGTAGAGTTGCTGCCTTACAGCGCTTGCAGCGCCGGAGACCCGGGTTCGATCTTGACTGTTGTTGTTGTTCGTCCTTCGGGTTGGAAGATGACCATGACTTCACTTTCAATCTTATTATTTTGACCGCTGATTGGGATCACCGCCAGCCGTGGTATGCTGGCCGAGGTTGAGGTCATGACTTGCGCTTGACTTGGATTTAAGTGAGGGGGAGTTGCACAGATCGTCGGCCTCACTCTCTCGTCCCGGCCTATCGGGTTCCAGCAGCAAGACATAGTAGGAACGGCTGGGGACAGGTCGGGATGCAGTGGATGGTCAGAAGTGTCCCTACGTATCTCACTCTGCCCTGTTTGTGCTCCACGGCGCTTTGCTGGGATCGTCTTTCTGCCCGTTGAACCTTCTGGTGGTTTCCTCCGCGCAATCCGCCGACCCCAGGCTTCACACGCTAGGTAGACAAGCCCTAAAGCCGCTGGAACCAACGACTTGCCGACTGTACATGTGGCATGCACACAAGACAGTGGAGACATCGTGGGGGCGGGGGTAGTCCTGCGGCTGATCCCACGGCTTGAGGGGACAGTCGAGACCGGGGCGGTTCTCTCCGGGCGGTGGTTCGCAGCCCCACGGGTGGGGAGGGGAGCACCGCCCGCCGGCTGCTGCTGCCCCTCAGGCCCCGGGTACGGGCACCAGGCCGCCGGCTCCAGTCTCCCAGGGGCTCCGGCGAGGCTTCTGTCCCGGCCCGGGAGACCCGGCCTCCAGTCGCCTCCAACCCAGCCGTGCTGCCCCCGGGAGGCAGGGTCGTCCTGGCCCTGGCCCTGACCGCCCGCGTCGTACGAGGAGTGGCAGCCGTGGCAGCCGTGGCAGCGCGGCGGGCCGAAGGCGGCGGCCGCCGGAGGCCCGCGGTAAGATGGCGGCACCCACTCCATGGCCGACTCCACCGCCGCCCGTGATCCTGACTACGGGTGCTGTCTGCACGGAGTTTGTACGTTCTCCCCGTAACCACGTGTGTTTTCTCTGAGATCTTCGGTTTCCTCCCACACTCCAAAGACGTACAGGTATGTAGGTAAATTGGCTTGTTAAATGTAAAAATTGTCCCTAGTGTGTGTAGTATAGTGTTAATGTGTGGGGATTGCTGGGCGGCGCGGACCCAGTGGGCCAAAGGGCCTGTTTCTGCGCTGTATCTCTAAAACTAAAACAAATAAAAACAGTGGGGGTGAAGTTGTTCCTGAGTCGGGTGCAACCCTCTTTCATGCTCCTGTACCTTCTGCCCGATGGGAGCAGGGGGAAGAAGGCGTGACCAGGGTGGGACAAGGCTGTGACTACGTTGGCTGCTTTTCTGAGGCAACGTGAAGTGTAGACAGAGTCAATGGTGTAAGAAGGAGGTGTAGGAGTGGAAGACTGGGAGCTCCAGGTTCAAGAACCACTTGTTCCCAAAACCCATCAGGCTATTGAACTATTACAATCAAACACCAAGTAAACTTCAAACTACAAACTTTCATGTTTGCATTTGGGATTTTGAGCTTTTGTTTGTTTTCCACGATATTGTTTTTTTTCAATTCATTGAACTTTTATTTGGTTGGTTTATTGAGCACTGTGTTTACAAGCCTATTGTACTGCTGCATGTAAGAATTTCATTGTTGCAGTTCGGTACATATGACAATTAAACACTCTTGTCTCTCTGGACTTGACTTTAAGGTAGAACAGTTCCCAAGCCAAGTTGTCATGCAATCTGACAGTGTGCTTTCTCTGGTGCATTTGTAGAAATTTGTAGGAGTCATTGGAAACATGTCAGATTTTTTCAGTCTCCTAAGGATAGAGAGCTGTCTGTCCATATCCAGATAAGGTCTCCACTCCTACTGTGTTGCCTGCTCCGACTGGAAAGCAACCCGAGTTTCCAGCAAACTCCCAGAAGCTGTGGAATGACTCGCAAAGATTCCATACCCTCCCTTTGGGTGGCACTGTGAGGTAGCTAGTAGAGCTGTCACCTCACAGCACCAGGCACCCGAGTTCAATCGTGACTATAGATAGACACAAAATGCTGGAGTAACTTAGCGGGACAGGCAACATCTCTGGGCAGAAGGAATGGGTGACCTTTCAGGTTGAGACCCTTCACTGCAGGTGCTGTTTGCAGGGAGCTTGCATGATCTCCCTGTGACTGCATTGCTTTCCTCTGAATGCTCCCACATGCCAAAGCCATGTGAATTGGTAGATTGTCTGGCCACTGTGAATTGCCCCTACACGATGAAGTTGATGAGAATGATGGAAAAAATAGAATGGGTTTAATTGTAAGGGGTTTCTGCGCCGAGCTTTCGCCCGACCTAAGGTCCCCGTGCCTTGCTCTGATCCCTTGACCAGGCCGTGCACACTGGTTCCCCGTGAGTGGTTCGACCCACTCACCCCTTACGGTTCTAGACACTGGACTTAGATGCAGGAGCTCTTATAGTGCAGAAAAAATTCAACCAGACCAGATTTCAAAACCAGGGTTTAAATGAAAAAGGCTTTTATTCAGCACTTGGGACTATTGTCCATGAATACTTATACAGTTCTATAATACATGTCTATGAAACACATACCGAATCACACGAATACTTATAACTATGAATCATAAAACACACACAGTTCTATAAGACATATACACGAATACCTTTTACTTATGAATTCTTAAACACAGTTCTACAAGACATATACACGACTGTAAGATGGGGAACGTACGACGCATCGCAACCTTGACCAACACATATTTTAATACACACCCAACGTTTATTCACAACCACCCTCCCCTCTACACTAAACTATGTCCAGGATATGTAGGATTTGGAGTCCATGCTCACCATGGGGCTATTACTGGGGTTACTGGCTGTTCGTTTTGCAGTATTTCTTCTCGAGTTGCGTGCCTGTTCCTCTCTCTTGCATCTGTTCTTCTTGCCTGTCGTTTCTTCCTCCTGCATTCGTTTGACTTCCTTCTGACTTGCCTGCTTGCGTTCCTTGCAGGTTTTTCTTCTCGAGTTGACTTCACTAGACTTCGAACCCGGTTTTCTCTGCGCTTCTTGCCTCTGTCCGTCTTAACTTTTTCACCCAAAAGTAGTGGCCAGTTATACTGTTTCTGACCCGTCCTATCTCCCGCCAGATCTTGGAATCTCTTTGTTCAAAAAGATATGTATGAGGTTTTCTTCTGATCTGCGCTTATGTTCGGGGATACCGGGGATGGCCAGACGGTGTAAATTGGGATTTCATTGTGAGGTGATGGGTGTTAACTGGTTTCCCATCACCTACCAGGTAGTTTTCTATGGGCTATTGTGCCCCCTCACTGAGATGAACTGTTTAGGTCGGCTTGGGGCATTGTGAGTATGCTGATGTCAGCGCCCCAGTGTCTGGACTCCGACCTGGTTTCGTAGGTTTCTGCATGGCCAATACCCATCCTTTGTTCTGGCCGTAGCTTTGCAGAAACCTAGAGACTGGGTTGTAAGGTTTTTACTTTTTTTGTGGCTGGTCACGAGGCCCTGCGGCCATTTTAGGACCCACGGATTGTGACATCCTTTGTTAATCTGACCGCAGCCTTTCTCCGCTATCAGCCCCAGTCTCTTGTTTAAAATGTCCAAACTGCAGCTCTTTGGTTTGGTGTTGCTTTCCAAATGAGGGAAAACTTCTCAAATCTTACAGTCCCTCCTGTTGATTTGCATAACCCCAGCTTATCGAATCAATTAAATAATGTGGTTGAGCAATGTTTTCCCGATTCTCCATATCCAGACCCCTGAGGTTTTAACTAAACTAGTGTTTCATTGCGAACGTACAGTCCCCATCTCTTAGGCTGACCTTTACTGCCCGTGTCCCGGGCAAAACTATATTACAAGTATGTACATTTTCATGTCAGACATATACACCTACACCTTGTCCCGGGCCGATGCCTCCGCCATCCTCCTACTGGTGTCAGCTGTAATGTAGGACATGAAAACAATACAACAGTAAAACGATACATTTTTTTACATTCCTTCACAATCACTCTTGATACAAATTCGAATACAAAAACCTAGTTTATACAAATTTTAAAAGGGGACAATATAAAACACAGTCTACTCGGTGCGGAGGGGGGGGGGCACGTCCTCCTAGCAGCTTGCGGCTGGGTCCTGCTCGCCCACCCGCACGTAACGGTCTCTCCATTCCCCTTGATGTACTCGGTTATTGAGGTGCTGCCCTCTTTTACATTTTCCCCTTAGTGGTTTTTGGGCACTCACCCTCCTGTGCTACTGCCAGTGGAACTGTGGGAGGTGTTATGCGTGGTCGTGTGATGAGTTCAGTGGCGTTTACCGGGATCGGGGAAAGGGGGACCCCACAAGCCCGCGAGCTAACATCCCACCTCATCCCCTTACCGTCATCCTGCCACTGTCTCTGGAAAAATATGCTGTTGCCCGTGGGGCAACGATACCTTGAACCCCACATACACATATAAATCCCCTCATCCGGTTCCCACCATTTGTCCCAACACACACTCAACTGTTCTTTAGTCCCAGAAATAGTTCTGTGAGTGTTGTTGTTAAGTCTCTCCCACTCAACAGTGGAGTTGGCCATTGTCCTGCTCGTTTTCCTCAGCCACCACCGCCTGCTCGTGGGGACCTTCCCCGTGCATACCAGCCAGATCCTTTTGCCAATGGTGGCGCTGATCTTTTGGGCGATAATCTTGATTCTCGGGCACAATAATGAAGCGTCCCGATAAGCAAAACCTGGGGCGCTGGAATACTCTGAAGAGTTCGATCCCAGCCACCCCGGCCACCGGCCTTCATGGAAGTAAACTGCGGTCTCCTCCGCTTCTCTCCTTCCAGTCCCATCGGTCGCGATGGGAGCCGTGTCCCCGGAGCAGCCGTAGACGATGATGTCCTTGGTGCAGCCCCGATAGGTCCACCCACATCCGATCGCCGTGGCAACGATCCACCATACGAGTGCCTCCTTCCACTCCAGAAAACAGATAAAGAAGAATGGTATAGCCAGCCTCTTGGGGAGCGCTTGGCTTTGTTAAACGCCTCTGCGGGCGGGTCTCTTGACCCCCAGCCTGCACCCCACACCCACACATCCTGGACGCATCAACTTTATTTAAACGCTAACTATCCCCACAAAACTTATCTTAAATAGCTTATCCTTATCAAAAATAGCTTATCCTTATCTAAAATACCTATCCTTATTTATATTATCTAAAATATAATACAGTGCCGCCTTCCCCGGGCGGCTCAGCTAATCCCTGTCAGGGCTGCAGCGGGTCGTCTCCTGCGGCTGCACCACGCTGTCTCCCACCTTTGATCCTCCGCAGCATGTCGCTGCCTGGCGGGGGCTAGGTCCCCTCCGAGACGTAAGCTCCCTCCTCCCTACTTGGCCAAAACTCCTCCCTGGCCAAAACTTTCTACGTTGGGGTTTCCTGCTGGACCTACGGAGGATCACCTTAGGCACTGCCCCCTGGACAGCCTGGCTGAGGACCGGTTCCTGCCGTGCCGCAGCTCGGGTACCCCCCGCAGCTGCCGACCCTGGCCCCTCCTCATCCAGCTCTGCCCCCTTGGTGCTGGGTATACCCGCGGCATCCGGCCTCACCCTGCCTGTACCTACAGGTGGTGAGCCTCCGCCCGCTACCCCCACCTTCCTGGTGCTTGTGTCGGGGACGTTACTGTCGTCCCCCTCTGACTCCTCTTCCTCCGTAATGGGATCCAGCCCCTGGTCGAGCTGATCAGGCTCTTCCTCACCTGAATCCCACCCAGAACGGGAGACCCTCCATTCCTGGAGAATGTCCTCCCGCCTCACGCAGGCAACCTTGCCTGTCTGCGTGACCTGCCTCATCCTTGGCTGTGAACGCGCGCCAGCCTGTTCCTTCCCTGTGAACCCCGCCAGTGCGAAAGGGACCCCCGTGGACAGGGGAGAGTCAAAGGGTTCCTCTGTGTGGACCACGGTGCATGAAGCCCCCGTGTCCAACTGGTAACTGCCCCTTTGCCTCTCCACTACCATCTCCACAAGCGGCCTCTTCCACGCATCATAGCGGAGAGGACACAGATAGGCAGGCTGCGTGGGCTGATGTCTTTGGGGAATGTCCAGTGCCCCCCTCGCACCCGGGGAGCCGGTAGCGACTGCCACCTTCCCCTGTGCGGCCATGAGGGACTGCATCACCTCGATCATCGTTTCGATGATCTCGGGCTTAACTGGGACCTCGGTGCGCTGGGTGGTGCCAACCCTATCTTCCTTGGTGTGGGCCCTGCAATCCTTCTGCCAGTGTCCCACCTTACCGCACCTGAAACACTTGGACTGTGCGGTAGGGTTACCCTCCTGTCGCCACTCCTTTTGGGCCGGTGCAGTAGCCTCCGCTACCTGCACCTTCCCTTTTTCGAGTCGGGTAGACGTACTCCGGGTGTTTCTATACCCTACCGTGAGATGGTCCAAAACCGCCTCCTCCGTGCTATTTGTGGGATCAAACCAGGCTTTCGCCTGTTCCCTGACGGCTGCCAGGCTGTTTGACACCAAGCATCGGAGCCACTGTGCTCTCCCATTCCCGGCCAGGTCATCCCGCGCAGGGACGTGCGGGCAACTGCTCTGATATACTGTCCACAGTCGCGCCGCAAAAACCCTTGGGGGTTCTCCCTCCATCTGGAGGGTCTTCCCTAATCGGGCAAATGGACCCTCATCGTCTACCCCCAAGACTTCCAGGACCTCGTCCCGCAGGAGATCGTAGATCCTGGTCCCTCTTTTACTCTCGTCTGAGAGGCATTGGAGGATCGAGCTGTCCAGGGAGAACAGCAACATTTTTGCCCGTTCTCCCTCGTCGCAACCGTTGATTGCGGCGGTTTGCTCGATCTCCCTGAAATGCAGCGAAGGGTCCCCTGATCCGGATAATTTAATTACATAGCTCTTAACTGCTGGGAGCTGTGGGGCCCCACGATCTCGCTCTGAATGGGTCCGGCGTCCCCATTCAGCGCGGTGGGTCCCCGTCTGGTTTCCAGGACCGGGCACATGGGTGCCGGTGCCGAGTATTCTACCGGGAGCTCCTCTCTCTCTCTTTCCCCTACACTACCCCTTTTCCAGGATGCCTCGTAGCTAGGGGAATTGTGGAGTCTGGGGGCTGAAGCCACCATGGTCTTTCTAGGGATCGGAACCGGGACCTTCGCACCCGCTAGTGACTGGCCCGCGGGGGGGTTCATCAAACAGACCAGCCCGCTTGCTTTATTTAAAGCACCCCGCAGACCCTCTATCTCCTGCAGGCAGGCCCCGTGGTCGGCCCCTTCCGACCTGTCCTCCAAAACCATTTTATAGGCTGCCCTAACTCCCTTAAGTTTCTCTTCCTGGGTCTCCAGCTGGTGGCTCAGGGAAACGCACTGCTCCCTGAGCTTGCCCTTACTGCGCATAGCCTCAGTGATCTGACACTCCATCAGCTCTACCCTGGCTTCGTGGCGGTTGGTCACGACCCGGCACTCCTTGTTTAAAGAGTCCAGAGCCTCAATCAACTGGTTCCCACCCGCAGCCTTCTCCTCTACCTCCTCCTGAAGGTCCCTGATCTGGGCTGCCTGTGCCACAACCACACGGTCCAAAAGCTGGACCTGCTTTTTATAGCAGGTCAGCCAGACCGCCTTCTCTACAGATTTCTTATGGGCTGTACTGGCCGTCCACCGGATTGCTGCATCCAGTGGGCGCTTGTCATCTAGTAACGCACACATCCATTGTTTGGTGATATTCACCTTACTAAACACAATGCGCTCGTCCATTATGTCCCTAGTTTTAAAATCCTTTTCCGGTACACTATCATCCTGCTGCCAGTGTCCCTTCGTGGTCGCCATTATCTGTAAGGGGTTTCTGCGCCGAGCTTTCGCCCGACCTAAGGTCCCCGTGCCTTGCTCTGATCCCTTGACCAGGCCGTGCACACTGGTTCCCCGTGAGTGGTTCGACCCACTCACCCCTTACGGTTCTAGACACTGGGCTTAGATGCAGGAGCTCTTATAGTGCAGAAAAATTCAACCAGACCAGATTTCAAAACCAGGGTTTAAATGAAAAGGCTTTTATTCAGCACTTGGGACTATTGTCCATGAATATATTTATACAGTTCTATAAGACATATCTATAATACACATACCGAATGCATGAATACCTTTGATTTATTAATCACAAAACGCACAGTTCACAAGACATATACCCGAATACCCTTTTCGCTGAAAACTTAAAAACACACAGTTCCACGAGACATATATCCGAATACCTTCTTTGCTGAATTCTTGAAACACACAGTTCCACAAAACATATACACGAATACCCTTTTACTTATGAATTCTTAAACACAGTTCTGCAAGACACATACACGACTGTAAGATGGGGAACGTACGACGCATCGCAACCTTGACCAACACATATTTTAGTACACACCCAACGTTTATTCACAACCACCCTCCCCTCTACACTAAACTATGTCCAGGATATGTAGGATTTGGAGTGCATGCTCACCATGGGGCTATTACTGGGGTTACTGGCTGTTCGTTTGGCAATATTTCTTCTCGAGTTGCGTGCCTGTTCCTCTCTCTTGCATCTGTTCTTCTTTCCGACTTTCTTCTTGACTGTGTCCGTCTTAACTTGCCTGCTTGCGTTCCCTGCAGGTTTTCTTCTCGAGTTGACTTCAGTTCCGACTCCCCTCCGACTTAACTTTTTCACCCAAAAGTAGTGGCCAGTTATACTGTTTCTGACCCATCCTATCTCCCGCCAGATCTTGGAATCTCTTTGTTCAAAAAGATATGTATGAGGTTTTCTTCTGATCTGCGCTTATGTTCGGGGATACCGGGGATGGCCAGACGGTGTGAATTGGGATTTCATTGTGAGGTGATGGGTGTTAATTGGTTTCCCATCACCTACCAGGTAGTTTTCTATGGGCTATTGTGCCCCCTACTGAGATGAACTGTTTAGGTCGGCTTGGGGCATTGTGAGTATGCTGATGTCAGCGCCCCAGTGTCTGGACTCCAACCTGGTTTCGTAGGTTTCTGCATGGCCAATACCCATCCTTTGTTCTGGCCATGGCTTTGCAGAAAACCTAGAGACTGGGATGTAAGGTTTTTACCTTTTGTGGCTGGTCACGAGGTCCTGCGGCCATTTTAGGACCCACGGATTGTGACATCCTTTGTTAATCTGACCGCAGCCTTTCTCCGCTATCAGCCCCAGTCTCCCGTTTAAAATGTCCAAACTGCAGCTTTTTGGTATTGTGTTGCTTTCCAAATGAGGGAAAACTTCTCAAATCTTACATAATGTAGGTTAAATGTAAATATGTAAGTCAACAGTCAACAGTCAACAGAGCTTTATTTGTCATTCGGTACCAAGGTACCGAACGAAATTACATAGCAGTCACACAAAAAAAAAAGAACACAAGACACATGACCCCAACACAAACGTCCATCACAGTGACTCCAAACACCCCCTCACTGTGATGGAGGCAACAAAACTTCCACTCTCTTCCCCACGCCCACGGACAGACAGCTCGTCCCCGACCGACCCGCACAGTCCCCGTAAGGGGATGGAAGTCCCCGCGGCCGAGTCGCACCGGGCGCTGAAACGTCTTGCGGCTGAGCCGGGCGATGGAAGGCCCTGCGGCCGAGCCGTGCGCAGCTAAGTCCCGCGGCCGAGCCGCACCGGGCGATGGAAGGCCCCGCGGCCAAGCCAAACCGGGCACTGTTAAGTCCAGCGGCCGAGCCGCACCAGCGATGAAAAGTCCCGCGGCCGAGCCACGCAGGGCGATGTTAGGTCCCGCGGCCGAGCCGCACCGGGCGATGGAAGGCCCCGCGGCCAAGCCGCACCGGGCACTGTTAAGTCCAGCGGCCGAGCCGCACCAGCGATGAAAAGTCCCGCGGCCAAGCCGCGCCGGGCGATGTTAGGTCTCGCGGCCGAGCCGCACCGGGCGATGTTAGGCCACGCGGCCGAGCCGCACCGGGCACTGTTAAGTCCAGCGGCCGAGCCGCACCGGGCGATGTTAGGCCCCGCGGCCAAGCCGCGCCCCGCGGCCAAGCCGCACCCCGCGCCGTGTGGAAGAGACCTAAAAGAGAAAGGTTTCCCCCACCCCCCCACCCACACCACAACCCCCCCACCCACACCACCACCCCCCCACACATACACAACCAAAAAAAAACAAAAACCATCCCAACACCGACACACAACAAAAAAAAAGGAAAAAAGACGAACAGACTGCTAGCGAGCCGCAGCCGTTAGGCGCCGCCACTGTAGGTGGTTACAGCTGGTCTTGGTGGGCAGAAGGGTTTGTTTCTCTGCTGTATCTACCCACTCTATCAACCTATTCAAAGAAGGCTGGGGTGTTTTTAATGGGTGTCCACCTAGTTTGAGCTGCTGTTAGTTACATTTGGATTGCACATAGGCCAACAGCATGATCTGTACTGTCCACACATTGAAACCATGCCCATATTCTGTGGTGTTCCTGCACTGCCAAATGGGTGTAAGTTACAACTGGATGGCACCTCATTAAAGCACTGTCCAGTTGAATCCTCTTTACCTGGTCATCATCACAGAGCTGCCACGAGGACGTGCTGCGTACAGATTAGCTGTCATGTTTCTCACGTGGCAACATTTCAAAAGTAATTGATTTCTTCTTATCGAGTCCACGTCACAAGATTAAAAATTGTTCAGTCCGAGCTGAACACACTTCTCAGCATCAACAAACAATGGCATCTTGCACTTTGGGTGCTTCTTGTGCTTCTTGTGCGTAGTGGTGGAAAGATTGGTGGAAACAGCGTGCGATTGGCGTGAACGCACTTTCCTTGACCCCAGTAATTGACTGACAGTAAAGTATTTGCTGCTTCCTGATATCCAGATTGGTATTATATAATGAAAAGAGGTGGAAAATAATAGACAATAGACAATAGACAATAGGTGCAGGTGTAGGCCATTCAGCCCTTCACGCCAGCACCGCCATTCACTGTGATCATGGCTGATCATCCACACCAGTACCCCGTTCCTGCCTTCTCCCCGTATCCCCTGACTCCGTATCTTTAAGTGCTCTATTTAGATCTCTCTTTAAAGCATAATAATGATGCTATTCCTAATCACACCACAGCACATAACAATGGATGTGGTCAGACGGATCGCAATTGTTTTGTGCCCTAGAAGTATGTAACCGAGGTGTAAAATTGGAATGAACATATTACCATTAAAATGTCTGTGTGGCTTTTTCTCATAATGTCTGAACACAGCCTGTCCTCGGTAGCACAAATTGTATTTGAAAAGATAAAATCTGGGAAGATATTTAGAAATAGAAAGCATAGAAAATAGGTGCAGGAGGAGGCCATTCAGCCCTTCGAGCCAGCACCGCCATTCATTGTGATCATGGCTGATCATCCACAATCAGTAACCCGTGCCTGCCTTCTCCCCATATCCCTTGATTCCACTAGCCCCCAGAGCTCTATCTAACTCTCTCTTAAATTCATCCAGTGATTTGGCCTCCACTGCCCTCAGTGGCAGAAAATTCCAAACATTCACAACTTTCTGAGTGAAAAAGTTCCTTCTCACCTCAGTTTTAAATGGCCTCCCCTTTATTCTAAGACTGTGGCCACTGGTTCTGGACTCGCCCGACATTGGGAACATTTTTCCTGCATCTAGGAAATGCATCCAGTCCATTGATAATTTTATATGTCTCTATAAGATCCCCTCTCATCTTTCTAAACTCTAGCGAATACAAGCCTAGTCTTTTCAATCTTTCCTCATATGACAGTCCCGCCATCCCAGGGATCAATCTTGTGAACCTACACTGCACTGCCTCAATTACAAGGATGTCCTTCCTCAAATTAGGAGACCAAAACTGTACACAATACTCCAGATGTGGTCTTACCAGGGCCCTATACAACTGCAGAAGAACCTCTTTACTCCTATACTGAAATCCTCTCGTTATGAAGACCAACATGCCATTAGCTTTCTTCACTGCCTGCTGTACCAGCACGCCAACTTTCAGTGACTGGTGTACAAGGACACCCAGGTCTCGCTGCACTTCCCCCTTATCTAACCTGACACTATTGAGATAATAATCTGCCTCCTTGTTTTTGCCGCCAAAGTGGGTAACCTCACATTTATCTATATTATACTGCATCTGTCACTCACTCAACCTGTCCAGGTCACCCTGCAACCTCCTAACATCCTCTTCACAGTTTACACTGCCACCCAGCTTTGTGTCACCCGTTTACTCCTACTCTTTACTTCCTGTCTGCCAACCAATTCTCTATCCATGTCAACACCATATCCCTAATACCATGTGCTCTAATTTTAGTCACCAATCTCCCGTGTGGGACCTTATCAAAGGCTTTCTGAAAGTCTAGATACATTACATCCACTGGCTCCCCTTCATCCATTTTACTTGTCACATCCTCAAAAAATTCCAGAAGATTAGTCAAGCATGATTTCCCTTTCATAAATCCATGCTGACTTGGACTTATCCTTTTACTGCTATCCAAATGCACCTTTATTACCTCTTTAATAATTGACTCCAGCATCTTTCCCACCACCGATGTCAGGCTAACTGGTCTGTAATTCCCCGTTTTCTCTCTCGCTCCTTTCTTGAAAAGTGGGATAACATTAGCTATCCTCCAATCCACAGGAACATAGAAAATAGGTGCAGGAGTAGGCCATTCGGCCCTTTGGCCCTTCGAACCATTCAATATGATCATGGCTGATCATCCAACTCAGTATCCCGTACCTGCCTTCTCTCCATACCCCCTGATCCCTTTAGCCACAAGGGCCACATCTAACTCCCTCTTAAATATAGCCAATGAACTGGCCTCAACTACCTTCTGTGGCAGAGAATTCTACAGATTCACCACTCTCTGTATGAAAAAAACCGTTCTCATCTCGGTCCTAAAAGACTTCTTAAACTGTGACACCTTGTTCTGGACTTCCCCAACATCGGGAACAATCTTCCTGCATCTAGCCTGTCCAACCCCTTTAAAATTTGGTAAGTTTCTATAAGATCCCATCTCAATCTTCTAAATTCCAGCGAGTACAAGCCAATCCTGAATCTATTGAACATTGGAAAATAATCACCAATGCGTCCACTATTTCTAGAGCCACCTCCCTGAGGACCCTGGGATGCAGACCATCAGGCCCTGGGGATTTATCATCCTTCAGTCCCATCAGTCTGCCCAATACTATTTCTCGCCTAATGAAAATTTCTTTCAGTTCCTCTACCCCCCCTAGATCCTCTGTCCTCTAGTACATCTGGGAGATTGTTTGTGTCTTCCTTCGTGAAGACAGATCTGAAGTACCTGCTCAACTCTTCTGCCATTTCCTTGTTACCCATAATAATTTCATCCGTGTCTTCCTTCAAAGACTTTGCTACTCTTTTTCTCTTAGCATATCCAAATAAATTTTTACTGTCCTTCTTTATATTCTTGGCCAGCTTCCCCTCGTACTTCACCTTTTCAGCCCATATTGCCCGTTTTGTTACCTTCTGTTGTCGTTTTAAAGTTTCCCAATCCTCTGGCTTCCCACAACTCTTTGCTGTGTTATACATCTTTTCTTTTAGTTTTATTCCACCCCTAACTTCCCTTGCCAGCCACGGTTGCCTCCAACTCCCCTTAGAATCTTTCTTTCGCTTTGGAATAAAATGATCCTGCGTCTTCCGGATTATGCCCAGAAATTCCTGCCATTACTGTTCCACCGTCAATCCTGCTAGGATCCCTTTCCAGTCGACCTTGGCCAGCTCCTCTCTCATGCCTTCATAGTCCCCTTTGTTCAACTGCAACACTGACACTTCCAATTTAACCTTCTCCTTCTCAAATTGCAGATTAAAACTAATCATATTATGATCACTGCCTCCAAGCGGTTCCTTTACCTCGAGTTCTCTTATCAAATCTAGTTAATTGGACAACACTAAATCCAGAATTGCCTTTTCTCTGGTAGGCTCCATTACAAGCTGCTCTAAGAATCCATCTCGGAGGCACTCCACAAATTCTCTTTCTTGGGGTCCAGAACCAACATGATTTTCCCAGTCTACCTGCATATTGAGATCCCCCATCACCACAATGGCATTACCTTTCTTACATGCCAGTTATTACTCCTGCTGCATCTTACACCCTACATCCGGGCTACTATTTGGGGGTCTGTAGATAACACCAATTAGTGTCTTCTTGCCTTTATAATTCCTCAACTCTATCCACAGTGACTCTACCTCATCAGTCCCTATGTCTTCCCTCGCAAGGGACTGAATTTCGTTCCTCACCAGCAGAGCTACCCCACAGCCTCTGCCCACCTGCCTGTCCTTTCTATAGGATGAATAACCCTGAATATTGTTCCCAGGCCCGATCCTCCTGCAGCCACGTCTCTGTAATCCCCACAATGTCATATCTACCATCCTCTAACTGAGCCTCAAGCTCATCTACTTTACTTCTTATACTTCGCGCATTCATATACAGTACTTTTAATTCCTTGCTCATCTCACCCTTCACACCGATCCCTATTACACCTGGCCATTCTCTCTTATCCCTTTGTCAGCTTTCTTTCCCATTAATTCTGGGGTCATTAACTATCCCTTTACTCTCTTTCCCTTTAACTCCATTCTTGACTATCCCATTTGACCCCCCCCACCCCTATTTAGTTTAAACCCACCCGTGTAGCAGTGGCAAACCTGCCCGCCAGAATGCTGGTCCCCCACCTGTTAAGGTACAATCCATCCCTTTTGTACAATTCCCCCTTACCCCAAAACAGATCCCAGTGGTCTAAGAATCTAAATCCCTGCACCAGCTTCTCAGCCACACATTCAGGTCCTGTAACTCCCTGTTCCTGCCCTCATCAGCACGAGGAACTGGCAGCAAACCGGAGATAACCACCCTGGAGGCCCTGCTTTTCAGCATTTTTCCGAGCTCTCTAAAGTCACGCTGCAGAATATCTATCCCCTTCTTTGAAAGTTATTTCTTTCTATTTTAACTTTCCATGTCTCCTGAATATTCTTTGCTTTGTTTTCTCTTTCAAAGTAATCTTCTAAACTAATCTCCGAGGAGATTATGATGTGCTCTACAACCAGTGGAGCAGTGTTGCCAGGGCTCACCAGAGCGCCGCTCCGACACCTCTGTAAAAAAAAAACAAATACACAGCGGGGAATTTCAACCAGCGGGGAAAATTAACAGCAGCCGCCCCGGCACCAGTGACAGCTCCGGCACCAGTGACAGCTCCGGCACCAGTGACAGCCCCGGCACCAGTGACAGCTCCGGCACCTAAAATATTAGCACCGCAACACTGACTAAAATCACTCTTGTTAGTGTCAGCATACCCACTAAAGGAACAGCTGCCAGTCAATACTGAAATGCTGATCTTCAACTTTACATTTTCTAAATGACAACTGTGTTATAAATAACACCAGGTGTGCTATAAAGCCCACCAGTTGTGGTGGAGAATCTAATGCTGCAACTTATTCCCCAGATTCAGAGGCATAACCCCTTGATCTATCCTCCAACAGTCTAGGACACAGTGTAGTATAAGAAAATAACTGCAGATGCTGGTACAAATCGAAGGTGTTTATTCACAAAATGCTGGAGTAACTCAGCAGGTCAGGCAGCATCTCGGGAGAGAAGGAATGGGTGACGTTTCGGGTCGAGACCCTTCTTCAGACTCTTCAGACCCAGTGTAGGTTCATCTTATAACTACGATGAAAGCTCAGTATCTTTTTATACTATTTATACGGCACTGGGAAGAATCTATGTTAGTTTTGAATTGTAAGCACAGAATTCATACTTCACCCTCAGATAATCAAGGTTTTTTTTTTGTTATCAAAAAAATATTCAAAAGGAAAGGCACTCTTGCAAAGTGAATCAGCCTCAGGCACAGGTTGATGTGAGCCAGGTTTCATTGCACAAGCAGCACCCCAGGACATACATCTGAAGCTCACCGTTCAAACCCAGCCAAACATTTGTCGAACTAACTCATTCCACTTGGATTTCGCCATTTTGTTTTTGGCTCTGAGATTCCCCAAGTAAATATCGTACATACTTTACGGCTTCCGCTTGTGATCCAGACATGACTGGCAAGAGCACCAAGCACATGTCATCTTCAGCCTTGATTGAAACAAGTGTCTTGAGACCAGACCTCCACGGAGGTTTTTATTGATTTTATGTCCTTTTATGCGCAAAAGATATTTGTAGAAGTTTGAGTTCAACATTTGGTCCTCTGAAGCTGTAACTGGTTTAGTTTAGTGTAGTTTAGAGATACAGCGCGGAAACAGGCCCTTTCGGCCCACCGGGTCCGCGCCGACCAGCGATCCCTGCACATTGGTGGCACGGTGGCGCAGCGGGAGAGTTGCTGCCTTACAGCGAATGCAGCGCCGGAGACTCGGGTTCGATCCTGACTACGTTCTCCCCATGACCTGCGTGGGTTTTCTCCGAGATCTTCGGTTTCCTCCCACACTCCAAAGACGTACAGGTATGTAGGTTAATTGACTGGGTAAATGTAAAAATTGTCCCTAGTGTGTGTAGGATAGTGTTAATGTGCGGGGATCGCTGGGCGGCGCGGACTCGGTGGGCCGAAGGGCCTGTTTCTGCGCTGTATCTCCAAATCTTTTTTTTTTTTAAATTAACACTATCCTATACCCTCTAGGGACAATTTTTACATTTACCAAGCCAAATAACCTACATACCTGTACGTCTTTGGAGTGTGGGAGGAAACCGAAGATCTCAGAGGTCACAGGGAGAACATTCAAACTCCGTACAGACAGCACCCGTAGTCGGGATGGAACCCGGGTCTCCGGCGCTGCAAGCTCTGTAAGGCAGCAACTCTACCGCTGCGCCACCATGGTTGAAATGGATTGTATCTTGCCAAGGCTATTTTACATTTTTAATTTAGGTTCTGACGAAAATGCCACAGATTTTTATTAAAAATAAATGCTTTCTGGTTGAACAGACACAATGGACTAAAATTTTGATCCTATAGAGTTTCTTTTAAACACCATGGTGGTGCAGCGGTAGAGTTGCTGCCTTAAAGTGTACAGCACCAGTGACCCGGGTTCCATCCCGACCATGGGTGCTGTCTGTACGAAGTTTGTACATTCTCCCTGTGACCTCCGAGATCTTCGGTTTCCCCCCATAGATTCTTGCTATTGAGGGTGTGCAGCGTAGGTTTACTTGGTTAATTCCTGGAATGGCGGGACTGTCATATGTTGAAAGACTGGAGCGGCTAGGCTTGTATACACTGGAGTCCAGAACAAGAGGCCACAGTTTAAGAATAAGGAGTAGGCCATTTAGAACGGAGATGAGGAAAAACGTTTTCAGTCAGAGAGTTGTGAATCTGTGGAATTCCCTGCCTCAGAAGGCAGTGAAGGCTAATTCTCTGAATGCATTCAAGAGAGAGCTAGATAGAGCGCTTAAGGATAGCAGAGTCAGGGGGTATGGGGAGAAGGCAGGAACGGGGTACTGATTGAGAATGATCAGCCATGATCACATTGAATGGTGGTGCTTGCTCGAGGGGCCGAATGGCCTACTCCTGCACCTATTGTCTATTGTCTATTGTTTCCTCCCACACTCCAAAGACGTACAGGTTTGTAGGTTAATTGGCTTGGTAAATGTAAAAATTGTCCCTAGTGTGTGGCCTACGTGGGTTTTATCTGAGATCTTCGGTTTCCTCCCACACTCCAAATACGTGCAGGTTTGTAGGTTAGTTGGCTTGGTTTAAATCTAAAATTGTCCCTAGTGTGTGTAGGATAATGTGTGGGGATCGCTAGTCGGTCCGGACTCGGTGGGCTGAAGGACCTGTTTCGGCGATGTATCTCTAAACTAAACTAAACTAAACTAAACCAAGTGATTTAGAATTGATTTTACCTGGAGTAAGTTGCATTAGAAGTATTTCCAGGTGAAAATATGGCAGCTGCAAAATTGTACTAGGACCATTTAGGCATGATCCATGTTACGGTGCCTGGCATTTTCCCTGTGTTGAGCATACACCGAATAATATCATTCATCAATACAGCTTTTCTCCTGTTCTGTCATAAAGTAGATGCTGAAGCTCCAGATGACTACTATTGTCTCTCTTGAGCTAAGAGCTCAGCATGCTCTCCATTAGAAGAGTCAAAACTGAAAAAGTCATCTGTTCATTCCCTCCACAGATGCTGCCTGACCAGCTGAGTGCTTCCAGCACTTTGTATTTTGCTTATCATGCTCTGTTCTTTCAAAGGAAACTCACTGTCATTGTTACACATGACCCAGAGTGCCAATGCAGGTATCACCGACATAAAGTGTAAGAAAATCAGCTGCCTTTACCCAGTCTCAATCATACGGTGACTGTGGACTTACAGTTCTTTGTTTCGACATTTTGACATTGTTTCGACATGGACAGATGGATCTCCTTCAGGTATGCCTATTTTGAAGAAGTTCTCCTCTCACTGACGGGAGTTCCGTGAGACCTGTCCTCTTCTTTTTTCTTCTCCCTCCCCTACAAACAGTCTGAAGAAGGGTCTCGCCCTGAAACGTCACTCATCCATGTTCTCCAGAGATGCTGCCTGGCCTGCTGAGTTACTCCAGCACTTTGTGTCTTTTCCCACATTAAAGTGATTGACTCTTCACCTCCCCCCATTTGATTCACTCAGCCAACCTGACCAATGCCAGTTAGAATGACCAAATTCCATTTGGAATATTTTGGAGGACCAAGAACCAAGTTAGGAATGAGCAATAAGCATCCATATCACAGGAACAAGTAAAATAAAGTACGTTGTTCACAAATTGTAACCACAATTTAGCACAAATAGAGACATATAGCAGATAAAAAGCATGCATCCATGGTCTGAAGAAGGGTCTCAACCCGAAACGTCACCCATTCCTTCTCTCCTGAGATGCTGCCTGACCCGTTGAGTTACTCCAGCATGTTGTGATGCATTCATGGAAGTATTTCTGCTCTTGAATATCTAATTCAGTCTCACAATCAGTCTCAGTCTCCCTGTCACTGGTCAATTAATTGTAAGGGGAATTGAATGCAACATTTAGGATGCTTTGTGTTGGTAGAAGGCACATTGGTAAGCCCACATCTAGAGTATTGCACATACACCTAGGTCTTCCTGCCAAGAGAGGTTGAACAGTTTAGATCTGTCTTCCTTGGAGTTTAGATGCCTGAGCTGAGCATATTCAGGCATACATAATCCGCCAGCAGCTTGAAAGGCTCGATGTTGAGATGTGCACTCGAGCGAGCCGGTGGTGGACGTGGCTCAAGGTAAGGGGCAGCTCATTTAAAACTAAAGTGCAGAGAATGTTAGGGTAGTGAATCTTTGGGAATCTTTGGGATTCACTAGCCCCCATTAGTGTTGGATATCATACGATTTTACTTAAGATGGTGATGGATAAACATTTGAAAGATCGAGGAATTGAAGGTTATGGAGAACTAGCACAGTAGTGGAGTTGAAGCCAGCATAGATAAGGCATTATCGTGTTAAATGCTTGAAGGGTTTGGTCACTTACTCCTGCAGCTCGTTTCTTGTGTTCTTCCAACAACTTTATAGAAGGTTGTTATTTATTTTACTTAATCAAGGGATATAGGCTTCACAGTGAGCCCACATTTAATTGCCCTCCCTTATTATCTTTGAGGAGATGATGGTGTTGCCTTCTTGGACAACTGCACGCCTTTAGGTGTGGGTATACCTTCAGTGCTGTCAGGAGAGACCTCATGCAATGGTGAAGAACAGCAATGGATTTCCATGTCAAGGCGATGTGTGGCTCAGTGGGTAACTGTGGTGTTTCTGTTCCCTTACCTTTGCTTCCCTTGTCTTTCCAGCTGCTAATGGAGTTAGAAAGTACTGGCGAAAGAGTCCTGGTGAGTTGGTGTTGAACAGTCTGTAGATGGTGCAATCTTGCTCCAGTGAGCCAGTGGTGGAGCGAGTGAATGGATGTGGACGGGGTGACTCTGAGATGGGGTGCTCAGTCCTGGATGATGTCAGGCTTCCCGAGTGTTGTGGAAGCCATACTCATGCAGGCAGGTGGAGAGTATTCCATCATGTCCCTGATTGAAGTCTTGAACAGGCTTTGGGTGGATAGAAGGTGAGTTACTTGCTGTATGACCACTAGTCTTTGGAAACATTTAGACATGGTTCACTGAAGTAACATGTGGAATAGCCAGGTTGTCTTACTGAAGAAGGATTGGACAAGAAGGCTAGGCTGGTGTTTTCCAAATGACCGGAACATTTAATTTAATTTTAATTTTAATTAATTTAATTTAATTTAATAATTTTTATTTGTCATATGTAGGTTGGCACAGGGTCAACGGCACAATGAAATGTATTTGACAAGACAAGGGTCACCTCAGCAGTAATATTCCAAGGATAAATAAGATTAAAAAATGACATTAGTAAGATAAAAAGACAAGATTAAAAATAGTTAAAAAGACAATATTAAAAAATAATCAACATATATGATTTGAAATGTGTTTATGAGTTCAAAGCCTGATGGCCTGATGGTAGAAACTGTTCTTAAGTTTGGTGGTTTAAGATCCTGATGGGCCATAAGGAGGTAGAATTCGAGGGCATGCTTTCTCTCAAAGGAGAATTTAGAACTAATGAACAAGATTTAAAAGCAAGGGAACACCCATTTAAGATAATGGAGACACAAAATGCTGGAGTAACTCAGCGGGCCAGGCAGCATCTCGGGAGAGAAGGAATGGGTGACATTTCGGGTCGAGACCCTTCTTCAGAAGGACAGTCTGAAGAAGTCCGAAGAAGGGTCTCAACCCGAAACGTCACCCATTCCTTCTCTCCCGAGATGCTGCCTGACCCGCTGAGTTACTCCAGCATTTTGTGTCTACATGCAGGTTTTTTTTCCTACCCATTTAAGATAGATTTGAGGCCAATATGTGTCTCTCAGATGGGCATTATGTTTTGGAGTTCTCAGTCTTAAATGCTCAAAAGTGAGTCTTTGAATATTTTTAGGGCAGAGGAAGATAGATTCCTGTTAGGAATTACATGTAGATGGGAAAGCAGTTACAATTAAATGAGCCGTCACTTCTCAAATGGGAGGGAAGGATTGAGTGGCCAAATGGCTCACTGCTGCTTCTAATTTGTATTTTTGCAGCAGGTGTCACAAGTGTTTAGAAGTGAAAGTGCAAGTGAAGCAGCTGAATTTCAACCACGTTTTGAGTTATTTACAGGATGCCGACTTCTGTGACAGGACGACCACTGTCCAACTTGTACACATGGAGCTGGCAGGGAGTCATTGTCTTGGACTGCTGTGATTTATATGGTGAGGGTACACTCACACAGTGCTTCAGATAGTGTCGGCCAAAAATTATACCCATTGACCATGAAGAAACCCATATGTGGCTTCAGCGGAAAACAACCCAGATAGGAAACGTCCCATTTGGACAGTGGGATATAATTTATTTGACTGATTCATATCATTTGGTTTTTATTCATCGAGTAGATGCATCAGAACTGGATTATTACGGGATCTTTTGGGTATCTTTGAGAGCATCGCAGAAAACCTAGGTCTCAAAGGTTCAGCATACATTATAGTGGACTGAATTACATTGCAAGGCTTACAATAATAACACAAAGGGAGGAACTTCCTTGGAATGTACAGGAGCAGGTATTAGCAAACATATAAAGAGCATTATTTGACAATTCTTTCGCACATCAAGCAGCTCACAGACTCTCAATACTTAAATTCGCCATCTGATCATGTGTCGATCCCAAATAATTGTACATTTAGACCAAATGTATTATTAACATTGCAGTTATGCTGTCAAACCAGACAAGAAAGCAGTGTGTAGGAAGGAAATGCAGATGCAGGTTTAAACCGAAGATAGACACAAAATGCTGGAGTAACTCAGGCAGCATCTCTGGAGAGAGGGAATGGTTGATGTTTCAGGTTGAGACACTTCTTCAGAATTGACGTTTCGGGTGGACACACTTCTTCAGTCTGAAGAAGGGTCTCGACCCGAAACGCCACCCAAGAAGGCAGTATGTGGGTTTCCACACTGCAAAGAAAATGTAAAACAGCAAGATATTGAACAGCTTTAGAAATCTGCCCACACATGTATATCACAAGATATCCATTATTCAGGGTAAACCAATCCCATTTTAATAAAACAAAATCAAACAAAATATTTTAGACGTTAGCAGATTAGAAAGCTGGCAATTGTATTTGAGCATATTCCTTTCTCAGCTGTGATAGACTGGGCTTTGTGTGGGTTTATTTCCCCACCTGGAACTGATTCCAGTGTTCTTTAGGGCTTTTACCTCTTGCTACTGCACTCAGTGAAGGTGCCACTTGAAATTGCTGATCTCCATAACATGCCTAAAATAATGCACTTAAAATCAGTAAAACAAAACAACTTTTTTTTCTGATCTAAATTCAGCTGAAATTGGAAAGCTTTGTGCTCAAAGAAAGATTTATCCTGACTTTGCATTATCACAATATAAGGAACTTCAATGTGCCTGAGATTTAGTGGGCTACACGTGTTAAGGTATATTTTTGCAGAGTGGAATATGACTCTGACCATTGGCAGTTCAAACCATGCCATTCCCATAGTTTAACAGCTCCCATTCCTATAAAAGGACCGGACAAGCTGGATGCAGGAAAAATGTTCCCAATGTTGGGTGAGTCCAGAACCAGGGGCCACAGTCTTAGAATAAAGGGGAGGCCATTTAAAACTGAGGTGAGAAGAAACATTTTCACCCAGAGAGTTGTGAATTTGTGGAATTCTCGGCCACAGAGGGCAGTGGAGGCCAATTCACTGGATGGATTTAAAAGAGAGTTAGATAGAGCTCTAGGGGCTAGTGGAATCAAGGGATATGGGGAGAAGGCAAGCACGGGTTACTGATTGTGCATGATCAGCCAAGATCACAATGAATGGCGGTGCTGGCTTGAAGGGTCAAATGGCCTCCTCCTGCACCTATTTTCTATGTTTCTATGCTTCTATTCCGTTGTGATGCACCATTGTACAGTTGCAATTCTTGTGACAATTGCATTATTTCCATCAGGTCATTACCTCACCCGATGCATAGCATCTCTGACAAAGCAACACTCCTCCCCTTCGAACATGTGCTTGAGTCCTGACATGGAACAAACCTAAAGCCACCTGACTGTGGGTCCCTTAAAGACAGAAGCAGGGGAATTTATTATGGGGAACAAAGAAATGGCAAGTTGAATCAGGAGATAAAATTGGCGTGTCACAAATGTAATGCTACGGTGGTTATGGGAGATTTCAACATGCAGGTAGACTGGGAAAATCAGGTTGGAAATGGACCCCAGGAAAGAGAGTTTGTAGAGTGCCTTCGAGATGGATTCTTAGAACAGCTTGTACTGGGCCTGATGGTCTGCATCCCAGGGTACTTAAGGAGGTGGCTCTAGAAATAGTGGAAGCATTGGAGATCATTTTTCAATGTTCTATAGATTCAGGATCAGTTCCTGTGGATTGGAGGATAGCAAATGTTATCCCACTTTTTAAGAAAGGAGGGAGAGAGAAAACGGGTAATTATAGACCAGTTAATCTGACATCAGTGGTGGGGAAGATGTTGGAGTCAATTATAAAAGACGAAATTGCTGAGCATTTGGATAGCAGTAACAGGATCATTCCGAGTCAGCATGGATTTACGAAAGGGAAATCATGCTTGACAAATTTACTGGAATTTTTTGAGGATGTAACTAGGAAAATTGACAGGGGAGAGTCAGTGGATGTGGTGTACCTCGACTTTCAGAAAGCCTTCGACAAGGTCCCACATAGGAGATTAGTGGGCAAAATTAGAGCACATGGTATTGGGGGTAGGGTACTGACATGGATAGAAAATTGGTTGACAGACAGAAAGCAAAGAGTGGGGATAAATGGGTCCCTTTCGGAATGGCAGGCAGTGACCAGTGGGGTACCGCAAGGTTCGGTGCTGGGACCCCAGCTATTTACAATATACATTAATGACTTAGATGAAGGGATTAAAAGTACCATTAGCAAATTTGCAGATGATACTAAGCTGGGGGGTAGTGTGAATTGTGAGGAAGATGCAATAAGGCTGCAGGGTGACTTGGACAGGTTGTGTGAGTGGGCGGATACATGGCAGATGCAGTTTAATGTAGATAAGTGTGAGGTTATTCACTTTGGAAGTAAGAATAGAAAGGCAGATTATTATCTGAATGGTGTCAAGTTAGGAAGAGGGGATGTTCAACGAGATCTGGGTGTCCTAGTGCATCAGTCACTGAAAGGAAGCATGCAGGTACAGCAGGCAGTGAAGAAAGCCAATGGAATGTTGGCCTTCATAACAAGAGGACTTGAGTATAGGAGCAAAGAGGTCCTTCTACAGTTGTACCGGGCCCTGGTGAGACCGCACCTGGAGTACTGTGTGCAGTTTTGGTCTCCAAATTTGAGGAAGGATATTCTTGCTATTGAGGGCGTGCAGCGTAGGTTCACTAGGTTAATTCCCGGAATGGCGGGACTGTCGTATGTTGAAAGGCTGGAGCAACTAGGCTTGTATACACTGGAATTTAGAAGGATGAGGGGGGATCTTATTGAAACATATAAGATAATTAGGGGATTGGACACATTAGAGGCAGGAAACATGTTCCCAATGTTGGGGGAGTCCAGAACAAGGGGCCACAGTTTAAGAATAAGGGGTAGGCCATTTAGAACGGAGATGAGGAAGAACGTTTTCAGTCAGAGAGTGGTGAAGGTGTGGAATTCTCTGCCTCAGAAGGCAGTGGAGGCCAGTTCGTTGGATGCTTTCAAGAGAGAGCTGGATAGAGCTCGTAAGGATAGCGGAGTGAGGGGGTATGGGGAGAAGGCAGGAACAGGGTACTGATTGAGGGTGATCAGCCATGATCGCATTGAATGGCGGTGCTGGCTCGAAGGGCTGAATGGCCTCCTCCTGCACCTATTGTCTATTGTCTATTGTCAAGTGTGAGGAGCAACAGACACCATTGCCACAAACAAGTACCTCAACAATGGGAGTAAATGGTTGGACCCTGGGTTGTGTTGAGAACAGAGAACAGAGGGACCAAGGGTGAAGGTACATAGTTCCATGAAAGTGGCAGCACAGGTAGACAGGTTGGTGAAGAAGGAATTTGGCACACTTGACTTCATTGGTTGAAGTATGATGTTGCATCTGTACAATATGTTGGTTAGGCCACATTTGGAGAATTCTGTATAGTTCTGGTCACCCTTTTTTCGGAATGATGCCATTAAACTTAAAAGGATGCAGAAAAAGATTTACAAGTCTGGCGAGTTTACATAGATACATAGATACATAGAAAATATGTGCAGGATTGGGCCATTCAGCCCCTCGAGCCAGCACCGCCATTCGAAGTGATCATGGCTGATCATCCAGAATCAGTACCCCGGTCCTGCCTTCTCCCCATAACCCCTGATTCCGCTATCCTAAGAGCTCTATCTAACTCTCTTTTGAATGCACCCAGTGAATCGGCCTCCACTGCCTTCTGAGGCAGAGAATTCCACAAATTCACAACTCTTTGTGTGAAAAAGTTCTTCCTCATCTCTGTTCTAAATCATATCATATCATCATATATATACAGCCGGAAACAGGCCTTTTCGGCCCTCCAAGTCCGTGCCGCCCAGTGATCCCCGCACATTAACACTATCCTACACCCACTAGGGACAATTTTTACATTTTACCCAGCCAATTAACCTACACACCTGCACGTCTTTGGAGTGTGGGAGGAAACCGAAGATCTCGGAGAAAACCCACGCAGGTCACGGGGAGAACGTACAAACTCCTTACAGTGCAGCACCCGTAGTCAGGATCGAACCTGAGTCTCCGGCGCTGCATTCGCTGTAAAGCAGCAACTCTACCGCTGCGCTACCGTGCCGCCAACTCCTTATTCTTAAACTGTGGCCCATGGTTCTGGACTCCCCCAACATCGAGAAGATGTTTCCTGCATCTAGTATGAGTTATAAGTAGATGCTGGATCAGCTGGCATTTTTACCCTGGAGCATAGGAGGCTGAAAGGTAATCTCATAGCGGCATATAAAATCACCATGGACATTGATAAATCGGTAACCGGAGTCTAATCCTCGGAGTAAGGGAAGACTAAAACTAGGCATAGGTTGAAGGTGACCGGGGACAGATTTAAAATGGATGTGAGGGGCAACTTTTTCACACAGAATGTGATTCATGTATGGAAAGGGTGCCAGAGAAAGTGGTAGCGGTAGAAACCATTACAGCATTTAGATTACACTGGAATGGGTGCATGGATAGGAAAGGTTTGTAGAAGTATGGGTCAGTGCAGGCAAGTTGGATTATCCCAGGTAGACATGTTGTGTAGAAAAATAACTGCAGTTGCTGGTACAAATCGAAAGTATCACAAAATGCTGGAGTAACTCAGCAGGTCAGGCAGCTTCTCTGGAGAGAAGGAATGGGTGATGTTTTGGGTTGAGACCCTTCTTCAGACTGATGTCAGGGGGGCAGGACAAAGAAAGGATATAGGTGGAGACAGGAAGATGTGGGAGAACTGGGAAGGGGGTGGGGAAGAGAGGGACAGAGGAGCTATCTAAAGTTAATGTTAATGATTTGGACGAGGGAATTGAATGCAACATCTCTAAGTTTGCGGATGACACGAAGCTGGGTGGCAGTGTTAGCTGCGAGGAGGATGCTAGGAGGCTGCAGAGTGACTTGGATAGATTAGGCGAGTGGGCAAATGCATGGCAGATGCAATATAATGTGGATAAATGTGAGGTTATCCACTTTGGCGGCAAGAACAGGAAAGCAGAGTATTACCTGAATGGTGACCGATTGGGAGAAGGGGAGATGCAACGTGACCTGGGTGTCATGGTGCACCAGTCATTGAAAGCAAGCATGCAGGTGCAGCAGGCAGTGAAGAAAGCGAATGGTATGTTGGCATTCATAGCAAGAGGATTTGAGTTTAGGAGCAGGGAGGTTCTGCTGCAGTTGTACAGGGCCTTGGTGAGACCGCACCTGGAGTATTGTGTGCAGTTTTGGTCTCCTAATCTGAGGAAAGACGTTCTTGCCTTAGAGGGAGTACAGAGAAGGTTCACTAGATTGATCCCTGGGATGGTGGGACTTTCATATGAGGAAAGATTGGATAGACTAGGCTTGTACTCGCTGGAATTTAGAAGACTGAGGCGGGATCTTATAGAAACATATAAAATTCTTAAGGGGTTGGAGAGGCTAGATGCGGGAAGATTGTTCCCGATGTTGGGGGAGTCCAGAACCAGGGGTCACATCTTAAGGATAAGGGGGAAGTCTTTTAGGACCGAGATGAGAAAACATTTCTTCACACAGAGAGTGGTGAGTCTGTGGAATTCTCTGCCACAGAAGGTAGTTGAGGCCAGTTCATTGGCTATATTTAAGAGGGAGTTAGATGTGGCCCTTTTTGCTAAAGGGATCAGGGGTATGGAGAGAAGGCAGGTACAGGCTACTGAGCTGGATGATCAGCCATGATCATATTGAATGGCGGTGCAGGCTCGAAGGGCCGAATGGCCTACTCCTGCACCTATTTTCTATGTTTCTATGTTTCTATGTAAGTCAATGTTCATACCGCTGGGCAGTAAGCTGCCCAAGTGAAATATGAGGTGCTGTTCCTCCAATTTCCGGTGGGCCTCACTATGACACTGGAGGAGGCCCATGACAGAAAGATCAGACTGGGAGTGGGAGGGGGAGTTGAAGTGCTCAGCCACTGGGAGATTAGGTTGGTTAAGGCGGACTGAGCGAAGGTGTTGAGTGAAACGATTTCCAAGCCTGCGTTTGTAGAGAAGGTGACATCTGGAACAGCGGATACAATAGATGAGGTTTGCGGAGGTGAACCTCTGTCTCACCTGGAAAGACTGTTTGGGTCCTTGGATGGAGTCGAGGGGGAAGGTAAAGGGACAGGTGTTGCATCTCCTGCAGTTGCAGGGGAAAGTGCCCGGGGAGGGGGTGGGAGGTGAGGACAAGGGGGACTCTAGGCCTGTTACGAATGGGGGGAGGGGGAGCAAGAGCGGAGCTGCGGGACATAGAGGAGGCCCTAGTGAGAGCCTCATCTATAATGGAAGAGCGGAAGCCCCGTTTCCTAAAGAATGAGAACATCTCTGATGCCCTAGTGTGAAACAGCTCATCCTGGGCACAGATGCGGTGTAGACAGATGAATTGGGAGTAGGGGATAGACCTTTTGCAGGAGACAGGGTGGGAAGAAATGTAGTCCAGATAGCTGTGCAAGTCAGTGGGTTTATAGTAGAATTTTTTACGCTGGCTGATTTTCCGCAGAGACCGTTCCCTCTGTAACTCCCTGGTCCACTCGTCCCTTCCTACCCAAACCACCCCATCCCCGAGCACTTTCCCCTGCAACTGCAGGAGATGCAACACCTGTCCCTTTACCTCCCCCCTCAACTCCATCCAAGTACCCAAACTGTCTTTCCAGGTGAGGCAGAGGTTCACCTGCACCTCCTCCAACCTCATCTATTGTATCTGCTGTTCCAGATGTCAACTTCTCTACATCGGCGAGACCAAACGTTGGCTCGGCGATCGTTTCGCTCAGTCCGCCTGAACCAAGCTGATCTCCCGGTGGCTGAGCACTTCAACTCCCCCTCCCACTCTCAGTCTGACCTTTCTGTCATGGGCCTCCTCCAGTGCCATAGTGAGGCCCACCGGAAATTGGAGGAACAGCACCTCATATTTCGCTTGGGCAGCTTACAGCCCAGCGGTATGAACATTGACTTCTCCAACTTTAGATAGCTCCTCTGTCCCTCTCTTCCCCTCCCCTTCCCAGTTCTCCCACTGTCTTCCTGTCTCCACCTATATCCTTTCTTTGTCCCGCCCCCCCCTGACATCAGTCTGACGAAGGGTCTCGACCCGAAACGTCACCCATTCCTTCTCTCCGGAGATGCTGCCTGACCTGCTGAGTTACTCCAGCATTTTGTGAAAATGCTGGAGTAACTCAGCGGGATAGGCAGCATCTCTGGAGAGAAGGAATGGGATATAGATGAGGCTCCCACTAGGGTCTCCTTGATATCCCGCAACTCCACTTGGGCTGAAGGGTATTTTTCAATGCTGCTCAGCTATATAATGAACACGTAAAAAAGATATTTGTGAAATATTTTATACTTCTACATTTTATGTTTAATTGTCTTGTTAAGGTCAGAAATTCCACAGAGAGTGACACAGTGGTGCATCTGGTGGAGCGCCGGAGATCTGGGGTCGATCCTGCCTTCGGGTGTTGTCTGTGTGGAGTTTGCATCTTCTCTCTGTGACCTCCCACATCCCAATCATGTCCAGGTTTTTAGCTTAATTGGCCTCTAATTCTTCTGCAGTGTGGGACAACAGAAGCACTGTGAATAGGTCTTCACTGGTCGGCATAGACACGGTGGGCCAAAAAGGGCCTTTTTTCCATGCTGTATCTTTCAGTCAACCAGTCATGTGCATTTTGGAGTTCATTGCTTGATATTGTAACAATATTTAAGTCAGATGCATATTTATTTTGCTCATGGCCAGTTGACCTTTTGTGCAGAACATCATATTGTATCGCTCTGCTGCTCTGAACAAACCAATGTGCTTCTTTCATCTGTGAAAAGAATGTAGCTTGGATTTATTGAGGTTTGACATTTGTAACCTGTATAAGTAAAAATAATTTAAAAAATTGCCAATACATTAAAGGTATCTATAAAATCTTCCTGAATGGATTCCTTAATTGAAGGCATGATTCGTGTTGTATTACTTTCAAATTTTGGTTTATTGAGCTTGTGGAAAACGCAGTGTTAGATGTATATCAGGGTTATTTAGAAAATACATTTGTGCATTGTGGGGAAAGGTTATTCAAGTTAATGGAAAATTACTGGAAGTAAGTTGAGAGAGTCACATAATACTTGGAATTTTGGTTCCCATTAAGACTACTTAGAACAAACAATAACTGGGGGATGTCTTTCTGGAGATGGTTTAATGGATGAAATCATTTATAACATCGTTATGGAGAACAGTCTCTTGCAGCTTTGAGCTGGTGCTGGAGACAGAGTTGACGAAACCCGATGATGATAGCCAACTGTTTTAAATCAGCTTGGTGTTAATCTGCTTTAGACTCCTTTTCCATTTTACGGAGAAGTTATACTATACACATTTTTTAATACCGGCACCATTTTTGGAGTGCTGTGAGTTACACAGCTCACACAGAGGTAAAGCAGAGCCCAAGCTCAAGGATTTAACGACATGCTCCCCTCACCGGCATTCGGGAGCCTGTCAATTCGTAGTTAAATTGGAAGAACGCTTACAATACGGTGAATCCATAAAAAACAAACAGGGCTCCACAATCTAGCTATGCTCCTGTAAATACTTGGAAGTATTTCCAGCATTCATTAAGCAATTAATTGTACCTTCGAGAAAATGAGCACCAGGAACATGCCAATGTTGGTTTAACGTTATACCACGCAGAAAATTCAATTCATTTATTCAAATCCTAGCTCAGTCCCTTAAAATAATCTCGTAATGAGGTTAAGAAGCTAAAAGGATTATTTGCTTTCCAGAGAAACATTTTATTTACAAATCATCTACTCTATAAGAAATGAAGCTGAAACAAATTGGCTGGAGAAAGTATTTGGTCTAAAAGCTCAATAAAAGTTATTGTGGAAAAAAAAGTCGTGGAGAAGTAATACAGAGGTCATTGGTAGAATGAACAGTTGCTTTCGGCTCCCCTGACAGTTGTTAGTAAAGTAATATCCCTTTTCAATGTGTGTTAGCTCTGCAGTTCTGTTGTTCTTGGCCTTGCACCAAAGCATGCAAGTATGAAAGTTGTCCAGTCATGGGGTAATGACTCTGTGTTTTCTGTGCAATAGTCAATGTTAAGAGGACCTGAACATGTTTTACAACAAGGAGGTCAAGATAATAAAAACACAACTAAAACCACTTGTCCCACATTCTAAACATTCCCAAGCCAAGTCAATATATTCATGCAAACCAATAGATAAAGACAGTTAACTTCCCTTAGACTTATCTTATCGCATGTCAGTTCTGCATGACCCAGAACAACAATGGCTAAATATACCACGGCAAATGGTTTATAGGTCCACTGCTAGTTTGTAAAATGCGACAGCCAGCTTTGTGGCACACACACACACACACAAAGCTGTGCTTTTAAAATGAAATTGAAGTAACTGCTGAAAAATGCAATTATCCTCCAAAGCTTCCAATGAAATTGCCCCGAATCTGAAACTGACTTTTGGATTGGATCTTCCATTCAGTTTTCCAAGTGTTTAAGAAAAAAAAATGAATTTGCTTTTGACAAACTAAAGTCAGCTGCCTGGTAAATAATCTAGATATAATTTTGTCGGACAATGTTGTAGTGGAATGCAGCATTTGGTGCTTTTTGCTTCGTTTCTGTGACCCAGGTTTGAAACCGATTCAAAAAGCTTTGGGAACTGTGTCCATGTGCTCGACATACTGTAATTGCATTCTCAGTTAAAATAAGACTGGCAGGCTGAGCTCTTAATTGTTATGACGCCATGTAGCTAAACTCTGAGGAAATATTAAACTTTCCGAGCACAAAAGACCCAGCACAAAAACAGTGCATTAAACCATTCCGGGGAATTTCACACTCGTTCATTGCGGAAAAGAAGGTAAGAAATGGAACCAGAAGGAGGACAATAAAATCATGTCTGAATTTTAACCCCAGTGTCACTTCCCTGCACTCACCCCATTACCCTTGATTCCCTTCATTTCTAAAATTCATTGATGCCTTGAATTAGCCAGTGACTGAGCTTCCACAGCGCTCAGGGGTGAAGAATTCCAAAGATCCGCACCACTCTTGGTGGAAATCTTTTTTCCCTATCTTTGCCCAGACTTGCCAACTCCTTATTTTAAGATTTTGACCCCTGGTCCCTGACATCCCAGCCTAGGATAAACATCGTCTCTGCATCTATTACTGTCATCAGTGTAAAATGGTGTATGTTTCAATGAGGTCCCCGTTCATTATTCTGAACTCAAGAGAATATAGACTGCAAGTGCTTAATTATTGCTCAGATGACAAATCTGCCTTTTCAAGGAATCAATTTTGTAAACAATATTAATGTTAACATTAATGACTCTCAGGGGTGTAATGAATGAAGACACGTCTGCATACTGGGTAAATCTCAGAGCAAAAAGTTGAAGTTCTGCATGCTAAATCTTGCACAAATATTTGGATCTACAATTTTTCAACATGCAGCTCCACCATGTGAAGCATTCATCAAATGCAGTGAGTGTAGTAAGGCTGGCAGCAGTTTAGCAAGGCCTTTGGTAAAGTCTCACATGGTAGACTAGTCCAGAAGGTTAGGGCATGAGCATCTGAGATGTGTTGGCATCCTGGATCCAAACTTTACATTGACGTAGGAGGCAGAGAGATGTGGTGATGAGTATTTTACTAACTGGAAGTCCATAACAAGTGGCGTACCCCAGGATCAGTGATGGAACCTCTCCTGTTTGGCATATATGGACACGGATGAGAATGTAGGTGGTTTGATTAGTAAGTCTGTGGATGGCATAACAACCGGTGGAGTCGTAAATAGCGAAGAAATTTGTTAAAGGATAGAGTGAGACACAGGTCAGCTGGAAAGTTGGACAGAGTGGTGACAGATGGAATGTAATCCAAACAAGTGTGAGGTAATGGGAAGCCAAATTCTGATCAGACTTAGGGAGAACCTGGGACATGATGGACATTGGTGTACAGAGAGAACTTGGGGTGTAAATCCATAGCTCTCTGAAAGTGACAACACAGGTGGTTATGGCAGGGAAAAAGGCATACCATATGCATTCTTAACACAGGATGACACATTGAGATTAAGAATTGGGATTTCATGTTGCTGTTGTACAAAACGTTGGTAATATTTGGAGTATTGTCTAAGGAGATTATGTAGTAGCAATAGATAGAGAAGAAGAGATTTACCAGGATGTTGTCTGAGATGGAAAGTTGTTGTTACATAGAATGATTAGATAGACTAGGTTTATTCTCACTGAAATGTGGGAGGCTGAGGGGTGACATTATAAAGGTTTATACAATTCTGAGGAGAGCAAATAGGACAGATAGTCATAATCTTTTTATTCCTGGGGCAGGGGAGTCCAGAACTACATTTAAAGTGAAAGGGGAGAAATTTAAAGGATATCTGAGGTGCACGTTTTTCACACAAAGGGTAGTTAATATCTTCAACAAAATGCCAGAAGAGTTGGAGGAGGCAGATACAATTACAATGTTTAAAATGCATTTGCATGGGTACATGGATAGAAAAGACAAGGACCGATATCGGCCCAATGTAAGAAATAGGATTAGTGTCGATAAGTATCACAGTTGGAATGGATACTGTGGGCCAAAGGAGCCCATTTGATGCTATGATTCGAAAACCTGCCTCTTGTGTCCAATTAAATAAATCAATTTCATGTGAACTTTACTTTGGTTTAGTGATTCTTCTGCTCTAATCCGGTTATTACTGGTACTTAGTGCTGAAGCAATGTGGTATCAAGAAGAAAGACATCCATTTAGAAGTTGTAATGAGTTAAAATTTGACAAGGCCCTCACAGTAGGCCGATCAAAATGATGTTTTGGTGGTTTAGATTCATGGAGTCACAAAGTCATGGAGCTAGACACCATGGCAACCGGCCCTTCACTTCACATTGTCCATGCCAACATGTTGACATACTGGGCTAATCCTTTTTGCCTGCATTTGCCCCAAAGATCTCTAAACCCTCCTACCCATACATGTTCAAATTTCTTTCCAAAGTCGTTATTGTATCTGCTTCTATAGCTTCCTCTGGCAGTTCATTCCAGATACAGACTCCACTCTGAGTAAAAAAGTTGTTCCATTGGGTCCCTCTTAAATCTCTCCCATCTCACTTTAAGCCGATGCCCTCTAATATTTGAATCCTCTACCCTGGAGAAAATGACTGTGAGCGTTCACTTGATCCACGCCCCTGGTGATCTTGTACACTTCAATACAATCACTCCTCAGCCTCCTGTGCTCCAAAGGAAAAGGTCCCAGCCTGTCCAATCCTTCCCCGTAACTCACGCTTGCAAGCCCAGGCAACATCCTGGTGAATCTCTTCTGCACCCTTTCCAATTCAATGATTACCTTCCTATAACAGGGTGACTAGTACTGCGCACAGTACTCCCAGTGTAACCTCATCAATGACTTGTACAGCTGACTCATGATGTCCCAATGTTTGTACTCAATACCCATCTCACAGTGAAGACACACAAGCAAACATCTGCAGCGGGGAGTAGGGAATATTAGCAATGAGAGATGTTGGGAAAACTTGGATTGTTTTCTCTGGGACTTCGGAGGTTGAAGGAGAGACCTGATAGAAGTATATAAAATGATGAGGGACATATATAGATAGATGTCAAAATGTTTTTCCCAAGGGTGGAAATGTCAAAGACTAGGAGGCACAGCTTCAGCATGAGGGGGGCAAAGTTTCAAGGAGTTGTGCAGGGCAAGTATTTTACACAGAGAGTGGTAGGTTCCAGGAACTCACAGCCTCGATGGCGGTGGAAGCCAATGCAAAAGTGGTGTTTAAGAGGCGATTAGACAGGTGCATCAATATGCAGGGAATGGAGTAAAGTGTGTCGTGTGCAGGCAGAAGTCAAGTCAAGTCAAGTCAATTTTATTTGTATAGCACATTTAAAAACAACCCACGTTGACCAAAGTGCTGTACATCTGATTAGGTAATAAGGAAAAAAATGAAACATACAGTAGCACGCAAACAGTTCACAGCGCCTCCTCAATGGAAGGGAACGTTTGATTGGGCATCATGTTCTGACCTGAAATCAAGGACCAAAGGACCTGATCCATTAGTTTAGTTTAGTCTGGTTTAGTTTGTGTGATGTGCACTAAGGTTCAGTGAAAAGCTTTTGTTGTGTGCTAACCAGTCAGCGGAAAGACAATACATAGACAAAAAAATGAACGAAAGACAAAAGATAAAGTCCGGTCAGAGACCGATTAAAGATAGTCCGAGGGTCTCCAATGAGGTAGATAGTAACTCAGGACTGCTCTCCAGTTCTTGGTAGGATGATTCAGTTGCCTGATAACAGCTCGGAAGAAACTGTCCCTGAATCTAGAGGTGTGCGTTTTCACACTTGCCTCTTGCCTGATAGGAGAGGGGAGAAGAGGGAGTGGCCAGGGTGTGACTCATCCTTGATTACGCTGCTGGCCCTGCCGAGGCAGCGTGAGGTGTAAATGCAGTCACTGGAAGGGAAGATGGTTTGTGCGATGGTATGGGCTGTGTCCACAATTCTCTACTATGCTCTCCTGTGTTCCAAAATGCCAGACCGATGATGCAGAGGGTATTCTTTTTCTTCCGGAGGTGGAATTGAAGTCGATGCTTGTGCTGAGGTGAACAGGATGTTACTGCACCTACACTGCAAAACATCTGGTTCACTGTTTCTGAAAACAGCACCCCGTTGCTATGTGAGGAGATGGCACTCAGCTTGTCCATCCTACCTCTCAAAGAGGGACAGCACACAAAACAAAAGTGGACTAGAACAGGTTGGATGAAACAAACTGGATGACCTAAAATATGAATAGTCCAGTTTTTGTTATTGTCGACTCCTTAGCAGTAGTAATTACACCTTAGAAATAAAATGTAAGTTAAGTCTAAATTTTTATGTTTATGCTTCAAACACAATCTGTAAAATTGTGTGCGTGATCCTTAATCAAAGTGAAAGGGACCCACATTATGACAGTTAAATCAAAAGCCACAATTTCAGTTTCAATTAAACAAGCATTTAAATACATAGCCAGAGCAATCTGATCCTTCTTTCTAGAATGTTTCCTGCTTTGCATTAATGGATGGTAATCTATAATACCAATTCTTCTGCTTACTCTGGAGACAAGCTCTAAGTTAAATTACAAATTCGTTCTGGTTGTTAAATGATTGTCCACAGATTCCTGTGCTAGTATGCTGGCTTGCTTGGAAATACATTTTTGACAATATGGATCTTCTAGCTCCTGTCAGGACCTTATGCCAGTGGATTAGCAATATTCAAACCAGATGCCTTTTAAAAGATAGACTTGAAGTTCTGTCTGGCAGCCTTAATAATAAGTATTTCTTCAGTTACAGTTCTTGTTTATTGCACAGCAACCTCTGGTATGAAGTAATAAATGCACTAAAAAACTTGGTTGTTCTGGCACAGTAAATGTAATTTTTCTGTGATTGGTCAGACATAATGAAAGTAGTGTTTTTGATGTTTTTATCCACATTGTCAATAAAAATAAACTTCATCCAAACTCATTGGGTCATCTCCCACCGGCTAATGCCAGCAATTCTGATTGGCACTGCAAGCGTTTAGCCAATTAATTGCCAGCGAGTCCTACATTTGCATGCAGGCAATACCGAACATAGAAGTGCAGGACTTACTGACCTTCTGCTAAAACTGAAGATAGACACAAAAAGCTGGAGTCATTCAGCAGGTCAGACAGCATCTCTGGAGAGAAGGAATGGGTGACGTTTCTGGTCGAGACCCTTCTTCAGACTGGGGGCCAGGGGAAAAGGAAACGAGGGATATAGATGGTGATATAGAGAGACATAGAGAGATAAGAAACTTCTAAAGCTGACTCTGTCAGAGTCTGGAGCAGGATCCAAGATCCCATTGATTTCACAGAGGTTGGAGGACAAAGGATTAAGATCCAAAGGGTTAACTCGTTAAAATCATTTCGATTTGAATGATTTAAATTATTTCTTTAATTTCACATTCAATCGTCTTTGTCTATCTTCAAATTAATATTAATTATATATTTTAAATGATCGTACTTCCATTCCGTTGCTTCTTAAATAACTGTCAGAAGCATTTTCAGAGCATCAACAATCATTTATAATGGTTACAGCTGGCAACGTTGGGGGAAGAGGAAGAAACAAACTGCTGGAGGGATTCGGCGGATCAGGCAGCATCTGTGGCAAGTTATGGTTAGACAACATTTCGGGTTGGGACCCTTCTTCTTGGAGGCGAACCTTGCTAGTTGTCAGCAGAACATCCTCGATGTGTCACCCAAGGCTTGGTCGCTAATGGGACCACATTACTGGACTTTGGGATGCAGGGGGTAGACAAGCATGTTCTACCACATCTGGATCAGAGAAGTAGGGGCATGATAGGAATGCAGGCAATGAGTCTAAGTGGAGGCAATGGGCAAGCAAGATCTGACCCATAAGAAACTGCTGTATATTCATTTGTGCTGTAGAGATTAAAAATGTATGTATCTTCCAATAATCTATTAAAAAGTTCAGTCCTTTGGACAGGCCTTATCCATCTAATATGCCACATTAATACACCAAGCAAAGCTAACTATGGCCAAAGCTGCAGCAGGTAAGTTGAAAACATCACAATGTTTTCATTATGAAGATCCTTAAAAGCAATATTAAACCAGAAATAACAAGATATTACAGCTGCCTTACACTATATCCCTCGTTCAGAAAAATATATATTTCACGTGTGAATTATTACTGTTGAGAAGGCTGCTACCTTTGTTCAAATGAAAAATGAAAGAATGTACTGCAACAACAGAATGGGATATCCATCAAAGTGGCCTGTTATCTGCCCTGGGCAAATCACCCAGAAAATTTGTTCCCGTTGAATATGAACCAGATGCGGGTTATGAACTCAGGTGTAATTATGATTAAAGTTGTGTATATAAGAGAGATGAGGAAGAGCTGGCCATCTAGATATATGCCAAGTTTACGAACAGATGCCAAGTGCTAATGAAGGGTTAGTGGAACTGAATTGTCTGTAGAGGTTTAGTCATCTGTAAGCTCCGTTCCCCGTGGAGCTTCCACCCTCCCCACTCCTCCAGAGGGTGGCTCTTCCACCCTCCCCACTCCTCCAGAGGGTGGCTCTTCCACCCTCCCCACTCCTCCAGAGGGTGGCTCTTCCACCCTCCCCACTCCTCCAGAGGGTGGCTCTTCCACCCTCCCCACTCCTCCAGTGTGTGGCTCTTCCACCCTCCCCACTCCTCCAGTGTGTGGCTCTTCCACCCTCCCCACTCCTCCAGGCCACAGAACACAATTCCACAGGGTGAGAGCAGACTGCTGCTTCACATTTGTCAAAATCGACAACATTTTTAGAAAGGCAACTTTGATCATTAGCAAAAACATTACTTGCATTCTGCATAAAGTTACAAGTTATAATATAACGGGTTTATCATTCAAAGTTGATGACTGCTCATAAATGCATCCATTGCCAGTTGCATTGAGAGTGCTATTTGGTCTCTGCTGTGCGTTGTTCTCTTCCCCTCGCCACGGCTTGCTTTGCCAGCCGCCAATTAATATCTGGCTGTACAATTTCAAACCAAATCTAATGGGTCACAGTTTAAGAATAAGGGGTAGGCCATTTAGAACGGAGACGAGGAAAAGCTTTTTCAGTCAGAGAGTTGTTATTTCTGTGGAATTCTCTGCCTCAGAAGGCAGTGGAGGCCAATTCTCTGGATGATTTCAAGAGAGAGTCAGATAGAGCTCTTAAAGATAGCGGAGTCAAGGGATATGGGGAGAAGGCCAAGAACCAAGGGATACGGGGTACTGATTGTGGATGATCAGCTATGATCACAGTGAATGGTGATGCTGGCTCAAAGGGCCGAATGGCCTCCTCCTGCACCTATTGTCTATTGTCTAGTGAGTGTCAGTCATGTCATTTTACTGATTATAATGATTTGGAGGCCTGTGAATTATGAAATATGTGACATCTCAGTCTCCATTTCCTTTAGTTCTCCTCATCTTCTCTGTCCCCCTTGTCATTAACACTATCCATCGCCTACCATTTAGGATGAACCAAATTGTTCTTCATCCTGGCATCATTATATGCCCTTGATTTGCAAATACAATTATAACATTACAGTGATCACTTATTTTGATCTCTGCCCATTCAACCCATTCTTTAGTTCACCAGGTGCTGAAACTATCAAATTTGCCTCTGTTGCCTTCAGACTTTTCAAATGATCTCCAGCTAGTCCACAGTGTTTTTGTTTTCCATTAATTGGAGATCACCCAATACTCCAACTTGAAAACTCTTCCCATCTTACATTGGCTTCCAGTTTATGTAATCTAATATTCTCATCCTTTTTTTCAAACCCTTGTTTTTTTCTCAAGCCTCACCTCTTTCCATCTTTGTAATCTGCTCCAGATCAACAATCCTCTGAGATATCTATTCTGCTTCAGTGCTCATCTGCAACCCGGACTTCATTGTCCCACCAATGGCAGCCATTGCTTCAACTGGTAAGAGCGTCTGGAATTCTCTCCCCAAACAACCCTGCCTCATGATCTTTCTTTCCTCCTCTAAGACAGGCTTAAACCTATCTCTGTCAGCAAGATGGCTTAACGTCATGTTTTATTTGGTTAAATTATATTAAAGTGCAGTGTAAGTACAAATTATTATCATTAGATGTGCAAATAAGCAACTGCAACGCTATGTTTCACTGGATATTAACCTTAGTAGATCGCCCGGTCGGTGCGGGGGGGAGCTGAGATCCCTCCCCTCCGATGCAGGAGCTTGATCGCCCCGACGAGGAAGGCCCGCCGACGGCTACGGGAGTCAAGATCGTCCCGTCAATGGAAGGTTCGAGGCCCCCGACCGCTGGAGGACAAAGAAGGGAGAGATTGAACTTTTTTTCGCCTTCCATCACAGTGAGGAATGTGGAGGAGTCACTGTGGAGGATGTTCATGTTAAAATGTATTTTGTGTGTCCTGTTGCTTTTTATTGTTATGACTGTATGGCAAATGGAGTTCCTCATATGTTGCAAAACATACTCGGCTAATAAAGTATTATTGTGATTGTGACTGTGACTGTGACAAAGGAAACATTCTCTTTCCTCCTATTCAGTAAGTAAAAATAACTATGAAATAAAGATTCATTTTATCAAGTATCAATAACCATGAAACAGTTAACCAAATATTTTTTTCCCAACCAGTCTGGCAAATAAAAATTAACAACAAATATAATTCTAATCCCAAAAACACTTTGTTTACATGTTCAATTCCAGCAGTTTCCTTGTGAAATATTAGTTAAGATTTAACTGGAGTTAATGCAAATGTGTGTAACAGGCTCATTTGCAGTGCAGACTAGGCAAGAGGAATTACTGTACGTCATTCCCCCATAACCTTTCTCAATCCATCTTCCTGTTCCTCAACATCAACAGCCTTCTTGGTGGAGTTCAGCTAATCAGCATTGCCTCCTTTAGCCATCATCCTATGCTTGTGTAGGCACACATCAAGGTTAGTTTAGTTTATTGTCACGTGGTCCAAGGTACTAGTGAAAAGCTTTTGTTGCGTGCCAACCAGTCAGCGGAATTACTATACATGATTACATACGAGCTATCCACTGTGTGCAGATATTTGATAAAGGAAATATCATTTAGTGCACGATAAAGTCTGATTAAAGATAGTCCGGGGGTCTCCCTTGAGTATATAGTAGCTCAGGACCGCTGTCTAGTCGTTGACAGGATGGTTCAGCTGCCTGATAACACCTGGAAGAAACTGTCCCTGAATCTGGAGGTGTGCGTTTTCACACTTCTGTACCTCTTGCCTGATGGGAGAGGGGGAAGAGGGAGTGACCAGGGTGAGACTCATCCTTGGTTATGCTGGTGGCCTTGCCGAGGCAGCGTGAAGTGTAAATGGAGTCAATGGAAGGGAGGTTGTTTTGTCTGATGATGGGCTGCGTCCATAATTCCCTGCAATTTCTTGCGGTCTTGGCAGGTGCTGTTCCGAAACCATGCTGTGATGCATCCCACAGCTCTCCACAGCGCATCTGTAGAAGTTGGTGAGAGTTGTTGGGGACATGCCAAACATTCGAAGACTTCTGAGGAAATACAGGCATTGGTGTGCTTTCTTGGCCATTGCTTCGATACGGGTAGTCCGGGACAGGTTGCTGGTGACATTTACTCCTTGGAATGTAGAGCTTTCAACAATCTCTACTTCGGTGCCATCAATGCACACCAGGGTTGGTGCACCACTTTGTTTCCTGAAGTTGATAACCATCTCCTTTGTCTTGCTGACATTAGGAGAAACGTTGTTGTCTCTCTCAAAGTCAAGATGTTAAGATTCAAGCAATAGTTGCTCACTCACTGAAACATACAAGAAAATGGGTCTTGTACTTAACATACCGGTAAAACAAAAGCCCTCCAGCATCTTGGCCCCACTGCACAGCACGAGCTTCATAACAAACCCCTAGAAAACCAAAGTCACTGCTTCCATCTCAAAAGTTGCCCCTCAATGAAGAACGGCAGGGTGGCACGGTGGCGCAGCAGTAGAAATGCTGTCTTACAGCTCCAGAGACCCGGGTTTGATCCCGACTAAGAGTGCTGTCTGTACGGAGTTAGTATATTCACCCTGTGACCTGCGTGGGTTTTCTCCGTGATCTCCAGTTTCCTCCCACTCTAAAGACGTACTGGTTTGCAGGTTAATTGGCTTGGTATAATTGTAAGTTGTCTGTATGGTGTGTATGATCATGTTAGTATTCAGGGATCGCTGGTCGGCGCGGGTACAGTGGGCCGAAGGGGCCTGTGTCTGCTCTGTATGTATCTCCAAACTAAAACTGAAAAAAAAATCAGTGAGAAAATTATCATCATTTTCAGTGGGTTTCCACAAAGATTTTGACTGTCTGAAGTGAAATAAGTTTGAAGATCAACCCTTCAAATCTAGCGCACAGGCAGTGAGTTTGGCTCCCCTGAATACCTCTGATATCAGTGACTGGGTCACTGAATTTGTCTTCACAGAATCTATCAAATCGACTGGTCGGATTAGTGAATCGATGCAACTCCATTTCCCAGCCATCTTGCTCAGCACCGAGGCTGTGAATACAGCCAGTTGTGTGGCACGAGCCACATTCTTCACATACCCAACACCAGTCTCTTAAAATAGACATCCTTTTCTGCGTTCTGTCACATCAAGTGGACAAAGGAAACAATTCAAGGATGTTCTCAAAGCCTCTTTGGAAAGATGTAACACAGAGAGTGGTGAATCTGTGGAATTCTCTGCCACAGAAGGTAGTTGAGGCCAGTTCATTGGCTATATTTAAGAGGGAGTTAGATGTGGCCCTTGTGGCTGAAGGGATCAGGGGGTATGGAGAGAAGGCAGGTACGGGATACTGAGTTGGATGATCAGCCATGATCATATTGAATGGTGGTGCAGGCTCGAAGGGCCGAATGGCCTACTCCTGCACCTATTTTCTATGTAACATCATCGCGACAAGCCGTCCTTGGTTCATGGGCGGGTTCTATTTTTACAGGCATCCGACTCGGTTCACGAGTCTGAAAATACGCAAAAGTCACTGGACGCGTTAACCAAATCCCCACAGAGTTGAAACAAAAGGCGTCAAAAGCAAATAAAACTGATAGGTAAAAAACAATTACTAAAAGTGGAGAGTGGAAACTAATTCTGTCGTCAGTAGAAACTAATGTCTGTGTGAAGGTCAGACTTTTGAATTTAACTATTCTATGGGAGCTTGTTCTTTTGAACAGGTGTCTGCAGGTCGGGTGTTCAAAACGCAGAGATGGCCCCACATTCATGTGCATTCCTGAACCACATTCAATTAATATGCAGAGGATTCAGAATAACATGGAGGCGAGAAGAACTGGGAGGGTCTTACCTTCTGCATCCTTGAGCTCCGCTGCCAGAGCCCCCCCCCCCCACGGGGAACAAGGGCTGAAGAGGGCCGTGCAAGGAGAGGACGATGGTTTGCAGATGGAATGGAGTCGATGGCTCCAACGAGCCATTGTCGCCAGCTGCAGCTCAGAGTGTAAAATGGCGCCAATATGGAACCACTTGCATTTAGACTCAGTGGGCTGCTCTGTGCATTCTGTACTAACCGGGGGATTGTGCTTATGCATGGTAATAGTTTTGCTGATCTGCATGCAACAAAAATGTATTTCGCTGTACTTTTACACGTGGCAATAAAGAAACCACTGAAGAACCATTAATTGAGAGTACACAAAAGTTCTGAGTCAATGGTTGAAGGAGCACATCACCTGCCAAATGACTTACTGCCCCATCAACCACATCCTGCCTCTGGCGAAGTCTGAAGATTTGATATTGGCCTCATCAGCCAAAAGTACCCATAAAACCAGCATGAAAGCCAGTCATCCTCAACATCGAGAGGTCAACTTGAGAAGTCCTCAACCTCAACTTGAGAAGTCAATTTCTTTGAATAAAACAAAAGGGGGCTCTTTATTTGTAACCTGTTGAAAGCTATCTTCTTTTAATCAGTTTGAAGAGCTCTAAACTTGGTTGATGGCTTATGCTGAAGAGCAACGAAAACACAAAATAAGACTGTTATTCTTATTGTCATATATTCAGATTGTCTTATTCAGCTCAGTCCTTCCGTAGACAAAGTTTTGGATTCTGATTCTTCTCCAAAGGAACCATAAAACAGTGGTAGGATTTAATTAACTCTGAAAAGATACTTCATGAAATGCCATCGAACGTTATGACTCTTTAAGTAAGATAAATGAACCTGGGACAAATTCTTGGAACTCGCTGCAATAGATCTGCAACAGTTTAAGGTGATGGCTCACCACCACTTTCTCAAAGGCATTTAAGGATGGACAATAAATGCCGGCTCTGCCAGCCATGTCTAAATCCACCAAAAATACAGATGTTCTTCAGGGCGGCACGGTGGCGCAGCGGTTGAGCGAATGCAGCGCCGGAGACCCGGGTTCCATCCCGACTACGGGCGCCGTCTGTATGGAGTTTGTACGTTCTCCCCGTGACCCGCGTGGGTTTTCTCCAAGATCTTCGGTTTCCTCCCACACTCCAAAGATGTACAAGTATGTAGGTTAATTGGCTTGGTGTATGTAAAATTGTCTCTAACAACCCTCTGCTCCGTTGTTGCTGGGCCAAAATTCCCAAATTATCCTTTTCTCGGTATTGTGAACCTCATAGATGGTTGAATGCAGCTCAACACCATGTTTCCATAATTAACTAGTGGTGGCCTTGCAAGTGATTCCCACACTCTGAAAATGAATGTTAGAAACCAAAATATATATATTATTCATTCGTTTTATCATATGATATTTTTTTGTCAAAACCAGCCTGATTTTTTTTTGGCTAAAACAATTCTTGATGTTTGGATTACTTGATGAGTCCTGCAGGTTTTTTTAATGAAAGGTCTTCACCGTTCCACGTTCCCTCACATTCACTGTTGGGAGGTTTTGACGGCAGGAGTGGCTGGTGTTATTTTTATGAGCAGGCACTAGTTAAACCACCTGTCTGTTGTGGAATGCAGGCATGAAGCCACCAACTTCACATTCTAAAATAGACAGAAAAAACTCTGCTGGAAAAATCCAATGTTTTCCGAAAGGCATTTGTGTCTTTAATGTCACTGAAAACCAGAGATAAAGCAGGCTATGCCAAGAAAACACAGATTCTCAAGAACCACGTTATGTGTTCTGACACATTCCATACAATAGCTTTGATTTTTCATCCTTCACTTATGTGAATCTGAGCAACTACATCTACCTAAGAATTTATAAGGAATAGAATGCTGAGCCCAATAATTCTTGTCCTTTTTCACAGTTCAGCACATCAATCTTCCTTTTTATTCTACTTTTCAATAGCACTGATCTCAAGAGGTTTGTCTGCTGACACATTTATACAGCCCATTTCAACATTCTCCCCTGGTGAGTTTAACAACTGTTTTATCCCTTAGAGTCAAAGAGTTATCTACAGCATGGAAACAGGCCCTTCTACCCAACTTGCCCGACCCCCTACCCTTCTACCCGACCAAGAAGCCCCATCTACACTAGGGCTAGCCCTGCCTGGCCAGTATCCCACTAAACCTTTCCTATCAATGTACCTGTACAAATGCCTTTTAAATGTTGTTATGCCTCAACTATCTCCTCTGGCAGCTCGTTCTGTATACCCACCAACCTCTGTGAAAAAGTTGCCTTTCAGGTTCCTGTTAAATCTTTTCTCTCTCACTTTAAACCTATGTTCCCTAGTTCTTGATTCCCCTCATCTGGGTAAAAGACCCTGTGCATTAACCGTATCCATTCCCCTCGTGATCTTATACACCTATATATGATCAACGCTCATTCTCCTGCACACCAAAGAGTAAAGTACTAGCCTGCCCAACCTCTCCCTATAGCTCAGGCCCTCAAGTCCTGGTAACATCCTTGTGAACCTTCTCTGCACTCTCTCCAGCTTAGCAACACCTGTCCTATGGAGGAAGAATTTCCTATTTCTTTCCGTACAAAAAAACTCCTCTTTCTAATTTCCCATCCAATACAACCCTTCTCCACGGTGTGCATTTTAGCATTGTCAATGTTGTCAATTTTTCTTCTCCTGGACTGCAAGCTTGACGTGGTGGAGAGGCTTGTGTCCTCCAGTGATCCTGTGAGCTAGGCCGGATGGGGTTTGATATCCCTGGCAGGTTCAACCAAACCGGACAGGTCGTGGGTGAGGAGGCAGACGAAGCAATCCCTGGTCCTGCAGGTTGGGATTTGGGCGTGGGGTTAACTACCCCACCCTGGAAAAAAGTGTGAGTTACAGAAACTTTGACGAATGAAAACCAAATTACACACCTGGTTGAAGAAGGTGTCCCAGCGACGGGGAACATGACGCTTCCCATCCAAACCCGCAAGGGCGCTGGGAAGCTGGCACACCTTCTGACCCCAAAAAATCCATCCTTGTGAGGACATGGAGCATCCGAACCATGTTCCAGGCTGGCAAGGCTGCCACTGTTGCCAACAAAATGGTGCACTGCAATTTCTCAGTCCTGGGTTTGGCAGAAACAAGATGGACACAGTTAGGGGAGATCAAATTGGCCAGTATCTACTCCAGAAAGGAAGACAAATTCGAAAGAGAAAATGGAGTTGGATTGGACACACCCTCAGAAAACCTGCCACAAACATCACCCAGCAAGCCCTGAAATGGAACCCCCAAGGGAAAAAGAAAAGAGGTCGCTCCAGGAACAGCTGGAGAAGAGGTGTCCAGGCAGAAGTGTCTGGGAGTGGGCTCAACTGGGGAGATCTCAAAAGAACCGTCAACAACCAAGTGAGGTGGAGGACATTTGTCAATGGCCTATGCTCCCTAGAGGAGCAAAGGGCTTAAGAAGAAGAAAAAGAATGTTGTCAATTATTTAAATGCAAAATTCAATAAGATGACTCTAAAGTTCCCACTTTCCAAGTGCACCCAACATTCTTAGCCTTTCCTTTTAAATACCCATGTGCATGACATTGCCTTTATTGTTTGCATGTTTCAGTTGAACACCTCCTCTATCTCCATGCCGAATCCCCTGGAAATACCTGGATTCAAAAGATTTACGGACATATCACTCGAAGAGTTTGTCAACAAGAGTCCCTAGTGTCAAGAGTCAAGACTGTTTAATTATTCCTGTGGTGGAACAATTAAACATAGCCACTAGCCGTTTTAGTGCCCTGCATGTCTTTGCCACCAAAGGTCTTATTATCAAACCTGAAAAATCGGAAATTAACAAAATGAAAGAATTGATGATGGAAACAGACACATAAATGCAAGTCAGAGTCTGGTCTGGTCCAGAATGGTTTACTGGATGTTTGAACTCATTTGTTCAGGCCATCCTGATGTGAGTGAATTGGGTTCATTATTACAAACCGTTTATCAAGATGGTCACATCAGGGAATGAAAGGGCAATCAACAGAGTCAGTTGTGATCTTGTTGTGGTAAATCCAGTGTGACTTCAGGATGTCATGAAACCGCAGTGTCAAATATTCACAAACATCTTCCTGTAATTGCACTCCTGGGTATTTTATTTTGCTTCATAATTAGATTTGCATATATTTGAAATACCAAGGAATGCATTGCTATCATTGCAATGATATAATGTCTGCAGCAGTAATTTCACATTTTAATTCCAGCTTAAGAAACGATAACAATAGTAAAGATGAGGATGCATTTTCAAAGTTGTATATCATGAGACATCTAAGTCATAGTGACCACTGTGTCACACGCACTTTGTAAGTCGGCTGCCAACTCTTGTTTTCAACCAAATTCCTTGCACTGCAATCGTTTTCTGTTATCTTGGGCATAGGATTACCAATAAGATTGTTCAAACACTTCCATTTCTGAACATAAAGATTTGTTGCCGATAATAAATATAGAGTCTACTTGAAGTTCTAACTCACTCCCGGCTCCAATATTTTGCTTGAAAGGGAAGGCAAAGGGGTCAGACTGTGAAATGATTCCATTTTTCTTGGCAAGTGTCCATTCTGCTTGTTAATGACAATCATCTTGGCAGCAACCTGATTCTAAAATATGTTCTTTCACTTCTTGGTCCTAACACAACAATTTTTCTCTCATATTTAGGTGCCTGATGTTTCACCATTAATAATGACAAAGAGTGAGTCTATCAAAAAAATACCCTGATGAATCACCGTCCATGTGTTTTTAACAACCTAGCCCTGAAACATGTTGAATAATAGTCTGTTCAGACTCGGATCTCCAAGGACAAGGAAAATTAGGTAAATAAATTAAATCAATGTTGCATGATAGACCTTGTTGGAGAACTTGCGTGCATTTAAGAAGAGAAGTCACAGGCATTCAAAATACTTCCTCCTTTACATTATCTTGTGACTTTCTTGTGCCTGGTGACATTCCAGATCAATGCTGAAATACGTAGGAAGAAAAAATGTTATTATCCTGTTTTCTTTGTGTAATGATTTCATCCTAGACATTTTTCTTCTTCTACTTGGTTGCTGACGAGCCTGGTCGTAACTTTGTCCAAGTCCACTGAGATGACTAGCTGAATTTTTCTAAGGATATGTAATTGACCTGAAATTGACAAGCAAGTCAATGCAGAAAGAATTCTGCATTCTTGAAAATAATAAAATAGGTGTATTTTGTTATATCAACTGACATTTTACATAACTGCAGTGTTACATCAACTGGGGCAGTGTTAAACAACAACATGCCTTAATATGGAACTGCTGGTAATAGAATCGCACATTTTTGTTGCGACCGGCAAATTGAGATAGATCTATTTTAACTGGCCTAGTGTTTATTGCAAAGATTTAAGGTAAATCACCCAAAATGCACCTGCTATGTTGCCATTTTAGATGTTGAATTCGCAATGGTTGTGCACCTAGCTATATATCTGCAGACATATTCTGTTGCGAGTTTGATACGAGAAGTGCATGTAACAGATTCCAAATTGCATCTGCCACTTTTATTGAGTAGGAAGAAACTGCAGTGAAGATGGACGCAAAATGCTGGAGTAACTCAGCGGCATCACTGGACAGAAGGAATGGGTGACGTTTCGGGTTGAGACACTTCTTCAAACGTTGCCTTTCATTTTATTGAACTGCAAATATTCAGGGAGCAGCTTAAAAATTAAATACACTTGTCTGAATGTGGAAAGGTTTCTGTTGGTGATGAGTTACCTACATCTATCCCCTCGGCCTGCACTCACCATTGCACCACCTCAGCAAATCCATATTCATCTGGAGCAGATATGCTGTGAAGAGGTTTCTGAATGCAGCCAGCTCCAGTACAGTGAGTCAGCTCTTGCACAATGCAATGTAAAGCCTCCCAGCCACGACTGGCATCAGATGGCCAGAGGAAGAAGGGTCTCGACCCAAAACATCACCCACTCCTTCTTTCCAGAGATGCTGCCTGTCCCGCTGAGTTACTCCAGCATTTCGTGTCTACCTTCGGTGTAAACCACTGCAGTTCCTTTCTACTTTTTGCAATAAAATAATCGTTTTTAAATATTTAAATGCACTTAAAAACTGATACACAGATTTAAGTTAACTCGATTAATAAAAACATGTATATCCAAACCTGCTGGTAGACAGAAAATGCTAGAGTAACTCAGCGGGTCAGGCAGCATCTCTGGTGAGAAGAGACAAATCAAAATAGGACGTACAGGGTAAATGGTAGGGAATTGAGGAATGCAGTGGAACAGAGGGATCTGGGAATAACTGTGCATTGTTCCCTGAAGGTGGAATCTCATGTGGATAGGGTGGTGAAGAAGGCGTTTGGTATGCTTGCCTTTATAAATCAGAGCATCGAGTATAGAAGTTGGGATGTAATGTTGAAATTGTACAGGGCATTGGTGAGGCCGAATCTGGAGTATGGTGTGCAGTTCTGGTCGCCAAATTATAGGAAGGATGTCGACAAAATGGAGAGGGTACAGAGGAGATTTACTAGAATGTTGCCTGGGTTTCAGCACTTAGGCTACAGAGAGAGGTTGAACAGGTTGGGTCTTTATTCTTTGGAGCGTAGAAGGTTGAGGGGGGACTTGATAGAGGTTTTTAAAATTTTGAGAGGGACGGACAGAGTTGACGTGGGTAGGCTTTTCCCTTTGAGAGTGGGGAAGATTCCAACAAGGGGACATAGCTTCAGAATTGAGGGACAAAGGTTTAGGGGTAACATGAGGGGGAACTTCTTTACTCAGAGGGTTGTGGCTGTATGGAATGGCTCGATTTTATTATTTAAGAGTAAATTGGATAGGTATATGGATAGGAGGGGATTGGAGGGTTATGGTCTGAGTGCAGGTAGATGAGACTAGGTCAGGGAGAATGGTCGGCGTGGACTGGTAGGGCCGGACAGGCCTGTTTCCATGCTGTAGTTGTTATATGTTATATGTTATATGAATGGGTAACGTTTCGGGTCGAGACCCTTCTTCAGACTGATGTAAAACAAATAACATCCTATCTTTGTCCCACCCCCTCCTAAAAAAGAAAATAGGAACAGCTTGGACAGTTTACACTCCAGCGGTATGAAAATTGACTTTTCTAACTTCAAATAATTCCTCTGTCCCACTCTTTCCCCTCCCCATTAATCTCCCTGTCTCCTGCTACATCCTATCTTTGTCCCGCCCCCTCCTAAAAAAAACTACCTGACATCAGTCTGAAGAAGGGTCTCGACCCGAAACGTCACCAATTCCTTCTCTCCAGAGATGTTGCCTGACCCGCTGAGTTACTCCAGCATTTTGTGTCTACCTTCCATTTAAACCAGCATCTGCAGTTTTCTTTCCTAGTCATTGATGAAGCTCATACATGCTTGCTCATGCTTAGACAGCAAGCTCAGGATTTGTGACAATAATGGATGGAAATGCTGGTAGTTCCATATCGTCTTGCCCACATTTCTCAGGCAAAAATAAATCAAGAACAATTTAATGCTTCATTGGAAGAGTCATTAAGGAGAGTCATTAAGAAGAGTCATCAGGTGTGCGACCGAGCTGTGCAGATAAAGATGGCCCAGTCTGAATCTAGATCTCCATTCACTGATGTTACATAAGTCACAGTGTTCCGGATGTGTTCTGATTAAAGGCTGTCAGACTGAAACATTTTGGGTCTGAGGAAGGGCCCCGACACAAAACATTGCCCATCCATGTCTTCCAGAGATGCTGCCTGAACTGCTGAGTTACTCCAGCACTTTGAGGCACGTTCTGGGTAAAATATTGTTTTCGTTCGCAAATATTGAACTTTCAGTTTTGTGATGACAGGGAAGTCAGATATTTGAAACAGGGGTACTAAACAGGTCTGCATAAATAACGGAAGATATTTCTCTCATCGACCTTGTATTGTATTTTCCAGCTGCTGCCTGCTTTGCTAATTTCCAGCATCTCCTGTTTTTATAACAGAGAGGCTGCTGGTCCCGCGGAAGAGGCGTCAGACTACACGATCATCTTCAAAGGTCTCTGTGGGGTGGACAAGTGTAACATGGTGCAGACATGGGAAGGTTCAAATCAGAACCATTGGTGATACAGTTTCGGTAAAGCTAATGCTTCTGCAGCTCCATGTGTCTATTATGCACGGTGGCGTAGCGGTAGAGCTACTGCCTTGCAGCGCCAGAAACCCGGGTTTGATCCTGACTGCAGGTGCTTGTCTGTACAGAGTTTATACGTTCTCCCGTGACCAGCGTGGGTTTTCTCTGAGATCTTCGGTTTCCTCCCACAATCTGAAGACGCACTGGTTTGTAGGTTAATTGGCTCGGTATAAATGTACAAATGTAAAGGATAGTGTTAATGTGCGGAGATCGCTGGCTGGTGAGGACTCGGTAGGCCGCAGAGCCTGCTTCCGCTCTGCATCTCTAAACTAAACTAAACCAAACTAAACTAAACTAAACTAAACTAAACATATCAGACCACATTCTGACACATCAGAGAATGTAAAAAAATAGCAAAACCGTGGCGATTTATTTTGCCTGCAGTAATCCTGTTTCTTTTCAAAACCTTAATCTTTCCCAAAGATGTTCACATGCAATGAAATAATTTGTTGAGTATAATTGTGTTTGCAGGAAACCTAACAGCATGTTAGTTTTTGGCAAGGTGCCAAACATGAGTCAATCAACAAGAACATTTCTTGTAGTGATGGTGGCCAGGTTTACCGTGGCCAAAAAAGATTGACCAGGTGTTTGGAAGATCTACCTGGCCCTTCACCATCAAGCCTTGAACCCTTCACATCCAGCTGAGCGAGGGGGTGGGGCCTTGTTTTGACATCGCGTAGGGATATGGGTCAAACATGAGCAGGTGGGACCAGCATGGATGGGGCATGTTGGCGGGCATGGCAAAGATGGGCTGAAGGGCCTGTTTCTGTGCTGCACATCACTATGATTTTAATATCATATCAATGATATCACATCAGAAAGGGGTGGAGATAGGAAGGTGTGGCCAGCATGCGATCCCATTGGAGGTGGCGAAAATGTTGGAGGATTATATGCTGCATGTGACGGCTGATGGGGTGGAAGGTGAGGACAAGGGGGACTCTGTCCTTGTTACGAATGGGGGGAGGGGAAGCAAGAGCGGAGCTGTGGGATTAGACATGACCCTCTTAGGTTAAGAGTTCTACCACTCAGCGACATACAGAACAATTGGAAAGTAAGCAATGTTGTCATCTTGAATTCATCCACTCTAGAAGTGGGGGAGGGTACATTTGGACAAGAAAATAAGTCTCACCCGTTCCTTCTCTTCAGGGATGCATCCTGACCCGCTGAGTTACTCCAGCATCTTGTATCTACCTCCCAATCCTTTAGTGATTTTCACACGAACAGCCAGACATTAGCATTGTTGTGCTTCAGCAAGCAATCTCATAATTTACAGAACACGGGGCGGCACGGTGGCGCAGCGGTAGAGTTGCTGCCTTACAGCGAATGCAGCGCTGGAGACTCAGGTTCGATCCTGACTACGGGCGCCATCTCTACGGGAGTTTGTACGTTCTCCCCGTGACCTGCGTGGGTGTTCTCTGGTCCACTCGTCCCTTCCCACCCAAACCACCTTCCCTCCCCAGGTACTTTTCCCAGCAACCGCAGGAGATGCAACACCTGTCCCTTTACCTCCCCCCTCGACTCCATCCAAGGACCCCAACAGTCTTCTTAGGTGAGGCAGAGGTTCACTTGTACCTCATTCAAGTGTTCCAGGTGTCAACTCCTGTACATCGGCGAGACCAAGCGCAGGCTCGGTGATCGTTTCGCTGAACACCTCCGCTCAGTCTGCCTTAACCTACCTGATCTTCTGGTGGCTCAGCACTTTAACTCCCCCTCCCACTCCCAATCTGACCTTTCAGTCCTGGGCCTCCTCCATTGTCAGAGTGAGGCCCAGCGCAAATTGAAGGAACAGCTCCTCATATTTTGCTTGGGTACTTCTGCTGAATTACTTCAGCATTTTGTGTCTAACCTTCGATTTAAACCAGCATCTGCAGTTCTTTCCTACACTCCTGGGCATTCATACAGTAATGGGTCTGTCCTTCGGGTGTGCTAACTCTATCAAGTTTATACAATGCACCAGTGACATTAGGCAACTGAGATAGGATGAGGACATTTCCTGCTTCTGCTTGCAATCCAGTGACCCTTGTAGGAAAATGGATACAGTGTGCAAATTAACACAGCATTTCCCAGGGTCTAAACACTTGCCAACACCTATTATGCTCACACCAGAGGCATGGTGATCTGGACACATGAGGAAGGGCAGTCAATAACCACAGGAATGATGACAATTCTCAAGAGAAAACATGGAACTAGTTGGTTAATAAAAGATAAAGCAGAAGTGAGAATATTTCAACAACCATGGAACCCTTTTCTTGATCATGTATTATTGGCAACTCATGATTGAATCTTTAAATTGTGCATCGTACCCCCTAGATTGCAGGACTGGGGTTCTGAAATAACATCAGTGCGTTGAAAGCCATGATGAAAGACACAGGAGGTTCCTGGTTTCTCCAGATCCTGTCCTGAAATGCGATACTTGACAAGAGCTCTTTAAATGTCATCCACCTAAGTGTGGTCTGTTTGAATCAAATAATCACAAGCTGCAATTAACTGCGGTACGATATACCTCTAGTAAATGATCTGGTAGTTATGACTATCTTTAAGAAAAATAATGCTTTTACATCTTATAATTATTTGCATTAACTTCTGTGAGCAAGACAGAGAGCAGATGTCTGTCATTTGGATAAGTATCTCCTTCCACGCGCTCATTTTAATTCTCAAAATCCTCGCTTCCTGGCTTAAACCACCTAATATGATGACCTTAAAGACGTGATAAAAGAGTTTACATCCTGTATTTTATTACACAGCTTGAAGTGGTCCTTTGCTCAAGTATTATGATGAAAAGCTTGCAGTCATCCACTTCACCATATGCCAGATGCACTATTGAATCAAGACCACCTTAATAATGCACACACGTGACCACAAAGAAACCACAGCACGGACAACTGAATATGCAGTAAGTTAATGAATAAGGTAAACACAAAATGCTGGAGTAACTCAGCGGGTCAGTCAGGCAGCATCTCTGGAGAAAAGGAATAGGTGAAGTTTCGGGTCGAGACCCTTCTTCAGACTGAGAGTCAGGGGAAAGGGACACAAGAGATATAGCCGGTGATAGACAGTAGACAATAGACAATAGACAATAGGTGCAGTAGGCCATTCGGCCCTTCAAGCCAGCACCGCCATTCACCGTGATCATGGCTGATCATCCACAATCAGTACCCTGTTCCTGCCTTCTCCCCATATCCCTTGACTCTGCTATCATTGAGAGCTCTGTCTCTCTCTTGAAAGCATCCATGATCTAGAGAGACAAATGAATGAAAGATATGCAAACAGTAAAGACAATAAAAGAAACAGGACATTGTTAGCTGTGTAAGTATTTAATAAAATTCCTTGCAACCCAAACCGGACAAATAAAAAGTTTAGAAGGATATTCCTTCTGCTGTCATTTTGTAGCCCTGCTGCTTTGCTGTTTGTGGCATTCACGTGTGACCAGTGCTATCGTCTTTGACGCCAGTTCCATGACATGGTGAAATGTCACCTACTTTACTGGATCGAGTTCTCGTGCAGCAGAAGATGCCTTCAGACCTGCAGCAGCCAGCAATTCCATCCCACCAATCTCCCTAATACTTGTTCATACAGTATGTGTGGACTGCAGGTCAGTCAACAAAAACAACGTACTGGAGGATCTCAGTGGGAAATAGACAGGGACCATAATACCATGTCATGGGAGCAGAATGAGGCCATTCGGCCCGTCGAGTTGTTAGGAGGGAGAGATAGCTCAGCCATGATCAATGCGGGGTAGACTTGATGGGCCGAATGGGCTAATTTTGCTTCTATTACTTATGACCTTGAGTCTGCTCTGCCATTCAATGTTCTCTCTCAGCCCTTCCTAATGATGCCCTTCCTAATCAAGATATCAATCTCTGCCTTAAAAATACCCGATGTCTGCCTCATAAGCCGTCTGTGGCAATGAATTCCACAGATTCACCACCCTCTGGCTAAAGAAGGTCCCACCTCATCCCATTTTGAAGATAGGTCCTATTATTCTGAGACTGTGCCCTTTGATTCTTTACTCTCCCATTACTGGAAATCCCCTTTCCACATCCACTCTATTTAGGCCTTTCACTATTCAGTGGCTTTAATTAACCCCCCACCGTGCAAGATGATAACGTGTATGAATGAAATATCTGCACTCAGATGAAGTGCCTAACACAATGATGGCAATGCATGGGATCCCAAAGGGAATGGGTCTTCATGCAGGGACCAGCCACCAGCCACAGCCAGCGCCCAGCCTGAGCATTCAGTGTTATCTTGACAGACTTGGCCTCCACCCTATCAGAGATATTCCGTCTGTTCTCTCCACCTACCCCCCCCCCTATGATTTTAAACATGTTTCCTTTAACACTTTTCCCATCTTGACCCGAATCATTGATTTGGTTTCTCTCCTCATAGGGTTTGTAACAACCCTATTCCGAAAATTTAGATTTTTATTCTTTATACAACTTGATCATCAAGCCATTAAAATGTTTTACTTATTTAAGGGTATGAGTCAGAACTACTTCCACAGTTTAATACTCATCTTGCTTCAAAAATGTCTCCATATTAAATTTCATTTGTTATCTATCTGCACAATCTATTAATTTATCTTTATCATGCTAAAGTCATTCTTTGTTTAATGATTGTAAAAATGCCTTCTTATTGAGACATACCCCGCAGTTTAGTTATCTTTGAATAGTTTTAGGTGACAGCAGAATCTATCAATTCAAACAGAGCAGAGTTTCCAGAGTAGTAATTTCTTTGACCTCTGGGCTCTGACTGTTTCTGCTGATATCGGAAAGATGCAAGTCTGGAAGCATGGCATTTTCTGCCTGGCATTGTCAGAGTGAAGCTCAATGGAAATTGGAGAACAGCCCCTCATATTTGGGCAGCTTACACCCCAGCGGTATGAGTATTAAATTCTCTAACTTCAAGTAACCCTTGCTTTCCATCTCTCTCGATCCCACCCCCAACCTAGTTCTCCGACTAGTTTGATTGTCCACCTGATTAAATTTTACTTTCCCCTCAGCTAACAATGATCTACTCTACATTTCCCTTGAACTTCGTCCTCTTTGATCTCTCGCCTTCACACCTTACCCTACCATATCTCTGTCTCCCTCTCCCGCTCTCCCATTGGTCTCTGTCTGAAGAAGGTCTCGACCCGGCCCGATGGTCTTAGTCTCGACTCGGAACGTCACCCATTCCTTCTATCCAGAGATGCTTCCTGTCCTGTTGAGTTACCATTTTGCTTGGTGACCTTATAATTGTGAACATACTTCAAACTTCCCTTTGCAGATATCTAGAATGTGTTGGTGATTCAAGAACCTCATAAATAGTTCAGCTGTGGGGTGGGCCTCAAAAATAGGCCACAATGAAAGCTCATTGAATACCAATGAGCACGGTGGCTCAGCTGGTAGAGCACTGCCTCACAGCGCCAGAAACCCAGGTATGATTCTGACCCAGGGTGCTGTCTGTGTGGAGTTTGCATGTTCTACTTGCGACCATGTGGCTTTCCTCCGCGTGCTCTGGTTTCCTCCCAAATCCCAAAGATCTGTGGGAACTGAGGAAACACAATCTTCCACAGGCAATGATGGTCCAATTCTATACTGCAATCATTGAGTCCGTCCTCACCTTCTCCATCATGGTCTGGTTTGGCTCAGCCACCAAGCACGACATCCGGAGGCTGCAACGGATTGTTCGCACAGTTGAGAAGGTTGTTGGCCACAACCTTCCCCCCCCATTGACGAACTGTACACTGCAAGGGCCAGGAAGCGAGCGGGTAAGATCATCTCTGACCCCTCTCACCCTGGCCACAAACTCTGAAGCACTTCCCTCTGGAAAGTGACTCTGGACTGTCAAAGCAGCCACAGCCAGACATAAAAACAGCTTTTTTTCCACGAGTGATAGTTCTACTCAATAACCAAAGTCTGTAGTCTCTTTTTTGCTCTGGTTTATTTTCACCCACATATTTAGACCGTAATGTTGTATCCTTATTGTTTTGATGTGTTTATGCTTTATTCTTAATTGTTAACTGTTTGTTTGTGTTGTCATTTGTGAGCGGAGCACCAAGGCACATTCCTTGTACATGCACAGACTTGGCCAATAAACTTATTCATTCATTCATTCATTCATTTGTAGGTTATTTGGCCACTATAAATTGGCCTTGCATGTAGGGAATGAATAAGTGGGAGTTATCTGAGCAAATACTATTCAATACGATCGATACGATGTAACTTTATTCATCCCCGGAGGGAAACTGGTCTGCCAACACTCACAACACAGCCCCACAGCAGAAGTGTCCACGTCGCGGGGCTGGAAACTGGAAGTGTCCTGAGCTAATTCTGCTACCACCATCATCTATCGTACAAGTGACGGCTCCCACTGATTGTCACCGGAAGCTTGCGCCCTTTTCAGGACGGACGATGACAGTGATGTAACATTTGAAACATGGATGATGGACACGAAAGAAGAAGTCACAACAAACAACAAGTACACGAAAACCTGAAATGAAAATTAAAGCGTGGATAGACTTCACGGTGGATGTGGGTGAAGTGCCTGCTTCTCTGCTGTATCAGTATGACTGGGGTTAGACATTTCTCAGAACTTGTGATAACTCAGGGACTCCATTCAAAAGTTAGATTTGGAGCTTCCTCCACTGATCAGTGTTGAGAATAATGTGGTGGCTCCAGACTACATTGGGGCTCCAGGCAATTGCTGGGATGAAAGAGTTCCACCAACATCTCCCTCCGGCAGTTCCCTTTGATAGTTCCCTATGATGAGACAACATTTTGATGACATTCATGCCCCTGTATCTTTTCTCCTTTGGAGTGGATGGTTATTGATGAAGTTAAATACATTTTCACAGGGACAGCACAGTGATGCAGCTATGGTAGAGCTGCTGCCTCACCTCGCCAGAGACCCTGGTTGGATTTAGATAATGGGTGCTGCCTGAGTGGAGTTTGCATGTTCTTCCTGGCACCACATGAGTTTCCTTCCAGTGCTTCTGGTTCCTCCAACATGCAGGATTCCAGATTAATTGATCTCTCTAAATTGCCCCGCATGTGTGGGGAGCAAAGACTAAAGTGGAATAACATAGAACTAGTGTGAATGGGTGAGTGTCAGTGGGCTCGGTGGGCTGAAGGGCCCATTTCATAAGGTCATAAGTGAGAGGAGCAGAATTAGGCCATTTTGCCCATCAAGTCTCATCATCGGCGGTCGCTCGAAGCAAGTATGACTGTCCCTTTATGGAGGCCTGTGCATGACTTTGTTTAACGTGGGGAGACTGGTGTACAGACAGCCACCACACGGTCCTTGACAAATCTGGGTCAGGATCCAGTGGCATGGAGTCCAAGACGACCGGGGACCCTTTTCTGCTGCAGCCTTCATCCATCCGCCTGTTCCACCGTTGAGGTCTTGGTTGGATTGTTCTTTGTCAGGGACCTCCCCCTCGACCTTACCGCCATGGGTGACCCTACCAGGAGCCTAGCTCCAGATGGAATCGCTCTCAGGATCTCAGGACCACACAAGCTTCTCCACCACGACAAGGTGACAATCCATCAATTGTACTCCACCATTCAATCATGGCTGATCTATCTCTCCCTCCTAACCCCATTCTCCTGCCTTCGTCCCTTAACCACTGACACCCAACGCTGTAACATTCAAAGCTGTGTGTTTCAATCAATAAAGGATATCAGCAGTCATGCAAGCTCTAACCTGGCCCAGGCTGGTGTGGGAGTGATCACAGACTGACTGGAAGGGTTGGTATGAATATTTTAATATCCGATGAAAACACATTTGCAAGCCAGACATCATATCATCATTGTTCATGTACTGTGTATATGGCGAAACAGGCTGAGTATGCAGGTTAATGAATTCAAGTTGGAATGTACATGGCTTTCTGTGTGAACGGTGAGATGCTGGATCGCAGCCAACAGCAAGCAAGCCCTCCCTGGTTTGCAGGTTCCCCAGTGAATCTCAACGAGAAATGAAAATGAACAATCATGGTATGGCTGAAGATTGTTTTCAGTATGGGTAATCTTGAGTTCTGATTGACCTGCTCACTTTAGAAAATAAGTACAGCAATGTGTAACAGAACAGTCTGGTGATGCACTGGAAACCGATTTACCCAGAAATATTCATTTAAGTCACTTGGCAACGACAAGCAAAATGAGATTGGGACAGAATTATAAGTGTTAAACTGGTTGATATTTGCTGTATACTAGATTTAATTTGTTCCTTGTAAAATACAGTATAATCTGTATAAGGAAATAACTGCAGATGCTGGTACAAATCGAAGGTATTTATTCACAAAATGCTGGAGTAACTCAGCAGGTCAGGCAGCATCTCGGGAGAGAAGGAATGGGTTTTACAAAATGCTGGAGTAACTCAGCAGGTCAGGCTTTCTCTCCCGAGATGCTGCCTGACCTGCTGAGTTACTCCAGCATTTTGTGAATAAATACAGTATAATCTGGTAGCGTATTAGCTGGAAAGGTTTATCACATTTGATATTCACCATGAGTTTAGTCAACCCTAAATTCCATATTTGATATATTCTGTATAAAACTAACTCTGCAGCCAACAGTGTTTTAGCAGCCTGCAAATGTACCTCTGGTCTATTTCTTTTGCAAGTTCCACTTAGTTTTATTGGTCACAGTAAATATCCTCAGCGTATAATCTTTACAATTATAAAAGTCTTCTAATTGAAATTTCAAAGGATGAAAGGGAATTCAGCAGCAAAGGGTAGGAAAGAAAACTGCAGATGCTGGTTTAAATCGAAGATAGACACAAAATGCTGGAGTAACTCAACAGGTCTGGCAGCATCTCTGGAGAGAAGGAATGGGTGATGTTTCGGGTCGAGACCCTTCTTCAGACTGAAGAAGGGTCTCAACCTGAAAGGTCACCCATTCCTTCTCTTCAGAGATGCTGCCTGACCCGCTGAGTTAATCCAGCATCTTGTGTCTACTTTCCTCAAAGGGTGATGAGCCAATGGAGTTTACTATCGCGGGCAGCAGTTGAGAGGATAGTACAGATGCAATTAGTTTAGAAAAGAACTGCAGATGCTGGTTTAAATCGAAGATAGGAACAAAATGCTGGAGTAACTCAGTGGAACAGGCAGCATCTTTGGAGAGAAGAAATGGGTGACGGATTTTCCAACATTTTGTGTCTATCTGCAATTAGTTTAGTTTAGTTTAGAGATACAGCGTGGAAACTGACCCTTCAGCACATGAAGTCCATGCTGACCATTCGATCACCTTACACTTCTATCTTACGCACTAGGGAAAATGTACAGAAGCCAATTAACCTACAAACCTGCACATCTTTGGAATGTGGGAGGAAACTAGAACACCGGGTGAAAACGGGCGGCACAGTGGCGCAGTGGTAGAGTTGCTGCCTTACAGCGAATGCAGCGCCAGAGACTCAGGTTCGATCCTGACTACGGGCGCCGTCTGTATGGAGTTTGTACGTTCTCCCCGTGACCTGCGTGGGTTTTCTCCGAGATCTTCGGTTTTCTCCCACACTGCAAAGACGTACAGGTATGTAGGTTAATTGGCTGGGTAAATGTAAAGATTGTCCCTAGTGTGTGTAGGATAGTGTTAATGTGCGGGGATCGCTGGGCGGCGCGGACCCGGTGAGCTGAAGAGCCTGTTTCTGCGCTGTATCTCTAAATAAATTTAAAAAAATAAAAACCCACGCAGTCACAGGGAGAACGTGCAAATTCATAGAAACATAGAAACATAGAAAATAGGTGCAGGAGGAGGCCATGCGGCCCTTCAAGCCAGCATCGCCATTCATTGTGATCATGGCTGATCATCCACAATCAGTAACCTGTGCCTGCCTTCTCAACATATCCCTTGATTCCACTAGCCCCTAGAGCTCTATCTAACTCTCTTTTAAATTCATTCAGTGAATTGGCCTCCACTGCCCTCTGTGGCAGAGAATTCCACAAATTCACAACTCTCTGGGAGAAAAAGTTTCTTCTCACCTCAGTTTTAAATGGCCTCCCCTTTATTCTTAGACTGTGGCCCTGGTTCTGGACTCCCCCAGCATTGGGAACATTTTTCCTGCATCCAGTTTGTCCAGTCCTTTAATAATTTTATACATCTCTATAATATCCCCTCTCTTCCTTCTAGAATCCAATCTTTCCTCATATGACAGCCCCACCATCCCAGGGATTAACCTCGTGAACCTACACTGCACTGCCTCAATAGCAAGGTGAGACCACATCTGGACAATTGCATGCAGTTTTGGTCTTCTAATTTGAGGAATACAATCCTTGCTATTGAGGGACTGTCATATGAGGAAAGATTGGAATGACTAGGCTTGTTTCACTGGGGTTTAGAAGGATGTGAGGGAATCTTATAAATACGTATAAAATTATAAAATGACTAGACAAGCTAGATGCAGGAAAAATGTTCCCAATGTTGGGGGAGTCCAGAACCAGGGTCCACAGTTTAAGAATAAAGGGGAGGCCATTTAAATCTGAGATGAGAAGAAACTTTTTCACGCAGAGTTGTGAATTTGTGGAATTCTCTGCCACAGAGGAAGTGGTGGTAACCTCTTCTTCGCCATAAATTGTCATCTTGTCGCGGTGGAGACACTTGTGTGGTCCTGAGATCCTGAGAGTGATGCCGTCTGGAGCTAGGCTCCTGGTAGGGTCACCCATGGGTGGTATGGTCAGAGGGGGAGGTCCCTGACAAAGAGCAATCCAACCAAGACCTCAATGGTGGGAACAGCCGGAGGGTGATGGCTGACTTTAGTGGAGCGTCACAACGGCTGGGAAGGCGGATGGATGAAGGCTGCAGCAGAAAAGGGTCCCTGGTCGCCTTGGACTCCATACCACTGGATCCTGACCCAGATCTGTCACGGACCGTGTGGTGGCGTCCTTTCAAGAGAGGACAGTCGCCCTCGCTTCGAGTGACCGCCGATGATGGTGACCTCTTGCGTCTCTAGCAGTTTAGTAGAGAACCAAACTCGATAGGTGCAGGTGAAAGCCTGTCCCAAGTATCTGGTCAGTTGTGCTGCACGCAAGTATGGTAAAGTGCAATTAGGATTTAGGTGTTTGCACACAGAGCCAAAACCATTTGAGATAGTAATGAACATAGAACAGTAGGGTTCTCAGAACAGAGGGGCCTCAGCGGTGGTGAAGCCTGGCCGGTCAACCCATGGTCGGCGGTCAGAGAACCGCTCTGAGGAGGGGTGGGGGGGAGAACGACAATGGACAATGGGGACCTGGCGTGGGTGAACTGCTGTGGGGGGCGGGGGAGGGGGGAGAGCAAAGGGGGAACTGCCGTGGGGGAGAGGGGGGAGTGAAGGAGGAACCAATGTGCTTAGTGACTTTGTCAGCACCATAGGTGGCCGCACTTTCTCTACCTTGGGTATGCAAGCATAGAATCTCACTGTGCCTCGTCACACGTGACAATAAACTATTCCACTCCATCCCACAGTACAGCATTGGAATGCCCCTCCTGCCCACAACGTCTGTGTTGCAAACGGCGCCAAGATACACTTATCCCAGCTGCTTACACGGGATCTATATCCCTCTGCATCTATTCCCTGCATGTCCATGTGCATTTATAAAAGCCGTCTAAACGCCACCACCACCCCTGCCTCCAGCACCACCTCGAGCAGCACATTCCAGGCACCCACAACTGTCTGTGTAATAAACTTGCCCCAAGCATTTATTTTATTTTTTTTACTCCTCACCTCAACGCGATGCCCTCTATACATTTCTACCTGGGGAAAACAGATTCTGACTGTGTACCATATCTAAGCCACAAAGAATTTTATTTACTTCTTTCAGGTTTCCACTTAACCTCTGGCAGGAAACAATATGAACTTGTTCAACCTCACCTTGCACCCCATTATCCGGGCAGTATTCTGGCAAAACTCTTCTGCATCTAACCAAAGCCTTCACATTCATCCTGCAACGGGGAGACCAGAAATCCACGCAATACTCCAAATGTAGCCTAAACAAAATCTTGGAGTGCATCATAACTTTGTAAAGTTTTCATAAATATATCCCTGAAAGATAACAGGGAAGAAAACAAAAATGGCCCAGTTGAATAAGTCAGACTGCTCCGAGACCTTGCCTGTCATTGGTTGTGCTTGATATTTTTATGTTTTGGAGTCTAATGGTTGCAAGATTGGAATTTGCACTGGGTGGTGAACAATCAGGCTGTCAGTTAACAGTGCAGTCATGACAGACTGGAACTAGTAACAAATATAGTTTTACACTGGGTGTGTGCTAAGTACCAAAGCAGCAACAACACAGCATCTCACCTTAACCAGTAACACAATGCAAGTGCATTTGCTGATATCATCATCACATTTAGCGACCATTTTCCGCAAAGCCCACCAATAGTTGGTGGTTTCAGGTCCTTGGACATCCTTCACTGCCCAGCTCTGAAACCTTGGCCAGCTTCCCTTCCCCAGGGGCCCTGTTGGCACCAGACCAGATACCCTTCTGTTCAGCTCAGACCACAGATACCCTCATTTCCCCTTCCTGCTTCCTCAATGTCCGGAGCAAACCAGATCTGACACCTCAAGCGAGGCTGACCTGCTGCCATTTGCTCAGAGGAGCAGCAGAAATGCCAAAGGGAGAGGGAGGCAACAGACAGAGGTAGAGAGATAGAGGAATAAAGCAACAGAGTGGGGTGGGGGTTGGGGGGGGGGGGGGTGGTTGAGATAGAGGGAGAGAGAGAGAGAAAGAGAGAGACAGAAACAGAGAAAGATAAATAGACAGAGACAGGAGAGAGAGAGAGAGAGAGAGAGAGAGAGAGAGAGAGAGAGAGAGAGAGAGAGAGAGAGAGAGAGAGAGAGAGAGAGAGAGAGAGAAATAGACAGAGAGAGAGAGAGAGAGAGAGAGAGAGAGAGAGAGAGAGAGAGAGAGAGAGAGAGAGAGAGAGAGAGAGAGAGGAGAGGAAGAGGGAGAGGAAGAGAGAGGGAGAGAGATAATTACCACAGTAGGGGATGATGGTAGGTGACAGTGAACACTCCATTACCATCATGAAAGCTGTTCGCCCCTAATTCTCCCTCCTTCACTTCCCCACCCCTTCACCCATCTCCCATCTTTCCTTGCTTCCTCACTCTCCCACTTCTCCTTTCTCTCGCACTTTTGTCTCCTCTCCCTCTTCTACGGATTTATTCTCTCGCACTTAGTTCTCCCTCTCTCCTCTCTCTCTCTCTCTCTCTCTCTCTCTCTCCTTCTCTCTCTCTCTCTCTCTCTCTCTCTCTCTCTCTCTCTCTCTCTCTCTCTCTTCTCTTCTCTCCTCTCTCTCTTCTCTCTTCTCTCTCTCTCTCTCTCTCTCTCTCTCTCTCTCTCTCTCTCTCTCTCTCTCTCTCTCTCTCTCTCTTCTTTCCTTCTCTCTCTCTCTCTCTCTCTCTCTCTCTCTTCTCTCTCTCTCTCTCTCTCTCTCCTCTCTCTCTCTCTCTCTCTCTCTCCATTTCTCCCTTTCTGTCTGTCTCTTGTATGCTCCTTTCTCTCTCATCACACACACAAATGCAGACTGAATGTCAACCTGAATTCTTGGCTTCTCATTCATTCCCTTTGCACTGTCCCATCCAAAGTAAACTATTCTTGTTGTGTACGTTTAGCAGTGAATACAACCGAGCTGTTTGATAACGGGCCACGTGGCCTGTCGCCAGTGTTGGACCAAAGGAATTCATGGATGTACAAGAGGGCAGCAGTGGAGGAGATGTGAGGATCATAAAACTGAAGGAGATTACTTAGACGAGGCAAAGCCATAGGGTGGCATGCATAGAATGCAACATTTTAATTATATTATTAGAAGTTATTGAGGTAAAGCACTTTCTTAGGACCATGCAAAACTATTGGTGTCTTTATTGTACAGTATAGTAGTACAATTAAAATTGAAAATTAATTTGTAATTGCATGACTGATCAAGAATACATTTGAGATGATCAGCCATGATCACAATGAATGGCGGTGCTGGCTCGAAGAACAAAATGGCCTCCTCCTGCACCTATTTTCTATGTTTCTGTGTATCTATGTTTCTAAAAGCCTTGTGATTAACTGGTACACCCAAAGACAACTGCTAGTTGTCACTTCAGAGTGCATCAGCACATTGGTTCACCTCCCTGATACTGCCATTGACTCCAGGGTTATCTCACAAAAGAATGGAGAAGCAAGGAACTGTAGATGCTGGTTTGCATCTGAAGATGAAACAACGCTGGAGTAGCTCAGCGAGTCAGGCAGCATTTCTGTGGAACATGGATAGGTGAAGTCTCGGGTCAGGAGGTCCCGACTCAAAACATCACCTATCCATGTTCTCCAGAGATGCTGCCTGACCCGCTGAGTTACTCCAGCACTCTGTGAAACGTCATCTATCCATGTTCTCCACAGATGCTGCCTGACCCGCTGAGTTACTCCAGCACTCTGTGAAACGTCACCTATACATGTTCTCCACAGATGCTGCCTGACCCGCTGAGTTACTCCAGCACTCTGTGAAACGTCACCTATCCATGTTCTCCACAGATGCTGCCTGACCCACTGAGTTACTCCGGCATTCTGTGAAACGTCACCTATCGATGTTCTCCAGAGATGCTGCCTGACCTGCTGAGTTACTCCAGCATTCTGTGAAACGTCACCTATCGATGTTCTCCAGAGATGCTGACTGACCTGCTGAGTTACTCCAGCATTCTGTGAAACGTCACCTATCGATGTTCTCCAGAGATGCTGCCTGACCTGCTGAGTTACTCCAACACTCTGTGTCGTTTTATCTCATAAAGATTTGAGTTGAGGGGCTGGAGACATTTTGCATCTGGCCTCTCAACTTTACGCTGGCCATAGCTGATTGAGCAAGCACAGTCTGATTCCCAATGAAGGTGAAGGGAACCAATTTTCCAATTATGATTTAACTGATATTAATGATTCTATGAACTAATATCTGTTGTGTTTCTAAGGTGAATTAGTTACATTTTTGAATTTCAACTTATTAATAATTTGTTCTAGCTACCTCCAATAATGCGTCTCTGTTTTTTAGTTTAGAGATACAGCGTGGTAAAAGGCCCTTCGGCCCACCTAGTCCGCACCGACCAGCAATCCCCGCACATTAACACTGTCCTACACACACTAGGGACAATTTACACTTATACCGAGCCAATTAACCTACAAGCCTGTATGTCTTTGGAGTGTGGGAGGAAACCGAAGATCTCGGAGAAAACCCATGCTGTCACGGGGAGAACGTACAAGCTCCGTAAAGACAGCACCCGTAGTTAGGATGGAACCCGGGTCTCTGGCACTGCAAGCCCTGTAAGGCAGCAACTCTACCACTGCGCCACCAATCATCAGAAACAATTCAGGAGTGATGGTAAGGCAGCATTAGCTGTCAGGAGGGATTTGGTTGCACTGCCTGTTAGCAGGTCACCTCCTATGGCCTAATCTCCACAAGGCACAGGCATGGCATTAAGGCATGTGAGGTTTGGTGGGAGCATCAGGGCTGCAAAATGGTAGTGTGAGCTTGAAGGGGTCGGTGTGGTGTGAGACAGTGGTGGCCATGTAGTTGGGCCACCTGGTGTAAATCTGGCCCTACGCTGCAGTGTTACAATGTTAACTGTGTGAATAGGTCCAGCAAAGGGAAGTCTTTCTCCTGCAGACCTCGTTTATAATCTAGTTGTATATTTTTATAACTAACATTTTAAACCATGATTTCCATGATTACATTTCAAACTTGGCTTTTCAATTATCGACTGAATTTCTTAGCAATGGTTCATGCGCTCATTTATATTTTGGACTTACAAACGTTGACAGGCACGCTTGGAGGTTAACTGAAGTCACAACATTTTTCAAGAAGACAATGCCCGGGGCAGCATGGTGGCACAGCGGTAGAGTTGCTGCCTTGCAGCGCCAGAGGACCATTTTGATCCTGACTACAGGTGCTGTCTACGGAGTTTGTACGTTCTCCCCGTGACCGCGTGGGTTTTCTCTGGGTGCTCCGGTTTCCTCCAACGCTCCAAAGATGTACAGGTTTGTAGGTTAACTGGCTTCGGTAAAGATTGCAAATTGCCCCTAGTGTGCAGGATGGTGTTAATGTACGGGGTGATCGCCGATTGGCGCGGAGTTGGTGGGCCGAAATGCCATTTGTGCGCTGCATCTCTAAAGTATAAAGAGTACAGTAGTTTCATCGGTTAGTCCACTGATAACAAAGTGGCACAAATTTCAGAGTAAGTATAGAAGAATAAAGAAAAACTGTGGATTTTTTATGGTAGTAAAATATGGAAATATTTTTATTATTAAGCAGTCACTGGAACTGTGGCAATAATTAGATATGGGAAAAAAAGACAAATATTTAAAAAGAACATATTAAAGATAAAAAAGAACTAGGATTGAAACAGACAAAATCATTAAAATGGACTATATATCTGTTTCTCTGTGGTTGCCTTCTGTGGTGTTTTCCAACACAAAGTGCTGGAGTAACTCACCGGGTCAGGCAGCATCTATGGAGGCAATGCACAGGGGACATTTTTAGATTTTTAGATTTAGAGATACAGCGCGGAAACAGTCTCTTCGGCCCACCGAGTCCGCGCCGCCCAGCGATCCCCGCACATTAACACTATCCTACACACACTAGGGACAATTTTTACATTTACCCAGTCAATTAACCTACAAACCTGTACGTCTTTGGAGTGTGGGAGGAAACCGAAGATATCGGAGAAAACCCACGCAGGTCACGGGGAGAACGTACAAACTCCGTGCAGACGGCGCCCGTAGTCAGGATCAAACCTGAGTCTCCGGCGCTGCATTCGCTGTAAGGCAGCAACTCTACCGCTGCGCCACCGTGCCGCCCTACTTCTGTGATGGGTCCCTACTTCAGTGTGAAGAAGCACTTTGTGTTTCCATAATGATTCCAGCACTGTAGTTCCCTGTGTCTCCATTCTCCAGTGTTGTGTTTCTGGAGTCTTCATTAGTCTTCAATCTGCAGTTTTCATCGTTTGTAATAGACACATAAACAGAATTTTTTTTAATAAATTATCGCCAAATATATGGAGATCATAAAAATTTCATTTAAATTTATTTTCGCACTGCTGGTCATGAAATTGGCTCAGGAATGATTCTCAGATGAGACGGGAAGGCCTCTCAGCTGGATGCGAAGGATCTTTTGGCCCAAGAGCAGGGCATCTCTAGCTGCTGTTCAAGGTAACATTTATGCATCAATCAATTACTAAAGTGGGTTATGTGGTCATTATCACAGTGCTGTTGGTGGAAACATGGCAGCTAAATTGCACGCGACACATGGACACAATAGTGACTTCACTTTAAAAAGTGCTGTGAAGTGTTTCAACTTGGGAGTGATGTGAAAGGCTTTATGTAATTGTAAGCCCTTCATTTCTTTCCTTCGTTTGAACCACAGGTAACTGAGGAGATGTTACAGGCCACAGCACACTCTAATTTGATTATTGGGTGTTATAGTGTTACACTCCTGAATACTTTCCAGATATTTCAGACCTTTAACAGATGCCAACACCAAAGCCTTCAGGATTCACACTAACTTTGATTTTTTTTTGTTGCTCTAAAACAGGATTCAGATGCTATATTGGGATGCTTACCAGAAAATAGCTTGTGTTGTCTTCTCAAGGACTGACAGTGAGTGATTTGCTGAAAGGTATATCAGAAAAATGCGTTTCCCCTCGTCATCAGTTGTTGCTAGTGTTGGACATTCACACACAATGCACTGTGGAGTTAGGCTTACGACTGGTGGAGGGGAGAGAAGGATGGGGGGGCGGGTGAGCCTGGTACATCACACACACCATGCACAGTGGCCGAGCACTGTGTACAGATACCTGACTCCCAACCTATTGAGTTTTGTGCTCCATGGCCAGAGGTCGTGGGGTAGTCTGAGGAAATGCTATCAGGAATCTCTCAGGAAGATAGACGTTTCTGTAGAGAGCTGGGAATAGCTGGGCACTAAATCATCTAAAAAAATTCCACAACCTTCCACAAATGGGTTGCACGGTTTTCTTCTGGAGGTCCAGTTTCCTCTCGCACTCCAAAGACGTACAGGTTTGTAGGCTAATTGGCTTGGTATAATTGTAAATTGTGCTTTGTGTATGGAGGATAGTGTTTTTAGATTTTTTAGAGATACAGCGCAGAAACAGGCCCTTCGGCCCACCGAGTCCGCGCCGCCCGGTGATCCCCGCACATTAACACTATCCTACACACACTAGGGCCAATTTTTACATTTACCCAGTCAATTAACCTACATACCTGTACGTCTTTGGAGTGTGGGAGGAAACCGAAGATCTCGGAGAAAACCCACACAGGTCACAGGGAGAACGTACAAACTCCGTACAGTCAGGATCGAACCTGAGTGTCCGGCACTGCATTCGCTGTAAAGCAGCAACTCTAATGCTGCGCCACCGTGCCGCCACCAGTGTGTTAGTGTGCAGGGGTCGTTGGTCAGCGTGGACTCGGTGGGCCGAAGGGCCTGTTTCCATTCCACAGTGGTGCTGCTGGAAGAGCTGCTGCCTCACAGGACCAGAGACCCGGGTTTGATCCTGACCTTGGGTGTCATCTGAATGGAGTTTACCACTTCTCCCTGTGACTGCATGGTTTTGCTCCTGGTACTCCGGTTTCCTCCCACATCCCAAAGACATGTGGGTTTGTAGGTTAATTGGGCACTGTAAATTTTCCCTAGTATATAGGGAGTGAATGCAAAAGTGGGATAACATAGAACAGATGTGAATGGGTGATAGATGGTCAGGGTGCAGGTCACGGCGCCAAAGGATCTGTTTCCATGCTGTAATTTTTAATTTTAGATTTCAAGATTTCAGGATTCAATTTATTGTCACATGTACCATAAGGTACAATGAAATTTGAGTTACCATGCAGCCATACTAAGTAAAAAGCAACTAGATACACAGCCACATAAAGTAAAATTTAACATAAACATCCACCTGAGCGGATTCCACATTCCTCACTGTGATGGAAGGCAATAAAGTTCAATCACCTTCCTCTTTGCTCACCTGCGGTCGGGGCTGTTGAACCGTCCACAGTCACCGCTGCCGACTGTCCAGGCCCTCGCGTTGGGATGATCGAATGTTGGAACGGTTGAAAAAAACTCTCCGCGGCGTGGAGCTCCCGAGTCGGCCTCTTCTTACCAGAGACCGCGGGCTTCCCGATGTTAAAGTCCACAGGCCCCGCAGTTGGAGCTCTACACAGACTATCCTCGGCAGAGGATCGCAGCTCTACGATGTTAAAGTCCATGCTGTGCCCGCGGTTTGAAGGCCGGTCTCCAGGAAAGGCCGCCAACTCCACGATGTTGGACCGCAGTGGGGACGGAGATACGACACGGAGAAAAACCGCATCTCCGTCGAGGTAAGAGATTGGAAAAAAAGTTTCCCCCAATTCTCACCCCTCCCCACCCCCCACATAAAACAAACCAAGAAACACTAAAACATACTTTTAACACATACTTAAAATGATAAAAACGTTGGAAAGGACAGACAGACTGTTGGCGAGGCAGCCAGTGTGGTGGCGCCACCCGATGGAGGTATAATTGTAAATTATGATCAATCAATTAATAGGATTCCACTTCAAAGACAAAAAAGAGAGAGGAGAAGAAAGGAGACAAAATTGACCAAAATCAACAGAGAGGTAAGAAATGGAAACAGCTGCAGTCTCTGTGGACGGATCTGCAACTCTTCAATTAGACTGAGTCATCTTGGAATCCATCTGATAATCGTTGCAAGATGGTGTCTTCAGAACACAGAATCATTGCCACCAAGAAAGGTCATTATTATTAGCAGAGAAGCCCCGTTCTCATCGTGCATTGCATTATTAGTTCAACACAATAAGGATTTCTACAATCTTCTCTCAACGTCCCCGGAGGAGTAGATTGGGTAGATGCACAGAGTCTCTTGCCCAGAGCAGGTGGATCGAGAACCAGAGGACATGGGTTCAAGGTGAAGGGGAAAAGATTCAATAGGAATCTGAGGGGTAACTTTTTCACACAAAGGGTGGTGCGTGTATGGAACAAGCTGCCAGAGGAGGTAGTTGAGGCTGGGACTATCCCAACATTTAAAAAACTGTTAGACAGGTACATGGATAGGACAGGTTTGGAGGGATATGGACTAAATGCCATGGACCAGGTGGGACTAGTGTAGCTGGGACATGTTGGCCGGGGTGGGCAAGTTGAGCCAAAGGGCCTGTTTCCACACTGAATCACTCTATGACTCTATGACTCTATTCGAACTCCATCACCAGAAATCCAAACAACTTGGTGAAGAAATAAAACTAACAATATTGCATCTGAAGGCAGGCCAGGGCAGTGATCCTGAACAGTATGACTTGTTGGCAACACCTTCCAATTACCCCAAGCCAAACTGAATCCCAATAAAAGGACAATAAAATGAAGAACTTTAATGAAATACACTTCAGATATCTGTGAAATATTGGTTTGAAATGAGGCTGCGGCCTTCTAGTTTTTAAATTAATCTTGAACTCTCCACGAGTCTTGAACTTACGTGGACAGAAACCAATGCAATCAAAGATGTTCGAAATGTTTCAATTAAGTTTTTTTAACAGAAAAAAAACCCATTTCTAGTACCATGAAACTAACCCAAAAGAAAAGGTCAGTCCAGTCTTCAAGTAAAGATTTACTCACAGCAAGTCTTAGTTTGTTCATGCTTCTGATAGCAGTAGCTCACTGATTGCAGTGAGGAAAGTCGTTTCTGGTAAATGCAGTTCTATAATTCTGAAATATTTGTTTCATTATTAGAACTATGAATTATTTGTCGCATGGTGAGGCAACCTTTGTGATTACCTTTCCACCCTGGGGTGACATAAACTAATGGAAAAGAGCTGCTTCAACCTTCATACAGGTCTAAGCTGAGTCTGATCCTGCCTAGTGCTGTGAAGGCAGTGAAAACCACACTGTTCCTTTGGCACGCTTTCCCTTTTAAGGATCCATTTGCGGTTAGAATCGTGGATAATCCATATGCAATCATGAGAGAGAGTGTGGAGTCAGAGGAGAATAGTTTTCAGGTTGACAAGTTCAAATAATGCGTACTTTCCATATATTTGGATCTGAGAAAGATCTGTTTGAAGTGCGTCCAGAGTGAATTAATATATTGTACGGTTTTCATTTCCAACTAATGCTATGGAATAATACATTTGCAATAACTGCAGACTTTCAATGGGGAAGCTTACTTGTGTAGAAATATAGAAACATAGAAAATAGGTGCAGGAGGAGACCATTCATTATGATCATGGCTAATTATCCACAATCAGTAACCCGTGCCTGCCTTCTCCCCATATCCCTTGATTCCACTACCCCCCAGAGCTCTATCTAACTCTCTCTTAAATCCATCCAGTGATTTGGCCTCCACTGCCCTCTGTGGCAGAGAATTCCACAAATTCACAACTCTCTGGGTGAAAAAGTTCATTCTCACCTCAGTTTTAAATGGTTTTCCCTTTATTCCAAGACTGTGGCCCTTGGTTCGCCCAACATTGGGAACATTTTTCCTGCATCTAGCTTGTCCAGTCCTTTTATAATTTTATATGTCTCTATAAGATCCCCCCTCATCCTTCTAAACTCCAATCTTTCAATCTTTCCTCATATGACAGTCCCGCCATCCCAGGGATCAATCTCGTGAACCTAAGCCGCACTGCCTCAATTACAAGGATGTCCTTCCTCAAATTAGGAGACCAAAACTGCACACAATTCTCCCGATGTGGTCTTACCAGGGCCCTGTACAACTGCAGAAGTATCTCTTTACTCCCATCTGTCGGGACCAATCCGGGTACCCATCTGACTTTCAAATGAGTGTATCTATATTAAATTTATAAATCTGCTTGGGTTTGGTCTTCCCTTTCCTGCATACTAATGGATTTGATGTGTGATAGAAACATTTTGTTCCAATGAGATCTTGTTTTCTTAAAAAATGAGAGAGCTGAGAAAGGGGAATGTGTTTTGGTGCAGATCATTGAATGACTGACACGTGCTCCACACATCAGTAGTTTAAGCTTGGTGTTGCTTTACAATGGAGAAAGTTAGTTCTACAATGATATGTAGGAAGAAACTGCTGGGGCTGGTTTACACCGAAGTTAGAGGCAAAATGCTGGAGTAACTCGGCGGGTCAGGCTGAGTTACTCCAGCATTTTGTGGCTATCTTTAGTTCTACAAGGATGTTTTGTTTACTTCATATGTGCAGAATTGTTCAAGTATGTGAAGCCAACAACTCTTTGAAAGGGGAACATTGGTGAAAAAGGATCGAAGACACGGACGAGGTGTGATTGACCACACAAATAAGTTATCTGAAAATAGACAAAATTGGGATGACGTCATCTCATATTTTGCTTGGGCAGCTTACAATCCAATGGTATATATAATGATTCCTCTAACTTCAAGTAACCCCTGGATTCCTCCTCTCTCCATCCCCTATCCCCACCCCCCCCCCCCCCCCTTCGTGGATTTTTTGGATTTCTTTCATTCATTTGTTCTGTACAGTATTTCTTTACATCACGGTCTATAGTTCTCATTTCCCTCGCCCCTAACTCAGTCTGAAGAAGGGTCTCGACCCGAAACGTCACCTATTCCTTTTCTCCAGAGATGCTGTCTGACCCGCTGAGTTACTCCAGCTTTATGTGTCTATCTTCAAAGTTGTAAAGAGTCTGGTGGATGGAATGAGGCTGAAACATGAAAGGTGGGAATAAAACAAATGCTTGGACAGTCCGAAAAAACCCCAAGAACAGTTTGGAATAAAATGGAGAACATTAGATCACCACATGTCTGCATTTTTCACCTTGGCTGAGGTTGATCAGCAATTATTGTGTTATGAAAATTTACCACCTCTGCTCTTTCAGCTTATACCATTCAAATCAGTGTTTTTGTCAGCTTATCCATAATCAAACATGAAATATCCTGAACTACAGTGATACACTGAACTACAAAGATACAGTGAATGAGGAAAATCTGAAACAGAAGCAAAATATGGTGGGTACACATAGGAGCACTTGAGGAAATGAAATCATTAACTCTGTTTTCCTCTTTATTGCTGATGCCTAACTTACTGAGCACTTCCAGTACTTTTTGATTTTATTTATTCTAAACAAGACTGAAAGGGAGAACCTTTCATTTTCAATGGGCAATGGGGGCAGGGTGAAGATAATCTGTTTTGCAGTTAAGAGTTAATGACAATTGCAATGCATGGAAATGTGGAGTTTATTATGAAGTAAGTGACAGGAATAAAGCTTATTAATTTTACATATAGTATTAACTTTAAATTTGCTTGCATATGCAAAACATGCACTTACGCTTTGCGTGTGTTACCTATTGCTTTTAACACTTCTCCAGATGATGCAGATGAAATAGTATCCTCAGCAGGATTCCAGACTGCCAGATTAAAACAATTACACTTTAACCTTGGCAGATTATGGAATTTATCAGAGAGAGGCTAGAATGCGTTTGATATAACATGCAAGCGACTTTCAGCTTTGTAGATGTTTTTTAAAAGAAGTCTAAAGTGCCAACCGACTCTGTATTGCTAATATAATGATATCATGAGGACACCTAACAGACCGAAGGTATTTATTCACAAAATGCTGGAGTAACTCAGCAGGTCAGGCAGCATCTCATGAGAGAAGGAATGGGTGACGTTTCGGGTCGAGACCCTTCTTCAGACTGACACCTAACAGCCCAGGAGAAATGGCCACAACTCCAGTCAGCAGTGCCCAGAATTGTTCCTCAGACTTTCAATACAGAATCTTAGTGCCAGTATGTTTTTCAGTGTTCTCTTCTCTGTCAATGGTAGTTGCCTCATGCTGGACTGCTGTTCCTGAAGGAACTTGGATGGAGAATTTCACCGAGGCATTGCTTCATATACAGCCAGACTTCCCACAGTTTAGAAGGAGACGTCCATTGTGAATGGTTAATTAACTGACAGAACTAGTCTCCAACAATGTTCCCATGCTTAATGATGGCAGCGCCCATCTTGTGCGTGTGTCTGTCGTAGACCGGACAGAAGCAATTGCAACCACACTCTGTGTGGGTGATCCCTGATAACTACTGCTTGATATCTACACCGTGGCCGAGGGCAATCTGCAGTCAATTTGATTGTTCCCGGCGATATCAAGAAACGGCTGAGAACATCAGATGGAACAAAGGTTATGCTACTGCGGGTAGCTGCAACTATTGTATGGAAGTAACCAGGTGTATACCAGGTGGTAAACTAACAGCAAAACCACATCAGTAGAAACAAGATATGCCAATGTAGAATGAGAGCCATTTGTAGTTGTGGGATGCAAGAGGTTCCATGACCATTTCTAAGGAAGGACATTTTTAGTTTAGTTTAGTTTAGAGATACAGCACAGAAAGAGGCTCTGCGGCCCACCGAGTCTGTACTGACCAGCAATCCCCACACACTTACACTATCCTACACACACGACGGACAATTTACATTTATACCAAGCCTATTAACCTACAAACCTCGACAAGCCCACACTCCAAAGTGTGAAAAGACTGAAGATCTCGAAGAAAACCCATGCAGGTCACGGAAAGAAAGTACAAAGTCCGTACAGACAGCGCCCGTAGTCAGGATCGAACCTGGGTCTCTGGTGCGGTAAGGCAGCAACTCTACCGCTGCGCCACAGTGCTGTCCTCAATAGAAAATGGTCACTAACCTCCAAGAAAGATCCATAAGATAAAAACCTATGTTGAGCGCCAGTAAGATATCAAAGATTGCTTCAGAAATACCAGAGGGATAAAACTACATTATGAAAGAAAAAAAGGGATAGTCTGCAGCACACCACTGAGGCGGTGGCATAATATGAGAGATGATTTGTTCACATATCGTCAAGAATGTATCCCATAGTTGATGGAAGTCCCATTCATCAGATAGATGAAGGACTTGAGATCCATAATCACACAATCAAAATCCTGTTTTTGAAATGTGGCACCTGAGAAACTAATGCGTGACAATGGATATAATTTACTTCTCGAGAATTCTCTGAGTTTTCAGAATGATGCAGCTTTATAAGACTTTGGTTCGGATGCATCTGGAGTATTGTGTGGGATTCTGGTCACCCCACATCAGGAAGCAGATGGAGACTTTGGAAAGGCTGCAGAGAAGGTGTATCAGGTGTAGGAAGTAGTAACTACAGGGAGAGAGTGGGCAGACTCTGGAACACTGGAGGTTGTGGGGAGACCTGACAGAAATATATAAATATATGAGAGGCATAGGGTAGACAATCCGAATCTTTTTCCCAGGATGGAAAAATCAAACACTAGAGGGCATAGTTTTAAGGTGAGAGAGGCAAGGTTTGAAGGAGATGTGCGTGGCAAGTTTTTTTACACAGAGGGTGGTGGGGGCCGGGAACATGCTGCTGGGGGTGGTTGGTGAAGCAGATATGGCAGTTGCATTCAAAAGACATTAGGACAGACATTTTCCCAATGGTTTTCCCAATAGGACAACATGTTCCCAATGTTGGGGGAGTTGAGAACAAGGGGCCACAGTTTAAGAATAAGGGGTAGGCCATTTAGAACTGAGATGAGGAAAAACTTTTTCAGTCAGAGAGTTGTGAATCTGTGGAATTCTCTGCCTCAGAAGGCAGTGGAGGCCAATTCTCTGAATGCATTCAAGAGAGAGCTGGATAGAGCTCTTAAGGATAGCGGAGTCAGGGGGTATGGGGAGAAGGCAGGAACAGGGTACTTATTGAGAATGATCAGCCATGATCACATTGAATGGTGGTGCTGGCTCGAAAGGCCGAATGGCCTCCTCCTGCACCTATTGTCTATTTGGATGTACAGAGAATGGAGGGATATGGATTGTGTGCAGGTAGATAAATGGTGGTTTTGGCATCATGTTCAGCACAGACATTGTGGGTTGAAGGGCCTATTCCTGTGCTAGACTGTTCTATGTTCTATGTTCCATACCTACTCACCACTGCGTTCTCATCCCCTCAGTGATAAGGATAAGCTTCCAGAGGCAAAGGTTTGTAGAGAGACAGTTCTGATCCCCTCCCACGATGTCCACCACTGCCAACTTCATCCTTTGATGCATTCATATATCAACTTTTAAAAATATTTTTTCAACCATTCATTATAATCATAGATTGGGTAGATGGTCAGACCCTCTTTCTCAAGGTGTAAATGTCAAATACCTAAGGGCATAGGTTTAAGGTCAGAGGGGGAAAGTTTAAAGAAGAGTTGTGGTAGCTGTCTGGAACACACTGCCAGCAGTTGTTGGTGGCGGCAGATACAATAGTTCATGAGAGGAATAGATCGGATAGATGCACAGAGTCTCTTGTTCAGAGGAGAGGAATTGAGGACCACAGGACATAGGTTCAAGGTGAAAAGATTTAATAGAAGTCCGAGGGGTAACGTTTTCACACCAAGGGTGGTGGGTGTATGGAGCGAGCTGCCGGAGGATTGAGTTGAGGCAGAGATTAGAGCAACGTTTAAGAAACAGTTAGACAGATACAAGGATAAGATATGTTTGGAGGGGTATGAGCTAAACAAAGTCAGGTGGGACTAGTGCAGTTGGGACATGTTGGTTGGTGTGGGCAAGATTGGCTGAAGGGCCTGCTTCCATGCTGTACGACTCTAATAGTTGTGTTTGCGGCGTTTAGGTAGACACATGAATATGCAGGGAATGGAGGGATACGGAGCACATACAGGAGAAAAGGGTTAGTTTAATTTGGCACTGTGTTCAGCACTGGCATTTTAAGCTGAAGGGCTTGTTCCTGTGCTAAACTGTTCAATGTTCTATGTTCTTTCTGTCAGTTTTTTTTCCTCTCAACCCTAAGAAAGCTTCTTCAGTCATGGTGAATTGGTGATGACTTTTCTTATTCTGATCAGAAAAGCAGCTCGATCATTGCCTGTCTCTGTCACTGAAGGGAACGACTTGCATGAATTTGATCGGAAAACAAAATGCACTAATAGTAAATGGGAGCATGGCAGCTAGGGGTGCCAACTATCTCACTCCCAAATAAGGGACAAGTTGATGTAACCGCCCTGCACCCCACGTGACCTCACCCAGCCAGCGGCCACGTACTCCTGATCCACCAATGGCGGCCGCCCGGGCCGGGAGGCGGGTTGCTATGCAACCTCCGTTAGGCGACGCCCGGGCTCCGGGCCTACACTGTCTGGACCTACACTGTCCGGGCCTACAACTTCCGGGCCTACAGCATCCAGGGCAACAGCACCCCCCGGGCCTAATATGGGACAAGGGCGGTCCCGTACGGGACAAACCAATTTAGCCAAAAATACAGAATGTCCCGGCTAATACGGGACAGTTGGCAACCCTAATGGCAGCACTATTCCCAATGTTGGGGGAATCCAGAACCAGGGGCCACAGTCCAGGAATAAAGGGGAAGCCATTTAAAACTGAGGTGAGAATGAACCTTTTCACCCAGAGAGTTGTGAATTTGTGGAATTCTCTGCCACAGAGGGCAGTGGAGGCCAAATCACTGGATGAATTTAAGAGAGAGTTAGATAGAACTCTAGGGGCTAGTGGAATCAAGGGATATGGGGAGAAGGCAGGCACGGGTTACTGATTGTGGATGATCAGCCATGATCACATTGAATGGCGGTGCTGGCTCAAAGGGCCGAATGGCCTCCTGCACCTATTTTCTATGTTTCTATGTTTCTAGCAAATATCTTTTTGTCAAGTATTTCAGGTTTTTGAAATATGTTTACAGTTGGAGAGTTGTCGGAATAAAATGTAAACTATTGCGATTTGATGATTTAATTGCAACTTGGAAAAAAAGATTTTGTATCTGGCAAATGTTCCTAAAAATATCGGATTTAATCGCTAAAGATTTCAGAAACGTTTATCCCATCCAATTTATTTCTTTAAACTGATGGTAATTCAGTGATATGACTCACAAAATACAGTGGAGTTATAACACCTCTTAGTGGATGCAGACTGCAGGGACAGTAACACTATATTTAGTTTAGAGATCTAGCATGGAAACAGGCTCGTCGGCCCACCGAGTCCGCGCCGACCAGCGATCCCCGCACATTAACACTATCCTACACACACACGGGACAATTTACACATACACCAAGCCAATTAACCTACAAACCTGTACACTTTTGGAGTGTGGGAGGAAACCGAAGATCTCGGAGAAAACCCACGCAGGTCACGGGGAGAACGTACAAACTCCATACAGACAGCACCCGTAGTCGGGATCGAACCCGGGTCTCTGGCACTGCATTCGCTATAAGGCAGCAACTCTACCGCTGCACCCCCGTGTGGGAAGGAACGGCAGATGCTGGTTTATACTGAAGATAGACACAAAAAGTTGGAGGAACTCAGCAGGTCAGGCAGCATCTCTGGGGAAAAGGAATAGGTCTCGTTTGGGGTCGAGACGTCACGTATTCTTCACCCAGATTGGCACCTATTCCTTTCACCAGGGATGCTGCCTGACCCGCTGAGTTACTCCAGCATTTTGTGTCTATCTTCAGCAGCAGGAATTTTTTGAAGATGGATTTGATCTCACACTTCAATGTTTCCTCTGCTGACTTGGTAATCTCTTCCGATGATAGAGCTCCGAATAGTTTAGCAGTTTTGGAAGTCTGGTATTGGCATACAAATGTTCAGTCTAGTTGCCTGAGTGTGACTCGAGCACTAATGCTGGAGATGATGGCCAGGGACAAGACAATGATTTTGGTTCACTTATTCCTCCAGTGAATTTGGGGGATTTTACAGATACAGCATAGGTAATTATGTTCCTAGTGTCTCAGAATGCTTGCTGTAGGTAGTCCAAGTCTCAAAAGCATCGTCAGAGATCACTGTTGCTTGGTCCAGGGTCTTTATCTTCAAATATCCTCAATCATAAAAGGTTGCTTTTGCCAACTGTTGCCTCTGGAGATGCTGTAAGTGGTTCATCTTCTCCAGTCTCTTGACATGATATTTTCCCAGGGCAAGTTGGTAGAGGACCTTGGTCTTGCCCACTTTGAGTACAAAGCCCACCTTCATGTAGACTTCAGTGAATGAATTGATGATGGCTTGAAACTTGGTATCCAAACACATGCAGATGCACAGAACAACTTCACTTGAGACTTCTGGAAAATGAATGGGTTTCTATCAGTTTTGATGATTAACTCCAATCTCACAGGGACTTTATTAGAGATGTAATGCAATGTTAAGGCAGTGTGAAATATTGGGAGAAGTACTGGGGCAATGATGTTTTATCATTGGTTTCACTGAGATTCACCCACTGGTTTGTGTTACGGCTTGCATGCCTTCGAGCGTCAAAAGTAAAGGAGACAAATTGGGCAGCCAAATTTGAAGAGAGTATTCACAGTCCTTCCTGATTCTCAGTTTCACTAAATTCCATGTTCTGTGGCTGATCTTACTTGTTGTATTTATCTCAAGAGTTGTCACACTGGAGCAACAGGCAATCAAAGGCAATGTCTTTTGGAATTTTTTGTGCCTAATTTTTACACCTCCTTCATAAGTTGCAGTATGTTTCAGTCCAATGATGGTGAACACTGACAGCAATAAATTTCCGACCATTAAATGAAGCAGCCAATTAGAAATGTTGTTTACATAGAAACATAGAAACATAGAAGTGTCAGAAAATAACTGCAGATGCTGGTACAAATCAAAGGTATTTATTCACAAAATGTTGGAGTAACTCAGCAGGTCAGGCAGCATCTCAGGAGAGAAGGAATGGGTGACGTTTCGGGTTGAGACCCTTCTTCAGACTGAAGAAGGGTCTCGACCCGAAACGTCACCCATTCCTTCTCTCCTGAGATGCTGCCTGACCTGCTGAGTTCCTCCAGCATTTTGTGAATAAATACCATAGAAACAGAAAATAGGTGCAGAAGGAGGCCATTTGGCCCTTCGAGCCAGCACAGCCATTCATTGTGATCATGGCTGATCATACATAATCAGTAACCTGTGCCTGCTTTCGCCCCATATCCCTTGATTCCACTAGCCCCCGAGCTCCATCTAACTCTCTTCTAAATTCATCCAATGAATTGGCCTTCACTGCCCTCTATGGCAGAGAATTCCACAAATTCACAACTCTGTGCAAAAAGGTTTCTTCTCACCTCCGTTTTAAATGACCTCCCCTTTATTCTTCGACTGTGGCCCCTGGTTCTGGACTCCCCCAACATTGGGAACATTTTTCCTGCATCTAGCTTTTATCGTTTTATAATTTTATACATCTCTATAAGATCCCCCCTCTCATCCTTCAAAACTCTAGTGAATACAAGCCCACTCTTTCCAATCTTACCTCATATGACACGAGGAAAGATTTAATGCAGATACATTTGTCCTGTGTTTGTGCAGTGTTCTTCGAGCTATTCTGAAGACTATTTGTGATTGAGAGGTTGGCCAAGATCCTGCACTCAGAAGAGAGAAAGACCCCAGAGGTGGCTGAGATATCAAAGTTACTCCTCGAGCAGTTGGACCATCCAGCACTCAGGTGTTACTTAAATGCTCATATTTCCTCCAAACGTTCTCAGTTTCAAAAAAACAGAGAGTGAAAGCCAAAAATGAGAATTGAGGTTTAAATTGCTTTTGAGACTACCAATAAACTAATAATCTGGCCTCAAAAGAATAAAGAAAGAGCAAGGTAGACATTTGGCAGCAAATTGGGGATTGTGAAGAAATGAATATTGTGCGATATATTTAAGAAATATTTAATTAGGCAGATCTTATACTGCTAAATTAACTTCTGTGTATTCTTGCATTCCTTTTTTCCCTGCAGTTATCTGTGTTCACAATGTTTAGTTATTGCAACAGAATTTTACTTACAGCTTCTAATCACTTAATGTTTTGATTTAAGTTAGGGTTAGACTATTCAATGACCATTTCAAAAGATAACTTGGTGGCTTATTAATAAGCATTACAGTGGAATTACTCTTAAGACGGGGAGTGTTTAATGGCATGTTGGCCTTCATAACGAGAGGAGTTGAGTGGAGGAGCAAAGAGGTCCTTCTGCAGTTGTACCTGGTGAGACCGCAGCTGGAGGGTTATGTGCAGTTTTGGTCTCCAAATTTGAGGAAGGACATTCTTGCTATTGAGAGAGTGCAGTGTAGGTTCACGCTGGACATGCTGGATGCAGGAAACATGTTCCCGATGTTGGGGGAGTCCAGAACCAGGGGCCACAGTTTAAAAAAAGGGGGTAAGCCATTTAGAACTGAGATGAGGAAAAACTTATTTACCCAGAGGGTTGTGAATTTGTGGAATTCTCTGCCTCAGAAGGCAGTGGAGGCCAATTCACTGGATGCATTCAAAAGAGAGTTAGATAGAAACAATGAGATTGTTTAGGTCGTGATCTTACCACCAGCTTCTCAGCCTAACAAAACATTTGTGTACTCCAACCACTTCCCGGCCTTCTACCCCAGTATTTCCATTAGCTGCTTCTGTGTTCTGTGCTTCTGTTTCTGCCTCTATTATTATGAACTTATGACCTTATTTATTTAACATTAAGGCCTGAGTAGGTTGCTCAGGATAATAGAAGGTAGAGACAAAATGCTGGAGTAACAGGGGGTCAGGCAGCATCTCGGGAGGGTAGGAATGGATGACGTTTCGGGTCGAGACCCTTCTTCAGACTGATGTCCGGGGAGGGGGCGGGACAAAGATAGAATGTAGTCGGAGACAGGAAGACTGGTGAAGAACTGGGAAGGGGGAGGGGATAGAGAGGGAAAGCAGGGAATATCTGAAGTTAGGGAAGTCAATTGCTCAGGATAATGTTATCCACCTGTTCTGGTTGCACCTTTAATTTCCTGCCAGATTTTCTTCTCCTCACCATTTACTGAGGATGTAGAAGGTTTTGTATAATTATGTGCCCGAGGAAAATGGTAGTAAATGTCTTATTATTGAATTGAAAGATACAGTATGGAAACAAGCCCTGAGGCCCACCATGTCCACGCCAACTATTGATCACCCATTTATACTAGTTCTGCAGTATGTTATTCCACTTTTTCATCCACTCCATACACATTATTAGGAGCAATTTTACAGAGGCCAATTAACCTACAAACCCACACTGGAGCACCCTCAAGATCGCAGGGAGAAGGTGTGATCTCCACACAGATGGCACCCGAGGTCAGGATCGAACCTAGGTCTGGTGCTGTAAATCAGCTGCTCTACCAGCAGCCTCGCTGGTGTTATCTGACAGGAGGGGAAGGCCTCACACTGGTCTCCTTTGCTTTCGTTGGGTCCAGAACAAACGTGCTAGGATCCTTGGTTGACATCCTGGTGTGAAGTGTCTCGACCACATCAGATCCCTCAGCACCAGAATCTCACCAAGACCTGGCGTATTTATGCAATCACCACCGATGAATTGAGGTGCTGGCTCAAAGGGCCAAATGGCCTCCTCCTGCACCTATTTTCTATGTTTCTATGAGCTAGAGGCAATCACAACTGGCAAGCAGTAAAATCACCTCATTGTTTGCGCTTTGTGCTTTCTCAATGATTTAAAAGTTAAGCATTATTAGACTACTTACAGTCAGTAACAATCACACACTGTAAATTTGTGCCTCTTTCACCAGATAATGATGTCCTCACAAGCTGTTCTGTACATTGCAACATTTGCTCTTACACCCTGTTCCCCTTCAGCCTTTTGCCCTTTCCACTCCACGTCTAATGTCCAGATCTTTCGAACCATCTCAGTAGTCTCCCATTTGTCTCCTTTCATCTCCAACTCAGTCTCCTCAGCCATGAAATGCTGCACTTACTTGAGCTCAGAAAATAAGCGTAACTTTGCTCCAGCCAAGATTAAATTTCTACTGATCCCACTTCTTCTGGCATTTCTATCAAATTTCAGACTACTGACGCAAGTATTTAAAAGAAAATATTATGGCTAAATTACAATCTCCAAGGGTGAGAATAGGCTATCAGGCCCATTTTCTTGCATTATCCTCATGCCTCTTCTTTAATGGCCAGAAAGCTTGCGATCCCTGTTTTGGGAGATCTTCCTGACTCCTCCAAGGTCAAGAATACCCAGGGTTCACCACCTTCCAGGTGAGAACGTAGAACACACAGTGGAGCAGAGATGGAAATGCTGACACAGCGCCAGAGACCCGAGTTCGATCCCGACTACAGGTGCTGTCTGGACGGAGTTTGCGCACAGCAGCGATTACCCAGTACATTACCGTACATCAGCCGTAGAGTTGCTGCCTTACAGCGCTTGCAATGCCAGAGACCCGGGTTCGATCCCAACTACGGGCGCCGTCTGTACAGAGTTTGTACGTTCTCCCCGTGACCCGCGTGGGTTTTCTCCGAGATCTTCGGTTTCCTCTCACACTCCAAAGATGTACAGGTTTGTAGGTTAATTGGCTTGGTAGAAGTGTAAATTGTCCCTAGTGTGTGTAGGATAGTGTTAGTGTACGGGGATCGTTGGTCGGTGCGGATTCAGTGGGCCGAAGGGCCTGTTTCCATGCTGTACCTCTACACTAATCTAAACTAAACTAAACATGGAACAGACAACATAGAACAACACAGATAGGAACTGGCCAAGTTAGGAAACGGGGACGTACAACGAGATCTGGGTGTCCTAGTGCATCAGTCACTGAAAGAAAGCATGCAGGTACAGCAAGCAGTGAAGAAAGCCAATGGAATGTTGGCCTTCATAACAAGAGGAGTTGAGTATAGGAGCAAAAAGGTTCTTCTGCAGTTGTACAGGGCCCTAGTGAGACCGCACCTGGAGTACTGTGTGCAGTTTTGGTCTCCAAATTTGACGAAGGATATTCTTGCTATTGAGGGCGTGCAGCGTAGGTTTACTAGGTTAATTCCCGGAATGGAGGGACTGTCATATGCTGAAAGACTGGAGCGATTAGGCTTGTCTACACTGGAATTTAGAAGGATGAGAGGAGATCTTATCGAAACGTATAAGATTATTAAGGGGTTGGACACGTTAGAGGCAGGAAACATGTTCCCAATGTTGGTGGAGTCCAGAACAAGGGGCCACAGTTTAAGAATAAAGAGTAGGCCATTTAGAACTGAGATGAGGAAAAACTTTTTCAGTCAGAGAGTTGTGAATCTGTGGAATTCTCTGCCTCAGAAGGCAGTGGAGGCCGATTCTCTGAATGCATTCAAGAGAGAGCTAGTTAGAGCTCTTAAGGATAGCAGAGTCAGGGGGTATGGGGAGAAGACAGGAACGGGGTACTGATTGAGAATGATCAGCTATGATCACATTGAATGGCGGTGCTGGCTCGAAGGGCCGAATGGCCTCCTCCTGCACCTATTGTCTATTGTCTATTGTCTATTGGCCCTATGGCCCACTATGTCCATGCTGATCATGATGCCAAGATGCCTAATTTTCTCTGCCTGCACATAATCTATATCTCTCCACTCCCTGCATAACCATGTGCTTATCCAAAAGCCTCTTCTCTGCCACTATCATATTGCCGGCACCACCACCCTTGGCAGTGCATTCCAGCCATCCAGCTGTCTGTGTAAAAAAACCTTCCCCGCACATCTCCTTTAAACCTTGCCCCTTTCACCTTAAAGGCATTCCCTCTAATCTTTGACATTTTCACCCTTTGAAATAGGTTCTGAATTGAGAAATTTCCTTTTCATTCAATACAATATGGGTTATCTCTTCAGAGGCTGTGACTCCTGAATCATTACATATGACTGGAACTCCATGTCATAGATAACATCCTCCCTGTATCCAACCTGTTCAGCCCAATAAGAATTTGGTACATTTTAATGAAGTATCTTCTCAATCAGTGAAACTCTAAACAGTCAGAGTTTGTAAAAACTTTTTGTTATGTGCTAAGCAGTCCACAAAAAGACCATACATGATAACAATCTAGCCTGTCCACATTGTACAAATACAGGATAAAGGGTACAACATTAAGTGCAAGATAAAGTCCAATAAAGTCCAATTAAAGATAGTTCAAAAGTCTCCAATAAGGTCGCTGGTAGTTTGGGACCGCACTCTAGCTGGTGGGAGGATGGCTCAGTTGCCTAATGTCAGCTCGGAAGAAACTGTCCCTGAATCTGGAGGTATGCATTTTCAAATATCTCTACCTTTTGCCTGATGGGAGAGGGGAGAAGAGTAAATGACTGGGGTGAGACTGGTCCTTGATTAAGCTGGTGGCCTTGCCAAGACAATGTGAAGTCTAGACGGAGTCCATGAAAGGGAGGTTGGTTTGCATGATGGTCTAGGCTACATCCACACCTCTCTGCAAATTCTTGAGGTCTTGGATGTAGTTGTTCCCAAACTATGCTGAACGCATCCCGATAAATTGTTTTCTAAGTTGATGAGGGTTGTTGGGGACATGCCAAAGTTCCTTAGCCTTCTAAGGAAGTAGGTCTGCTTTCTTGCCTCTTGCTTCGATATGGCTGATCCAGGACAAATTGCTGGTGATATTTATTCCTAAGAACTGAAAGCTTTCGACCATCTCTACTTTGGCACCATCTGTTTTGTTAGTGTGGTTCCTTTCTGTAACCTGCTCCATTACAGCTACACAACTAATTAACAGAGACTTTGCACTCGAGTCTTGGGTTCAGCCATTTTAATTCAGGATCTCCTTGGCTCCTGCCTCGTGGGTAATATATCCCCGGTACTGCACCACAGAGCGCACTATTCCCATAACATCCCCCTTTATGTACAAAACAGATATGTACAGGAACTTTACATGTATAGCCATAAATTAAATGTTTCCATGGCATCTTATTTCACTGAGTCCAACATGTCTCCAACAGTCCATTTTCCAACATGCCTTTGACAATCCATTTCCGTGGAGGCTTCCACATTCTCCTCCCTTGGATCTGCGACAGTTCAGTGCGCGGAATTATCTAAACTTTGAACAACACATGTCTGGTTTCTCATTCCCTGGCCCCTTTTTATTTATTAATTTGTTTGTTTATTTATTTAGTTTTAAATGGCCATTACCACTACTTCTACATAAACTTATGCATATCAAACAATAACTGCAAATATAACATTAACTCTTTAAACATAACCTAATAGCCTTTACAAATATAACATTAACTTTTTAAACATAACCTAATAGCCTGTACATCTATATTTAACTACATGTACAGGCCCTATCCTTACTTGGGCACATAATCCTGCAGATGGCGTGGTTTTCGAACGCGTCTACCAGATCTTGTTGTCAGGGTTTGATGCTCCCTGGGGACCAGTGGTCGGCTAGTAGGTCGATTGTCTTGCCCCGATTCAGGCGATGTCACCAGGTCATCCAGGTCAACATCAACGCGATGAAATGGCTCGTTGGTCTTCCTCAGATGTCGACGATAGATGATGCCGCCCTTGGTTCTGACTTCATAAGATCTGGGTTGCGCAACACGGCCTACAACCACAGCCTTCCTCCAGGGCTGATGTCGATCATCGGTCGGCTTCACTCGAACTGGATCGCCAGCTTTCAGGGGAATGAGATCTTGAGATCCTCTGTTGTAGTAGTCTGCTTGTCTGTCTCTAGCTGCTCCTAACTCATCTCCTACCTTTTTCTGAATTTCAGGTTTGAGCAGCCACTGAGTAGTCGGTAGAATGGTCACTGGTACATCTGTTCATTAATCTTTGAACTGGACTGCTGCTCATGCCAGGTGTTGGTGTGTTGCGAAAAGCTAGTATGCTCAGGTAAGGGTCAGCTCCGGCAGCCTTAGCCTTCCTCAGCAATGACTTCGCAACTTTCACACTGCTCTCCGCCTTTCCATTACTCTGTGGATAATAGGGTGATGCGCTCGTATGTTCAAACTGCCACTTCTTGGTAAATCTCTTGAACTCCTCAGCTGTGAACTGTGGCCTGTTGTACTTCGTGGACCGGTACCTGTTGTACCTTTAGTGACTCTGGACGGACCACAAGTACACATGTATAAAAGGTTACAATGCTGGAGCTCAACTCCAGGCTGTTTATTCTGTGGTCACCTGGATCCAGAGTGACCGCCTAATCACACCAATAACTTATATACACAGGCATACAAAGTAGTCCTTGGATACACAAAGTAGTCCCAGCAATATCACAACATCCCCCTTGTCTTATATATTACAACATCCCCCTTGTCTTATATAAAATTGTAAGATTGACAAATACAATTACACTGGTAGAAAAATGGGTAGCACAAATTTTAGTTAATTCTATTGAGTTTGAAAGAAATCAAACGTGTGACCTTTTCCCACTCCTCACTTCAGTGGAATATATATGTAAAAGCCAAAGTACTGAAGAAATTCATCAAATCCAACTAGTACCTGAGTATTGTTGAAGTCACTGAAACATGATAGAATTGACAAGCCTGTCAGCTGGCAGCTTCTCAAATAATTTTCCATGGTTAAAATAGCCCAAACGTCATTTCCTCAGTGTTGTACTTCATGGTCCGGTACCTGTTGTACCTTTAGTGACTCTGGACGGACCACAAGTACACGTGTATAAAAGGTTACAATGCTGGAGCTCAACTCCAGGCTGTTTATTCCGTGGTCACCTGGATCCAGAGTGACCGCCTAATCACACCAATCACTTATATACACAGGCATACAAAGTAGTCCTTGGATACACAAAGTAGTCCCAGCAATATCACAACATGGCCCATTATCTGTGATGAGCTGATCTGGTATTCCATATCTTGCGAACTGGCCTTTGATTTTATGAATGACATTCACTGCCAGTGTTTTCTCTAGATAGTCTATTTCCCAACATCCTGAGCAATAGACCACAGTGACCAAATAGTTGCTTCCATCTAAGTGGAACAAATCTGCACCCACCTTCGCCCATGGTCTCTCTGGAATTTCATGGGAATGCAGTGTTTCTTTTGGTTGCTCTGCCCCTTGAGCTTGACATGTCTTACATTTCTGTACAAAGTCCTTGATTTCAGCACTTCTGCATTTCCTTCTCTATGTTCAGCTTCAGGTGACGGTCACGACATCTCTCCATCAGAGCTTTAACCTTCCTGTCATGGTCTCTTTCTGCTTCCTCTGCCGCTTTTCCTTTCCCAAACACTAGGATGTCGTCAGCAACAGACCTCACTCCTTCCAGGCCCTCCAGCACTTGGTTCTGTCGTCGCTGGAACTCCTCAGGGGCCGTGGACAGACCAAACGTCATGCGTCTCCACCTATATCTACCATATGGTGTTTTAAATGTCGTAAGCTGAGAACTCTCATCACCCAGTTCCACATGCCAAAACACATTCTTGGCATCAAACGTGCTAAAGACCTTGGCATCATTCAGGTCGGTGAGGACATCTTCGATCATCATCATTGGGTAATGACTTCTTTTAAGCCCCTTGTTCAGATCCCTTGGGTCTAAACACACTCTCAACTTCCCATTGGGCTTTTCTACACACACAAGGCTGGATACCCATGGTGTGTGGGTCTCTACTGGGGCAATTATTTCCGCTTCTGTCAGTCTGTCTAACTCCTATTTCAGCTTACTCCGTAAGGCTACAGGGATTCTTCATGGTGGGTGGATCACCGGCGTTATGCTGTCAGCTACCAGCAGATGGTACTAGCCCTCAAATTTACCTGTCCCTTCAAACACATCAGCATACTCCGCTGACTTTATACACTTCACCTCCAATTTCCATCCTGCCCTTAAATATACCTGGACTACCTGGACTATCTCTGACATCTCCCTCCCGTTTCTGGACCTCACCATCTCCATCACAGGAGAAAAATTAGTGACGGACATTTATTACAAGCCACAACATATCATCCACCAACATTTCCGTCACCTACAACAGGACCCCACCACTGGCCATATCTTCCCATCCCCTCCCCTCTCTGCATTCCGCAGAGACCGTTCCCTCCGCAACTCCCTGGTCCACTCGTCCCTTCCTACCCAAACCACCCTAACCCCGGGCACTTTCCCTTGCAACCGCACGAGATGCAACACCTGTCCCTTTACCTCCCCCCTCAACTCCATCAAAGGACCCAAACATTCTTTCCAGGTGAGACAGAGGTTCACCTGCACCTCCTCCAACCTCATCTATTGCATCCGCTGCTCTAGATGTCAACTCATCTATATCGGCGAAACCAAGCGCAGGCTCGGCGATCGCTTCGCTGAACACCTGCGCTCGGTCCGCATTAACGCCACTGATCTCCCGGTGGCCCAGCACTTCAACTCCCCCTCCCATTCCCAGTCTGACCTCTCTGTCATGGGCCTCCTCCAGTGCCATAGTGAGGCCCGCCGGAAATTGGAGGAGCAGCACCTCATATTTCGCCTGGGCAGTTTGCGGCCCGGTGGTATGAACGTTGACTTCTCCAACTTCAGATAGCTCCTCTGTCCCTCCCTTCCCCTCCTCCTTCCCAGATCTCCCTCTATCTTCCTGTCTCCACCTATATCCTTCCTTTGTCCCACCCCCGACATCAGTCTGAAGAAGGGTCTCGACCCGAAACGTCACCCATTCCTTCTCTCCCGAGATGCTGTCTGACCTGCTGAGTTACTCCAGCATTTTGTGAATAAATCGATTTGTACCAGCATCTGCAGTTATTTTCTTATACCGCTATCAATCTTTCCTTGTTCAGAGGGATTTCACTGCCATTCAATGTCATTATGTTCTCTTTACAAACTGAGATGAGCCCCATCTGCTGGGCTGCCCTGCTTTCCAGGATTGGAATGCCGTCTTCCTCCAGGACTACAAACTCTACTTTGTATTTCCTTCCATTCTTTGGGTTCACCAGTCTCAGCTTGCTTTTCCCAAGAGGCACCACTGTCGTATTGTTGTACATGGACAATACTTGCTTGGTTTCATCCACATCCTTCGCATACATCTTGGGAATGATGTTACATGTGGCTCCACTGTCCACCTGGAGTTTTACTTCCTTCCCTTTCAGCATCATGGTCGCAAAGATTTTCTTTGGGAATTGAGTCTCCTCAACCCTGTGCACACTTTCTGTTTTTCCTGCTTCTGGTTGCAGTTCCATTGTGTGAATTTCATCAACCTCTTGACTGTCATCATACTCATCACTGGAACTCTCCACTTCCACCACTGCATGCACAGGTTTTTACCCTTTCTTTTCTTTCTTCTGCTGCCCCTGCTTCTCCATGCATTGTGAGGCAAAATGATCTTTCTGATGGCATTTGAAACACTCCCTGCCATATGCTGGACATTTCTCCTTCTTTCTCTCATGTTTGTATCCACAGTATTTGCACTGTATGGTTGGCTGGTATTGTTTCCCCTCATTTCTCACTGCACAGACATCTTGTCGCTGGTCCCCTACCAGGACATCAACTCTGGCCTTGGCCAGCACCGAAGCCTGGCATGCCTTCACACACTTTTCTAAGTCAAGTGAGGTTTCTCAGAGAAGTCTTTCCCGCAGCATGTCATCCCTTATGCCACATATTATTCTATCACGTATCGGTGAATCCTTCACCTCTCTGAAACCGCAATGAGCTGCCAAGAGCTTCAGTTCTAATAAAAACTAATCAAAAGTCTCCCCTCTCTCTTGACTCCTCGTAAAGAATCTATAGCTGTCGATGGTCTTGTTCCTCACGGGTTGACAATGCTGTTCGAAAGCATCGAGAGCCTGCGCTAGCGTAACGTCTTGTATGTTGCCCTCCAGCGTCCGTGTCTCCAGCGTTTGGTAGAGCTCTCTCCCTTGCGGTCCAACTAGGTACATGAGCAGTTTCCTCATTGTCTTGTCATCCTTCCCTTCCATGCTCAAATCAACATAGAGCTCAAACTCCTCCTTCCATTGTCTCCACTCCATTGGCAGGTCCCTTGCCTCAAAATTCATTTAGCTGATCCATGTTCCTGATAAATCCGCCCTACTATCGATGGAAACAATGTAGGCTGCACAGTCGTCTCTCGGTAGTAATTACTCACAAACGTTGTCTGTGTCGTCCTCTCAACTAATCCTGAAACAGGTCCCGATCTGACACCATGTTTTGTTAGTGTGTTTCCTGTCTGTAACCTGCTCCATTACAGCTACACAACTAATTACCAGAGGCTTTACACTCGAGACTTGGGTTCAGCCATTTTAATTCAGGATCTCCTTGGCTACTGCCTCATGGGTAATATATCCCCGGTACTGCGCCACAGAGCAGTACTGCGCCTATTCCCATAACACCATCAATGCATACCAAGGTGTGTCCCGCTTCGCCTCCTGAAGTCCATCACAATCTCCTTTGTCCTGCTGAGATTGAGGGAAAGGGTGTTATCTTGGCTCCAGGTTACGAGGTTCTCAATCTTCTTCCTGTACTCCGTCTTGTCATTATTTGACATCCGGCCCACTACAGAGGTGTCATCTGCAAACTTGTAAATTGAGTTGAATTGGTATTTGGCGATAAGACTCCTTATAGTCATGAGTGTACAAGGAGCACAGTCGAGGGCTGAGAACACATCCTTGATGGCCACCAGTGTTGAGAATTATCAAGGAGAATGATTTGTCAGCCATCCTCACTGATTGCGGTCTGTTTGTCAGGAAGTTGGGGATCCAGTTGCCATTCATTCCGAAGATGTACACAAAAATCTGGAGTAACTCAGTGGGACAGACAGCATCACTGGAGAGAAGGAATAGGGTACGTTATGGGTCGAGACCCTTCTTCAGCCCTTTAGGCAATATTAGAGCAGAAAAATCAAGTTCCATGAGTTTGAAGATGAGCTTGGATGAGATAATGGTCTTGAAAGCAGAGCTGGATTCTATGAATAGGAGTCACCTTGCTTTGTTCTGAATATATCTTGGATGGCTCCACAAAGCTCCAGTAATGACATCTGAGATGAACTATTTCTTGCAAGAGAATGTACTAAATATATATAGAGAAAGACATGACGATCTTTTTTTTAGGCCATGGGCATGTTAGCATGGTTCATTTGTCAATTAATTCTTAAGACCATAATTTATCGGGAAACAAAAGCGGACAACAGGGCTGACTAAAATTGGCACAACATCAGTCATGCTTTTAGCCTTCAAGGTTCACTGATATGGCACAGACTATTATTTTTCACTCTAATGTTGCCAGAACCTTTCCAAATTGGCTGAAACTCAAGTCAAATGTCATGTCAATGTATTGATGATCATGTCATTATGTCTGCAGGTTTTTGGTAAAATGATTTTATAAGACTTAGCCCCATTATTTTTAAGTATGTTAAAAAATAGTTGATAAGTAACTTAAGAAGTTTCAGTATGTTAAATGCACACCATAACTGCAAATGGACTTCAATGCAAAGCAGAGGAGACATGAAAGCAGATATAGATTGCATTTCTTGGCAGGAGCTTTCCAGCTAATAAATTGGATATATTAATATTTTTATTCATTATCTCCATTACAAATAAATTATGTCAATAAAATGTGCATCAAGCAATTGCAACATCAGGATACAGTAAAATACAAAAAATAGCAAAGATCTAAAACAAATACGAAAGGAATCGAGATCAGTTTATTTGAAGATTTTGTATGGACAAACCATTTCACGAGCTTCTGAATCAACCAGTAAGGAAAACGAATTAATTTACTAAAGTTGTAACAAATTTTTATTTAAGGGGAAAAGATATGTGGAAGTGCACCTTGTTCAAAGTCAGGAAAGAAGTATTTGAAATGGCAATGTCACTTATGGTGAAGGCTGTGGACACCAATAGAAATAACAATAGACAATAGACAATAGGTGCAGGACGAGGCCATTCGGCCCTTCGAGCCAGCACCGCCATTCAATGTGATCGTGGCTGATCATTCTCAATCAGTACCCCGTTCCTGCCTTCTCCCCATACCCCCTGACTCCACTATCCTTAAGAGCTCTATCTAGCTCTCTCTTGAATGCATTCAGAGAATTAGCCTCCACTGCCTTCTGAGGCAGAGAATTCCACAGATTCACAACTCTCTGACTGAAAACGTTTTTCTTCATCTCAGTTCTAAATGGCCTACCCCTTATTCTTAAACTGTGGCCCCTTGTTCTGGACTCCCCAAACATTGGGAACATGTTTCCTGCCTCTAACGTGTCCAGCCCCTTAATAATCTTATACGTTTCGATAAGATCTCCTCTCATCCTTCTAACAAAGTCATCAGGAGGGCTGGCTCCGTCCTGGGGGTAGAGTTGGATTCATGGGAGGGGGTCTTGGAGGAGAGGATGCTCCTCAAACTGCAGAGCATCCTGGACAATACAGCTCACCCCCTCCATGACACACTGGTCAACCCGAGGAGCACCTTCAGCAACAGACTGGTCCCACCAAGATGCAGCACAGAACGCCACAGGAGATCCTTCTTCGCTGTGGCTATCAAACTGTACAACTCCTCCCCCTTCTGTCGCGGGGTAGACTGAGACTGACGTGTGTCCCCTCCCCCAACCCCACCCCTGATCTTTGCACATCCCCCAAGCCTTTCCACTCGTCACTTTAATTTCATGCTTCATCTATTCCACCCATGGAAGACGGAACCCGGGACGACCGAACAGGAGGATGCTGAAGACGTTGATGGAAGACGCATGTGTAGGGACAAAAGAGGAGATGTGTGGTGTGTCTATCGCCGTGCTCATCGGATTCCAGCACTACCGCGTCGCTAATGCTTTCAACGAATTTTAATTAAAATTTAAAATATATTCTGTGATTTTATGACTATTGACAGATCAATTTCCCTCCTGGGATAAATAAGGTTCTATCGTATCATATCAAATGTATCTTGCAAGAGATTTCTTCAAGGTGCATGACGATGCTACAGCGAACAAAGAATATTTAATCAAAATATTTAATCAAAAGAGTATTTACTCAATAATGGTCTTTATCTGACCGTTATGCGATGACAAGTCCATGTGGGGCCACGGGCCAGCTCATGGTCTGATGCTGGTGGAAAAGTTGCCGATGAAATTGCCATCCTGAGAGTAGCGGCGCCCCCTACTGACATGCAATGATATTAACTTTTACCATGAAGGTCGGAGAGAAGCAGCAGTCAACGAGAGCAAGTATTGGCTGGAAGTAGGTGAGTCACAGGGGAAGAAGATTGTACGGCATTGGGTAGAAGACTGAAAAGCACGACCTGTGATCTCAGGACTGCTTCCAGTACCTCGTGTTAGTGAAGGTAAGAACAGGAAGATAGGGGAATGAATGTGTGGCTGAGGAGTTGGTGCAGGGGGCAGGGATTCAGATTTCTGGATCATTGGGATCTTTTCCGGGGCAGGGGTGACCTGTGTAAAAGGGCGGGTTGCACCTTAACTGGAGGGGACCAACATCCTAGGGGGCAGGTTTGCTGATGCTACACGGGAGGGTTTAAACTAGATTGGCAGGGGGTGGGATCTCGTGCAGGACAGAGGTACGTGAGAGGCTAGAAGTTGGTTTGGAGGGTGGTGTGGGAAAGGTTAGTGGACAGAATAGGCAGGTGGAAGGTGGAGAGCAAGGAAGGAGGGTTGGTTTAAACTGCACGTATTTTAATGCAAGGGGCCTGACGGGTAAGGCAGATGAGCTTAGGGCGTGGATAGGTACGAGCGACTGGGATGTTGTAGCCATGACTGAAACCTGGTTAAGGGAGAGGCAGGACTGGCAGCTCAATGTTCCGGGGTTCAGGAGCTTCAGGAGAGACAGGGGTGAGGGACAAAGAGGAGGGGGGGTTGCATTGTTGGTTAAGGAGGATGTCACGGCAGTGTCAGAGGTGACATTACGGACGGTTCGTCTAGTGAGGCTCTATGGGTGGAGCTGAGGAACAAGAAAGGGATGGTCACCTTGTTGGGGATGTACTACAGACCCCCGAATAGTCAACGGGAATTAGAAGAACAAATGTGCCGGGAGATTGCAGACAGCTGCAGGTCAAGTAAGGTTGTTGTAGTTGGGGATTTTATCTTTCCCAATATTGACTGGGAAAATCATAGTGTGAAGGGTTTAGATGGGGTGCAATTCCTCAACAGTGTACAGGAGAGTTTTCTCAAGCAGTATGTGGAGGCCCCACACGTGAGAGGGCAACGCTGGATCTAGTATTGGGAAATTGAGAAGGGCCAGTTAATGAAGTGTGTGTGGAGGAGCCTTTTGGGACCAGTGACCACAGTTTGATTAGGTTTAAGATAGTTATGGATAGGGACGGAGAGGGTCCACGTGTTAAAATGCTCAACTGGGGTAAGGACAACTTTGAGGGGATGAGAGAAGGTCTCGCTCAAGTTGACTGGAGCAGGTTATTTGAGGGGAAAGGAACATCGGCCAAGTGGGATGTTTTTAAAAGTGTACTGAAGAAAGCTCAGGATGTGTACGTCCCCGTTAGAGTTAAGGGCAAAGCAGGCAAATGTAAGGAAGCTTGGCTGACCAGGGAAAATGAGGCATTGGTCAAAAACAAGAAGGATGCATGGGACAGGTACAGGCAGCTGGGACGAAGTGCATCCCTGGAGGAGGTTCGGGAACTAAGGAGTGAACTAAAAAAGGAGATCAGAAGGGTAAAAAGGGGCCAGGAGATAGCTCTGGCAGATCGCATTAAGGACAATCCCAAAAGATTTTATAAATACAGAAGGGAGAAAAGGGTAACTGGAGATAGAGTGGGACCGCTCAGAATGTGGAACCACAGGAGATGGGCAAGGTCCTCAATGAGTATTTCTCCTCTGTATTTACCAAGGAGAAAGACAGTAGGACGGAGGAAATTGGAGCAGTCACTGGAAGTGTCTTGAGAGCAGTCAGTGTTACTGTCGAAGAAGAACTGAAGGTGTTGTCATGTTTGAAGATAGACAAATCTCCAGGGCCTGATCTGATATATCCGAGGATATTGCGGGAAACTAGAGAAGAAATTGCGGGAGCCCTGGTTGAAATTTATGAGTCGTCCTTAAATACAGGAGAGGTGCCGGAAGACTAGAGGGTGGCAAATGTTGTGCCTCTTCTCAAGAAGGGCTGCAGGGAAAATGCTGGGAACTATAGGCCGGCGAGCTTAACATCTGGAGTTGGTAAGTTAGTGGAGAGTATTCTGAGGGATAGGATATACAGGCATTTGGATGGGCAAGGGCTGATTAGGGACAGTCAGCGTGGTTTTGTACGTGGGAGGTTATGTCTCACAAATCTGATTTGATTTTTTGAAGACATGACCTAAAAGGTTGATGAGGGCAAAGCTGTAGATGTTGTGTACAAGGACTTCAGTAAGCCATTCGGCAAGGTTCCACATGGTAGGCTGCTCTGGAAGGTTATATATCTCATGGGATCCAATGAGGGATAGCAGAATAGATAGCAAATTGGCTCCATGGAAGGAAGCAGAGGGTGATGGTGGAAGGTTGCTTCTCAGACTGGAGGCCTGTGACTAGTGGTGTGCCTCAGGGTTCGGTGCTGGGCCCGTTACTGTTTGTCATCTACATCAATGATTTGGATGAGAACATACAGGGCAAGATTAGCAAGTTTGCTGATGATACAAAAGTTAGTGGTTTTGCAGATAGTGAAGATAGTTGTGAGCAGGATCTGGATAATTGCAGGAGGATCTGGATTGATTGGCCAGGTGGGCGGAGGAATGGTTGATGGAATTTAATACAGAGAAGTGTGAGGTGTTGCATTTTGGGACATCGAACAAGGGCAGGACCTACGCAGTAAATGGTAGGCCTCTGGGTAATGTTGTAGAGCTGAGGGATCTAGGAGTACAGGTGCTTCTGTCCATTACCCTGGACTGCAGTGCATCGTCCAGAAGGCTCAAACTGTGGGAAGAGAATCTAGAGAAATCTCTGGAAGAAATTCACATGGCAATTGATCCCGCTGAGAAACTCCCACCAGGTTCCGACCAACCGTGGATAACCTGGCGCAGTGTCAACAGACTGTGGACAGGCGTGGGGAGGAGCAAATCGAACGTGCTGAAGTGGGGATATACTGAAGATGCGGCAGACTGTGAGTGTGGACGGGGCCTCCAGACTATGGAACATCTCCTGAGCTGTGACATGCTGCATGACACACGCACTGTAAAGGATCTTGCAGAGGCCAACGATGTGGCACTAAAATTTGCTCGCTATTGGCAAACAGTTGTGTGATAGAAACAAAGATAGAAACATAGAAAATAGGTGCAGGAGGAGGCCATTCGGCCCTTTGAGCCAGCACCGCCATTCATTGTGATCATGGCTGATCATCCACAATCAGTAACCCGTGCCTGCCTTCTCCCTATATCCCTTGATTCCACCAGCCCCTGGAGCTCTATCTAACTCTCTCTTAAATCCATCCAGTGATTTGGCCTCCACTGCCCTCTGTGGCAGAGAATTCCACAAATTCCACAAATGATGACATGAATAAATAAAAAAAGGTGCATGGTTTCTTGAAGGTCGAGTCGCAGGGAGATAAGGTGGTCAAAAAGGCTTTAGGCACTTTGGCCTTCATCAGTCAGAGTATTGAGTAAAGAGGTTTGGAGGTCATTGCAGATGTAAAAGACATTGGTGAGACCGTGTTTAGAATGTTGTTTTCAGTTCTGGGCACCATGTTGTAGGAAAGATATTGTCAAGCTTGAAAGGGTCAGAAAAGATTTACGAGGATGTTGTCAGGACTAGAGGGTGTGAGCTATAGGGAGAGGTTGAGTAGACTGGGTCTCTATTCCATGGAACGCAGGAGGATGAGGGGTGATCTTATAGAGGTGTACAAAATCATGAGAGGAATAGATCGGGTAGATGCAGAGTCTTTTGTCCAAAGTAGGGGAACCGAGGACCAGAGGACATAGGTTCAAGGTGAAGGGGAAAAGATTTAATAGGAATCTGAGGGGTAACGTTTGCACACAGAGGGTGGTGGGTGTATGGAACGAGCTGCCAGATGAGGTAGTTGAGGCTGGGACTATCCCATCGTTTAAGAAACAGTTAGACAGGTACATGGATAGGACAGGTTTGGAGGGATATGGACCAAGCGCAGGCAAGTGGGACTCGTGTAGCTGGGACATTGTTGGCCGGTGTGGGCAAGTTGGACCGAAGGGCCTGTTTCCGCACTGAATCACTCTATGAATCTATGACTTCCACCATCACCACCAAGCAACAATTAAGCTATTAAATAGGAAAAACAGTGTGAATTTCTAACGATGCACAGAGATATATTTAGTGTGTTTGGCAGTTAGATATTTTTCTGTTGGATTATATACAATAGAAAGATTAATGATTAGTTTAGTTTAGTTTAGCAATTTAGCGTGGAAACAAGCCCTTCGGCCCACCGAGTACGTGCTGACCAGCAATACCTGCACACTGCCACTACCTTACACACATGAGGAACAATTTACAATTTTACCAAAGCCAATTAACCTACAAACCTGTACGTCTTTGGAGTGTGGGAGGAACTCGGAGATCCTGGAGAAAACCCATGCGGGTCACGGGGAGAACATACTAACTCTGTACAGACAGCAGCCCCCTTAGTCAGGATCTAACTCGGGTAAGGCAGCAACTCTGCCACTGTGCCACCGTGCAGGCCCTGCCCTCGCTGGCCCTGCCCTGGGTGGGGGCCGACATCGGGAGCTCCGGCAGCGGCAGCGTCTCCGCCCGTCCCAGATTGCGGGGCTTGGGTTGGCCCGCCGCGGACCTTTCACTGTCCTGCACGGCCTGAAATAGGCCGCGGGGCTTTCTCTGCCCGGCGGGGGCTTCAATGTCAGGAGCCACAACCGTCCCGACGTGGCAACTTCAACAGCCTGATCGCGGGAGAAGACGGAAGAGAAAACAGCGTGAATTGCTTATTTTATTGCTTATTTTTATTGGTCTTATTGTTGGACTGTGGGTCATTTTTCATTTCACTGCACATTTATGTGTATGTGACAAATAAATTGACTATTGACTATTGACTGTTGTTTAAAATGTATTAAAAATTAAGTGAAAGGTGAGAAGCTGAGGAAGTCTATCCTTGTTCCAGCTTGGTAGAGAGGAAGCAAGAGCAGAACTCCAGGGACACAGAGGAATCACGGGCAAGGGATCCATCCATAATAACATGGGTTTTTCTTTTGCTCAAGTGAAGCTCGTAATATCTATGAGTCTTCAAAATGGGCCCTGGTAAACGTTGATATACAGTCAGGGCAGCAGGCTAGCAGATCAACAAGGCATATCCTGCCTCCATATAGTTGACAATCACATCTTCACATGACAAGACCAGTGTAATCCATATATAATACACTTCTTGAAATAAAAAGTGTAAGAAAATAACTGCAGATGCTGGTACAAATCGAAGGTATTTATTTCACAAAATGCTGGAGTAACTCAGCAGGTCAGGCAGCATCTCGGGAGAGAAGGAATGGGTCCTTCTCTCCTGAGATGCTGCCTGACCTGCTGAGTTACTCCAGCATTCTTGAAATGAAAAGGTGTTTTCAAAATGTTTTCGAAAATTGAAATGTCGAGCTCCATTACACCAAATGCATAAGATGCCACAGAATTCTTGCATCACAGCCAGAATCGAGGAAGGTTTAAAATTGTTTTCTTATTTTCTCAGGGATTATCAGACCAGTCTTGTCTTTGAAATCCCAATGCTGTTGAACACACGTTTCTGTAAGTTTATGGTTATATTCTAGTCTTGAAAATAATGTGGCAGGACAAATGCTGGGCGGAATTTCTTGATGATTTGATGGAAGGTTGCTGGTAAAATGGAGACACGAGAAACTGAAGAGGCTGGAATCTTGAGCGAAAAAAAAAAAAAATGCTGGAGGAACTCAGTGGATCAGGCAGCTTCTGTGGACAGGTGACTTTTGGGGGTCTGTCCCCTTCAGCAGAGTAAGTTAGGGGGGAGGGGGGTAAGGGTGGGGCAAGTGACAGGTAGATGCAGGTGTGGGGGTGTTGGTTGGTAGATGGGTGGAGCAAGAGACAAAGACTAGAAGTGTAAAATAGACAAAGGGATATCAGAGGGATGTGAGCGGAAAGGGGCAGAGAGGAGGGAAAAGAAGGAGTTAAAAGAAATATATGAGACTCCGGGAAGAGAGATGAGTGTACAGAAGAGGGGAATGGGGCAGGTTGACGAAGGTGTGGGAGATTGTAATTAGAGATTTCAATGTTCTACTGTTGGATTATAAATTTCCAATGCAGAATAAGAGGTGTGCAGTTTACTTTAGAGATACAGCGTGGAAAGAGGCCCTACTGCCCACCGAGTCCATGCCAACCAGCGATCCCCGCACACTAACACTATCCTATACACACTAGGGACAATTTACATTTATACCAAGCCAATTAACCTACAAACCTGCACATCTTTGGAGTGTTGCAGGAAACTGGATAAAGCCACGCAGGTCAAAGGGAGAACGTATAAACTCCGTACAGACAGCACCCGTAGTCAGGATTGAACCCGGGTCTCTGGTGCTGTTAGGCAGCAACTCTACTGCGGCTCCACTTGTGCTGTTCCTCCAGTCTGCATGTGGCCTCACTCTGGCAATGGAGGGGGGGAAGGACAGAAAGGTCAGTTTGGGTAAGGGAAGGGGAGTTAAAATGGATCTCAGCCTGGAGATCCAGCAGGCTTTGACGGACAGAGAACGCATGTTTGGCAAAGTGGTTGCCTCACCTACGCTTGGTCTTGCCACTGTAAAGGAGTATCAAATGCAATAGTCGAGGTTAGATGAGATACAGGTGATCTTCTGTCTCACCTGGAAGAGCTGCTGCGGTTACTAGGAGGAAGTGAGGAAGAGAAGGTGGAGGGACAGGTAATACATCTCATACAGTTGCAGGGTGAAGTACATGGGGAGGGGAAGGGATGAGTGAACCACGTAGTTGCAGAGAGAGTGGTCTATACGGAATGTGGAAAGAGGTGGGGACGAGCCGACATGACTGGTGGTGGGATCACGTTGAAGGTGATGGGAATGTCGGAGATTGAAGTGTTGGATGCAGAGGCTGGTGGGGTGAAAGACGAGGAGTTGGGGAACTGTATCTTTGTTCCACTTGGGGGGAGTTGGAGCGAGAGCAGAACTATAGGACATGGAGGAATCACGGGTGAGGGATCCCTCCACAATAACAAGGGTTCTTCTTCTGTTCAAGTGTTGCGAGTAATATTTATGTGTCTTCAAAATGGGGCCTGGTCATTGATGGCCATTTAATGCTTAGCTGGACAGCATTTAGAAGTTAATTGGATGATGGAAATGCAATATTGAATCATGTCACCAATTGTAGCTTGACACCCTTGCTTCCCCTCTCTCTCCATCCCCTCCCCCTTCCCAGTTCTCCGGCCAGTCTAACTGTCTCCGACTATAGTTTACCTGTTTGCTTTGTTATCACCTTCTCCAAACTAACAATGGTCTATTCTGCATTTTCATTGATCTCCATTCCCTTTGTCCCGTTTTCACACCTTACACTTCCTTATCTATACACTTCCTTATCTATGTACCTCCCACTCCCCTGACATTACTCTGAAGAAGGGTCTCGTCCAGAAACATCACCCATTCCTTCTCTCCAGAGATGCTGCCTGTCCTGTTGAGTTACTACATTTTGTTTCTGACTTTGAATACTTGACTTGGTCATGCACAGAAGGTTACGTATCAAGTGTGAGTATTGGCGATTAGTATAGATGGCCACAATGTTTGGTATGTGTGTGATGGGCCAAATGGCTTGTTTATGTGCAATATGAATCTATGACTCTACCAAAAGACTAATGAATTTTGAATATTTTACTTTTTTTTCCAGAAAGGTTTTCATATTGCATTAATTCTCAGTATAATAAGGTATTATCTGCCGAAGGCAATCTATCTGCTTTGAATTATTACTTTCCAAAACATGTGGACATGTGAGCTCATTCCTCTTGTTATTCCTGCTAATTCCATATGAAGGACATTACTAAAAATACGTTAAAAACAGAGCAAAGCATGACCTTATTGCGCCTGCCATTCAAGCTTCCGTAAACATCAATTAGTTCAGTAACTGCAATACACGATGATTGTGTGAATGGTTAGAACATGGTACCTAGAAACAGAGGACACAAGAACAGCCCTTCAGCCCACAGTACCTGTACCAAACATAATGCCGATAAACCCTTACCTGCCTGCTCATAATCCATGTCCCTCTATTCCCTGCATTCCCTACATTCTTAAAGTTCAATTAGTAAACTTATTAATTTTCCCCTATTGAGAGTTAGCTAGAACTCTAGGAGGTTAGTGGAATCAAGGGATATGGGGAAAAGGCAGGCACAGGTCACTGATTGTGGATGATCAGCCATGATCACAATGAATGGCGGTGCTGGCTCGAAGGGCCAAATGGCCTCCTCCAAATGGCCTATTTTCTATGTTTTCTATGTTTCTATGAAAGTGTAGAAAATTTTACATCCTCCCTACAAAGCAATGTGCAAATTTGTCTTAATGTTCAATAAATATTTCAATGGGAAATCATGATTTTTTTCATGCATCAAACGTACTTGAACTATTTCTGCCATTTACTGTAAGTAATTTTTCTTTCATTCAGTTGCCAATGAAACGGTGCTGCTGGTTCTATCATCTGTTCAGGTGATTGTTGCTGGTCCTTCAAATGTTCGGACAAGGGAAGTTGCAGGTGCCTTTGTGTGTCACGGTAGGCTCACTGTCTCTGCAGCGATTGCTGCCCGGGTCTGGTGCTCATCACTTTCCACAGATGGTCCATCACCTGGCGAGAAGCAGTGCGGACGTTGACAGCAGCTTGCGTGATGTTTACATGGTTGGCACGTGAGTACTGGCACACCTGGAGGACAGATTTTCTCTTCCCAGCTGAACTGGAGTCGAATATTTCTTATGAAATTTTTTTAAATGCCGAATTTTACGTGAACCAAGTGAGATGGTCTTTTCCAAGTTTATTTTTATCAATAAATGGAGGACTTGATTCAGGATCCTTCACAGAACCCTGGTAAGTAAGGGATAGGTCGTGACCTATTTATTCTATTTTTGTGCGTTTCGGGAGATAAAGGACTGATTGTTGCATCAATGGGCTGCCAGCATTGATAGTTACCAGAGTTGAATGTGGGATATTTTTATGAAAAATGTGGCAAATAAAATTCCCAATCAATCAGATCACATTCAAAGGGAAACAGTTGGCGGCTTTCCTAAGATAACAGATACAGCTTCTGTAATTTAGAGTTTAAAGCTAAAATAAAACGCCATCTCAAAGTTTAAATATACCAGCCGTGGCCACTGTACACATGGGCCTGATGTCAGACAGTCTCTGCTACTGTTCGCAAGATGCTCTGCAGTGTTCCTGCATAAAGGCCAGAGGGGAGCAGACTCATGTTGTGTCATTGCTCCGCTAATTCTGTGTTCATAACTCCCAAATTCAACACAGAACAAGCGAAACAAATCTCAATAGCTGCAATTAAAATTAGAGGTGGACATGGATGGACACAAGCTCTGACCCAAACTTGACAGTTCAGTTAAGTTTAGAGATACAGCGCGGAAACAGGCCCCTTCGGCCCACCGTGTCCGCACCGACCAACGATCCCTGCACATTAACGCTATCCTGCACACACGAGGGACAATTTACAATTTTACCATTAACCTACAGACTTGTAGGTCTTTGGAGTATGGAAGGAAACTGAAGATCTCGGAGAAAACCCACGTAAATCACGGGGAGAACGTATAGACTCCGTACGGACAGCACCCGTAGGCGGGATCGAACCTGGGACTTTGGCACTCACTATAAGTGCTGTAAGGCAGCAACTCTACCGC